>NC_090695.1:4589444-4904722 GCF_013368605.1 Nyctibius grandis | reverse complement strand
TATTTTCTACTTCAGAGCATTAATGTGCTCAGGGCAAGATGAATTTCCTGATAGGGAACAGTGGGGTGATAGTACATTGTGTACCTACTGTCCTGGGAGGTGGGGGAATCTGCTCTGTACATCATACCCAGAGGGATTATCCGGTGGTGAGATGCTATAGAAAGCACACTGGCCTGAAATTCAACCCTAGGATTGTTTAAGACAATGCTATAAAGCTAAAGAGATGGTAACAGTGATCACAAATGTCAGCCTAGTCTGTTTGGGGGATGTCACAAAGAAAGACATAGAAGAAAAACTGGACTGGCACAGAAAAGCTCTAAAAGAACTGTATTTTAGTAAATTTCTTTAAGAACTCTCACTAATGTTTGTAATTAAAAATAGATGGCAAAATAACACCAGCAAGTAAGACTGCCCTGAACTCTCAATCTAAATTGATCAGGGCAGCATTTTCTTACCTTCAGAAAGAGAATCTCAAACCTTCTGTACCTGAATATGTGTGTATATATACACTTCACTGGCAGGTTATTTTCTAGTTGCCTATATGGTTTGGGGAAATTTCCTCTGAATAGTGTGAGTTGAGCAATTGGTCAGTTGCAAAACACAGTTTTAGCACACAATACTCCTACCCACCAGCTTATCCAAGCACCGGAGGGAGATGAACCACAGTTCTGGTAAGTCTTAAAGTCTTTTTCTGTTTTCTCAGACTTGCGTGGAGAGAGGAAAAGAATGTATCAAATGCTGAGGACAGACAGTTACTCCCAGTGCATCAAACAGCTGACTGGGGCCCTATGTCTAGATTCGTTACATAAAAACAAGATTGTCACAATCAGGACAGCAGTCAACAGGGATAAGAAAGGAAATAAATCCAACATCCATTAGAAACAAAACTACAGAAGCCTTTTTTTTAACAACTATCCCATCACTTTACAAGTCCCCATACTGTCCCAGAATATTCCTGCTGCCCTCTATGCCCTGTAAGTGTCTCTACAAAATAGTGCAAGATCAGTGCATGTAGAAGTGGGTCCTGAGCTATGTGCTTGGTGGCTGCTGGGCTGTAACACCTGATGAAAACATCCTTCCAGGCAGAACATCCTTTCATAGACATGCTGTTTTGGGAATCGATCCTCTAAAAAATTGTTACTTTTCCTAAAAACGCTTAAGGACTTAAATATAAATTTTCATCTCTCACAGTTAGTTGAAACTGTCTAAGGGCTCCAAAAGTTTGGCAGGGAGGGGGGAATTAAAGTCAGACAGAAAGATAATGATCACAAAGGTTTTCTTTCTGTAGGAAGTCAGGAACCAGGATCAAAAAAAAAAAAATCTCTTGAACTTGCATTGGCAAACATAAGCATCATAGATGTGGATCCTCACCTCTTATGAAGTCTAAAGGCAAAACCAGCACAGGACTAAGGCTATAATACTCTCTGAAATGTTAAGGGGTCCTAATATCTGCTCAGCTTTCATGCTGCTTGGCAGTGAAGAGCATAGAGAAAAGTGGTTCAGGTTACAAAACAAGCACCATAGCCAGCACTGAAATCGGTAAGACTATGCCTGAGAGCAAGTCCTCACTGTAGAGATAAATAACCACTGCAGTGGCTTCTTGTGGGCTGGCAGGCAACTTGGGAGGGAGAACAGCCAGCAAGGAGAGACTGGGACTAGCTCCTGGCTCTCCTGCTCCATGGTTGAGTGATCAACTTCTCATTTGTTGTAGGTTTTCTGTCCACATTAGGGGTACAGATTGTTCCCACGTAAGTCAAAGAAGTATCAGGACCATTTTTAACAGAGACTTTCTTGCAGAGAATGACAGGAAGTATGTGCTGGGAAGCCAGTTTTATTTCTAAGACTTTGTGCGTTGGCTCAGATATCCCTATTGCTTCTAATTTTTATTCAACAGCTCATTTGATGCCTACTTTGGTGGTCTAGTGGCCATATATTTTTTCTGTGGTGAGCAAAGTGAAGGAGACTCCTTCAAAGGCCAGTCCAGACCAAGTCTATAGGTGCAGTTTCACCATCAGTTTCAGCTAATCGAAGTCTATGCAGGTGTCAAGAAGGCATGAACATGTATTTTACTCTATTCTCAACCTTCCATTAACATTTCCTCCCCATGGCAATACTAGCACTTTTCATAATCATTTTTTTCTAGGTTGTTTTCAGTAGGGTCTGGCCAACCACAGTGCCATCTGAGTGCTAACACTGTGGCAAAGAGGATAGCTGTCTCCTTTCATAACAGAGTAGTTTTAGATTGGTTTAAAGGTGACTACACCCTGATTTAAATTAAACACCAAACCTAATCATCCTCCTGAAACTAAGGTGTGTGACAGCTGAATAGTCACTTCTGTGATTGTCCTCACTGTTCTGTTGTTGTCCCAGTAAATTTTCTTCTCAAGCTGTTCCCTAGGTTGTGCTGGCCCCAAGCATTTTTCCATATCCACTCAGTAAACTGGATCAAAGAACCGAAGCAGCTAAAAAGTAGCCCGTTCACAAAAAAATGGTAATTTCCCAGTTCACCCTTCTGGTTCACACTGACTATGCAAAGGTGTGCAGGAATGGTTTAAACTAGTGAAAAGCTGAACTGTGCTCTTCACTTCAGGAGGTGCTGCTGTGGCTGTGAAGTACTGCTTTACCATAGCAGTTCTCAGCCATACTGCTTCCATGTTCCGTGTGATAAAAGGCACACGAGTAAAAGACCCTTACAGAAAGTTTAGCATCAGGAGAATTTTTTAATGAAGATTTTGCAACTGGTTTATGACCCTTTTATGCACCCAAATGTTTCCAGAACTGAGCTTCAGAATCACAACCATTGCATGGCTTTAATTAACTGGTGCTTGTACAATACACTGAACATAAACAGTGTATCTCTAAATGCTAATTGTTGTTATTGAACCCCCATGCTTTCTAATGCAGTAATAACCTGTACAAAGCCTAACTTACTAGTATACAAGATCCAATTGTGTATCTTCCTCAAGGGATATTTATCTTCACAGCATGATTGCTAAGATAAATGCTGAAGTTTATAATTCAGAAGTGCTTACTTCAGGGCATTATGACAAGACAACAAAAATATAAACTTGACAGAAGAAAAGCTTATGCATATAAATTATATAGCCTTTTAATTGAAATATATTTCACAATAGATTTCATAGCCAGCAGATTATTTTTCAAGGCATTTATTCTTTTTCTTAAATAATAATAATTTGTAAAAGGCACTTTTTTGCTTGCTGTAGCTTTACAGAAATACAGACAAAAGTTCTTGAACAGCAGAGCATTGCAATTTTAGCCATAATAGTCAACGTAACAATTAGAATAGTTTGTTAGGAGGACAAGGAATAGGACTGTCTTCAAGAAATGCGCTGTTGACTCACTGGCATTGCACACTGCTTCTTTTCATCTGAAGGGGAGCAATGCCACACAGCAGCTGTTGTAGGAATAGCAGCCACAGGAGATGTCTTCAGCAATGATAAGCCAGGCTGAGAAGCTTAGCTTTATTTTATTTTCAGTTTGTGGCGTTTTTTTGTGTGCTGTTTGTTTTCTTTCTCAGTAATGATGTGAATTTTTTAAGTTCTTGGGGACTCCCATAACCCAAAAGAAAAGTTTCATGCATGTTTCGTGTCAGTGCAGTTCTCTTACAAGTCGACTACCTGGGTCCAGTGGAAATAGGACTGACTTTGCCTGCGAGATTAAAAACACTGTCAAGAGCTGGCTTTAGCATGCATAGCCTTGACCCATGTATTTTCCATCTGCATTGCTGACTGTTGTTCTGTCTGTAACTTAGGCTTTCCATACTCACTCTGCAACTAAAAAGGGCTGAAAATGAGCTGTTCTGGTAGCCTCAGTCCCACGTGTGCCCTGTCTGCTCTGATTTTCACCCGAATAGTATAAAATAGGAGTGTTTAAGAGATCTCTCTAAATATTCACCTGAGTTCCTGGGTAAACTGCATGGAGAAAAAGTCAGACTTCACTTGGGAGTAGGTATGGGTCAGCATTTAACTGACAGATATCACCCAGAAAAAAGAGGGCTATCAGTTCTGCTTCTAGAAATTAGGAGAAATTAGATCAGCAACAGCCCTTCAAGCCATTTAATTGAGGAGCTTTCTGCTTTTATATCTGGCAGCTCCCCCTCTTTCCAGAGGTGTTATTTAATCTAGCCACCGAGTCACATCTGCAGTTTTAATTAGCGTGTATGTGTCTCTGTTGTTTTTCCTTCTCCGTGTAGAACACTGAGCACCAACACATATCAGGCCCTTTAGAGCAGCACATTTAAGTACTGCCAGGCCAAATGCTGATTTTCAGCAGTTTCCCTATAGTCCTGCAGACCTCAGCAGGACCCCTCAGATTTACACTCATCTCGCTCAGACAGAATCTGGCTCAGGGTATTTGAAAGCCTTGTTATCAGTGTAGCAGGCTATCGAGTTGCTTGGTGCTCTCATTTTTACCTTGTTAGTGGCAAGGTTATCTTTCAGGATAGTTTTTCCGTTGCAAGTTGTAGATCCCAGCACAGTGGTATATGCTTTATGCTGTTCTCACCAGTGCAGAAGCATAATAATAACAATAATAATAGTAATAAGTATTAACAATAATAAGGACAATAATAACACCCAAATAGCTGATTCACAATAAATCTTAATAGCAATAAATCTTACAAAGATGCTCAGGATCACTTAGTATTTTGGAGATGGAGAAGCTGAGTGATAGGGAAGTTAGTTGCCTGAAGCCACCCAAAGAACGATTACAAAAGACGGGAAGAAAAACTTAATCTCCTGTCCTGTGCTCTGTACACAGGACAACAATTCTGTCTCCTCAATGTTGGGTGCAGTTCTACTATTACCTGCATTTTCATGATTAAAAATACCCACCAAAACCTAATCAAATGAAACAAACAAACAAGCAAAAACAGCAGGAGGGTGATCAGAAAGCCAAACATCTTTAGAAAAGATTTTCAGCTGCATCAGTGAAGAATAGTACCAAATGCCTCAGGTTCTCTAGGCAGGTGTACTGCTATAACAGGTGATGTCTGTTGAGGATATGGCTCTTCCTGTTCTCAGCTCTAAATTCTGGAGCCTCCAGATTTCAAATTCTTATTTCAGCTGGAGGTAAACCT
This sequence comes from Nyctibius grandis, assembly GCF_013368605.1. NCBI lineage: Eukaryota > Metazoa > Chordata > Aves > Nyctibiiformes > Nyctibiidae > Nyctibius > Nyctibius grandis. Next base: position 4,899,624 of record NC_090695.1, on the reverse strand, counting down.
ACAGGTAAATCAAGTGGTGAATCCTTTGCCATGGAGTGAAGCCAGTCTTCATCAGCTGAAAATCTGATCCATTCACTGCCACAGGTTTGTTTTCAGTTTTACTCCAACAAAATCAGTATTTGTATCTTTGCTGCATAGTTCTCTCCTGTGGTTTACTGAGCTTTTTCCTGAGCTATACGTCTGTCTGCTTGTCTGTTTTACACTTCTGTCTGACATTATAACAAAGAGCAGTAACAAAAAAAAAAAGATCTTTGAATCCTAATAATCATCCTTGTAAACAAATACTACAAATTAATTGCAAAAAAGAAAAAAAAAAGCAAATGTCTGAAGGTTTTTAACAGTGAAAGATCTGAATCTGAAAAAGGGAAAAGAAAGGGGTTAAAACAGAGTGCTGATGATCTTTCAGAAACCACAGATTTAATTCCCAGCACTTCTGATTTCATTAAGAACTGCAGCCTTTTCCACTGGCAGCACAATTCTTGAGCTTGACAAAAACAGATGGGGAGGATGGTGGAAGTGGTAAACTCCAGAAGTAGCACTCTGTCTTCTAAATCAGGAGGTCACACCTTCAAGTCTTGACTGAAGAACTCAATCTTCCCCGGATCCCACAAACCCTGTTATACAGGTACTTGCTTATATGAGTCCCTGAATGACAGATTAAAAAGCTCCCTCCTGGTGACTTGTTCCCAGGAAAAGATACAGTGCTCTGGGTAAAAAAGAAAATACAAAAAACCTCATCAGAATAATGGAGGGGAGCTACAGCATTCCTCAAGTGCCATGTAATCACCTGTGCCTGCAAAAGGCTTGCAGCTGGCAGTGCGGGGTCACAGGGAGAATAAAGACTGTTTCACTCTTCTGGCGTTAGTAACATAGCTACCTATTTCCTTCAGGAATCAGTATTAACTCTTTCCATATCCAGCAATGAGAACCTTTCTGCAGCCATCAGATCATGGTGCTTGGAGGGAGGAAATTACGGTGCCGAGTCTTTGCAATTTGGAGCATATAAATGGGATGTGTTGTGTAAGGCACTTCATACAGACTTGAGTTCTCCCTGTGAGCCAACATCCCTGGGGCCTAGGGAGATGGCAGCATTCTAGAGAGAAAACAGCATTCCCTAGTTCTCAAGTCTCCTGATCCCTAAAATTAATAAAAGCAATTAATGGACTTCCTTAACGTACTGTGGATGGTTTTTGTTTCTATAGGTAACAACAATTATCTGTAACAAAACATGTTTGTGCAGGTCAACTTTTTTTTCAGTTTCTGGCTAATTGCAGCCTCTCCTGCTCCAAAATCACTTCTCCTCTGACTCTATAGGACTAGGATTCTTCTAATTATTTCAGGAGTTGAGTGTGACTCTCTTATTTTGCACGGATTTGCCTGTGTGGAATTGCAGTATGCAACTGTTGCTGATGTTGCTTCAGTTTGCAAAATACCTACTCAAGATTTTTAATGGACTGGGTTAGGTCTTATATCAAAACAAGAGTAGAAAGAACATCTGTCTGGAGGACTGTTCAATCGAAAAAGGAAAGTGAGGTCAACAAAGATAATCAAATAGATACCCATCAAGTACATTTGTATCACAGACATTTGTTTCCTTACATAAATCAGTATTAGTCGATTTTCCCCAGTTGCACTTTCTTTATAGTCATCAGGATGGGTGAATTATGCCAGAGAAACTGCAGGCCTAAGACAAAAAGCAGGAGATTGTTTCTATTTTAAAACAACTTCCTTCAGTATTTGTTCTACCAGGTACTAGTATTGCAAGAGAGCTGCCAGATTGTCTTTGTGGTATCAGAACAACAAAACTGATGCTAGTTCATGAGTTGGCTCTGTTATCCTTAGGTTTTGGCTGCTCTCTAATGAGAAAGACACAAAGTCGCTGAAGATATTGTTTCCGTCATACATCATCATCACGTCCATAGCTTCTTCCAGCAGAGGATCAATCCTACTTTAAAAGATTTACCAAACGGACTCTAAATCAGGCAGCTCTGGCTGAAAGGCTATACACCAAGATTTGACAAGCTCCATGAGGACCCAGCCAGGGTCTTCAGAAGACATTTAGGATTTTAGCCTCCTTTTTGGTGCAGAAATTAAACCGAGAAACTCAGTTTTGACTATCAAATGTGCACATGGCCTGCTTGTATCTGTACACATATGCTTGGAAAGTTTTCAGAATCAAAAATGGGTGTTCTGAAAGTTGTTTTTTGTCAAAGCAATACATAAAAAGAAAAGGAGAAATCTTTTCACCTTGTTTTGGAAACATTTGATTAATAATTTTCTATTTGCATATTATAGCCTATATACAGGGATGCTTTACTATGGATAGGAATATATACTTAATTTTTAAAGCATATACATCTCCTGTTGTATCATCATAATAATAGTAGGGAAGAATGACACCTCCATTAAGGCTTCCAAGGTAATTTATGAAGATAGGACCTGTAGTTTGTAGCTGGTGTTTTGATGGATGAAATTTGTATTGGTGGCTCAGATAATGAATCCACCATGTTGTGCTTTATGCTGTTACATTAGTGTGAAAAATCCGAAGGAAAGAATAAACCTCTGTGAAGAAAAGGAGAAGGGAGGGAAATCTAGTTGGAAAACTGTGTTGCAAATTACATTAAGACTGTGGGGCTACACATATGTAGAGCTTAGGCTTTGTACATGGTATTTCAACATATACTTAAGGGAAATGCTTTTAACAGAAGTAGGGCCCTTTCAGATCCTTGCGCAATTTCCTAGTATGGCAGTTTCACAGGCTGATGGGAGTACAGCCCCACTAGATTATAGATTGAACAAAGGTGCTGCAAGGAGAAAGGAAAGTCATACCTTCCCCATACCACCAGGCTTTCTGTGCTAAAGATGAATTCATCCTTCAAAGGGCAAACAGCGTATCTGCAGGCAAGAAGATCTGCAGAAGAAACAGCTTTCAAGCTCACTGGAGGTCCTTGAGAGATGTCTCGGTGCCTCCTTTGGCTTCATCCTCTTTTTAGCATACGGCCTGCCTTTCTGCTATATCACTTTGCGTTGCTCTCCACCAAGAGAAGACTTGTGTCTATGTCTGAGGCCTTGAACAAGGTGCTGGTTCCTGAGGCTATGAAAACATGAATATGCATAACCCACTAACAGATCAGAGTATAGCCTGGGGCTGGACATGAAGAGGGGGAAGACAATTCTCAGCTTTGGCTTGGCATGTAACCTTGAGCTATCTATTTACAGCCAGATCCAAACCAGCATATTTGTATCCAATACACAACTAATGTGATTTAGGAATTTAGAAACATTCCTGTTCGTGGAGCAAGGCACATGCTGAACTGTCAGGACACAATATTGCTCCAGTCAGCAGGCCACATAGCTGTGTTAATAAAATGCTGAGCTTAAACCAGTAAACCTTGCTAAGAAGCGAGATGAACTTCGTGCAGCACTTAACGATCATGACGAAAGGGCTTTCACCGGGAATATGAGCCCTCAGTTCTGCAGTGCAAGTTTAATCACCTTTGGAGTCTAGGTGGCCATATGAAACAAGTCTTTCTTTGCCACAGAATTTGCTAAGCCTCCTAAAGTTCTGCTAGTATAGAGCTGGTGCTGCCATAGAGTAATGCTGCTGCCCTAGCTGAGGTAGCTAGTAAAACATGAGAAGCTATCCAGGACTCACAAAATTGGTATCTTAAATACTGAGTGGCTTTGAGATGAATGGTACCATTTGTACACGTTGACAATTACTGTAGATATCCTTTATAGTACGCTGTAATGGCATGTAGTCTGCAATCCTCTCACATATTGCCTCAGATCCCACGTTATTCCTATCTTTTTGTCCTTCATCTTTCATCTCCCACTTTTTAACTACCAGGCATCCAGGTTTGAACTGGGGATAAAGGAACCAGAGTATCATTCTTCTTTCCCTCCACACCTTCTCCCCATGAATGGTTTGCATTTTAAACCTTGCCAGCTATATAGCACAGACTGTCAATATTCATTCACAGTCCAAGTCCAACATTCTCTACTCAAGCAAAACTACCATGGGGATCATAGGGAGTATTTTCTACATCAGAGCTTGCTGTATTTTGCTTTAACAGCTTAATTTCCTTTGCTGAAATCACTCCTTGCATTATTAATCTGATAATTTTTAAGACAGGCGTTATTCTTCTACCTTTTGTGGTGTTTTTATTGCATTTATTTCTTATTTGCATTACAGCAATGATGCCACAATGAAGAATAAGGCCTCACTGCCCTGCGAGCTGTATGCACAAACAGTGCCCCTGGAACCAGTTGCTTTTCTCTGGTTTTATAATACAACTAGACTTCTTGGTTTTATATACTGCTAATAGGAGTTTTCCCACAGGTCAGTTTAGCACACACTGTAGAGTTATTTCTCCTCTCCTCTCTAATGTGGGATGAAGTTCACTTCTTAACATCAGCTAACAAATACTGTGCTATTGAAGAATCGTAGGACATCAGCAGGGCTTTTGAGTTCAACTTCCTTTTTCCTATGGCACAGAAAGTTCAAAGGCTTTGCATCTTTTGTGTCAAAGATGTATTTTCTTCTAAAGCACTGGAGGTGCTAACATGTCTTGTGCTGAATGTGGGAGAGAAGAAAAAGGAAAACATTTATGCTTCTGTGAATCCTTCTAAATGGAATGAATGGGATTTATTAATCAAGCTATATCATCCTGAAAATCCAGTGCCGAGTCTAAGCTGGTAGGCTAATCTTCCTCCTCAGTGAGGGGTAGGTCCACTTCCTAATGGCAAATCACTGTAAAATGTCTCAATTCCTTTTGAAAGTGACAGTGTCTCTGTGAAGGGAGCCTAGTTTACTAGTTTAAACATCAGATTTTTGGACATTTGTGCTTTAGTGAGGTGAACTCCATCCTAAATTATTGGTAAATGCTTGGAGAGGATACGAAAAGAGAGTAAGGATGGAATCAGCAGAAGCCCTAAAATCTTTTGAAGCGTTTTAAATTTTGTGTGGTTTTGAAAATTTCTGTTAATGATAAATCATGCTTATTTAATTATTATTATAGACATATGGATGCCAGATAAAGAACAACATTGTTGTATATCCCCCAAAAAATCTAAGTAAAACAGTGAAAATCAAGTCTTGAAGTGTCATTAAGTGTTCCTATTAAAATGCTGGAGGCTCCATTACATTATTTAGTCATAACTCTCATTAAATTAATCTGCGGGTACCTTGCTTCAAAAATTGTAGAACTATATCCTGAATTTGTGCGAACCAGTGAAAGTCTGAGGATATCTTATCTCTGCTAATTGATGCTAGTTGAATGTCTAGCATAAAGATCTATAGGCCAGGTTTAAGTGGAATAAGGGAGGTGGTAGAACTTGCAGAAAAGTTTGTTTCTCAAATAACAGTTTTAACTGGAGCCACCAACAAAGAAGAATCAAGAAAGCTCAGGGATGAAATGCTACTTTTTCAGACTTCGGTTTCACAGTGCAGTTCAGTCCTAAAACTGCTTCCTTTATGTTTAACCAGTCAGCTGTGGAAAACTGCAGAAAGAACATAAAACATGGAGGCAGGAAAACTGTGACGTGCTATTACAAGCAAAAGTCTTGCGTCACGTAGCATAACTAAGTGTTCTGATCACAAACTATGGCAAACAGTCCTTGACACCACAGCAAGTGAGTTGCTGATGGTCTACAGGGCCTCATTCATCGTTAAAGTACGCAAATGCATCAAGTCTTTGTAACTGCCTCAGAGCCAAAAGAACTGGCTTAATTTTGGAAAACTATCTGAGATGACGCTATTTGGTTATGTTTTCTTTAAGAAAGTATATTGTAGAACATTTTTTTTTTTCATAAAACCTCGATCTATTCTGTTTTTTTATCTAAGCTACATCTGTAGAATTTTTCATCCTTCAGTTACTAGTGAGGAGCAAAGAGGGTTAGATGAAAACCTTCATAGGGCATTCTCAGTAAGATTTCAATGCTCTTCACTTGCATGATGTATTGCTGCTTTTTCTTTCTTCACAGGAAGAGAATGTTAGTTTTTTTTAGAATGTGCTCATCACCAATCTCTAAAGCTTAATCTCCACTATTGGCTGATGTATTTGTGTCAGAGTAGGGTAGTAAAAGATCACATCACCTTGCTGACACTACTATCCTGAAAGATGTCTGTAGCAGATGCAATGATGCCAACAAAGAAGTTTTGTTGCCTTAGCTTATGTCATTGAGGGAGATGGTGCAGGAAACAGACAAAATGCTCCCCTTTTCCTTTTGGCATCTCACAAGCAGGCTCTGCAGATACCCCATACTAGTGATGTTGCAACACCAGAGACTTGGCATATTTAGTGCTTTGTATGACAACCTATTCTGTGGCAGTTATTCTCCCAATATACCCAGATCAGTACTTCCATTTAGACTTAAAGCTCTTTAATTTGGGTCTCCTCCTCTGTGTTGTTTTGGGTTTATTTTAACTCTTGGCATTTCAGTATCTTGGTCTTTTTTAAAGGCCCTTGTTGTGCAATTATTTAAAATAGCAATAGTTATTCACAGTAGTAATAATAGTTACATATTAATTGCTTTAACAGGGAAATTTTATGATTGCAAATTCTCAATCAAGATTTTGTGTGTCCATGTGTGTGTGAGTGGCTGTAAAACTGGTTTTGGGGTTTTTATGGGAGTATATTTGGTCTTCTGTAAAAAGTATGGAAAATTTTCAAGTTAGTGTTTGTTTGTTTCTGTTCCCACAGAACTAACTCCTAGAGCTCATGTTTTACATCACCCAAGCTAACAAGCCCTCCTATATCAAGACACCCTGGGAGATTTTCTAGAACCCGTGTAGATCTTGAAGAAACACTGTTATCTCTTTATATATTTGTGTCACTAAGATTATCTTGACTCTCTGTCATTCTCTAACTCTAACCAAATTATACGTCCTGTATATAAAGGCCGCCGCCTGCTCTGACTTGGCTCATGCAGCTTTACTATCATTGTCCATGGGAAGCATGCTTGAGTGATGTCTTAAGGCCACAGCATTTGACCACAGTCATGAAGTCAGATGAGCTGTATTTATTCTGTATCATTTCTTTGCTGGTCCCCACCCTCATTCCCATCAACCCTTCCAACCCTAAAGGGTGGTGTCTGCTGTGGAGACTTCACTGGAGCAGGTGGGAGGAGAAAATGTGATGTTTTCCATGGCCCTATTCATTCCTTTTGCAGTCTTGTCCGGAGATTTCACATGAAGCAGTGGAGCCGAAGATGCTGCTTCCTCTGCAAGTAAATCTGCACACTAATGCCTGATAGCAGCCCTAGGAAGGTGTGAGAGGTCTGAATTTGAACAGAAAAGAAAGAGAACAAACTTCTTTGTATTGTCTCAGTTGTTGAGTTTAATGGAGTTATTATGAGGGAACAGAGATGCTATGGCATTAAATATAATTTCAAAGCCTTTTCATCTTGCCTTGCTTACTTTTGCATGTAAGAACTACACGCTAGGTCTTTCCTTCATGTTTTTTTCACTTTGTTTTGTGTATGTGTGTGTGAAAGAGGGGAGGAAGTTCTTTTTTCTTTTTAATCAAACATTCAGACTAATAGCAGACTACTACCACTACTCAACCACATTGTCATGCAAATTTAGAGATAAATAAATTAGGCTCCTGATCATGGCACTACTATGAACAGAATCTCCCTACACATGCACTCTTGCCCTGCATTCATTAGTAAATGTGCTGTTCTACTTCATAGCATTATATGGTGATGATACATAGCATGCAGTTGCATTTTTTCCCTATTTTGATGCCTTTTCATTTGGAAGCTGGTGTTTTGTTTGCTGGCCCGGAAGCACAGTGCTCTGTGGCATTATGTCTCAGTGTGTTGACAGCGCTGTCACTTTGAGTTTCCGTCACAGCTTTAAACTAATAAGGTGGGAGTAAAGATTTTGAGCTGTGACTAAACTTGGGAAAATGCCCCAAACAATGTACTAAAAATTCTCACATACATTTTCATATAATTTTGTATCAACTGCTGCTGCTCCCTTCACAACAAAGTACTGCAAATAAGCCTTTCTAGCACTTTTCTCATTTTGAACAAAAACTCATTGCCTCAAACATCCAGGCCTTCTGCCACCTACTCCATTTTGCTGATGGAGCTGTTATATTACCTGCATTTTATTTGCTAGAAATACTATCCTTGAGACACCTAAGTCTTCTTCCCAAAAGTATTTTTTTGCTTTCCCTTGTGCTTTGCTGAGGGAGGGGAAATATTTCCCAATCAACATCTGAATTATCCTCCTCCAGCGATGCTCCTGAAACTGCAGCGATGTCCTCCCAAATTTGATACTGACACACAGGCATTTGTCTGGTGTGTGCAAAGGGGTCTCAGTTTGTTTGGATTCTATAAATTGAAAAGATTTTTCAGCTTAAAGTTGGCAGATTTTTGAAGAAAGAAGAAGAAAAAAAAACAAAACAAAATCAAGAGCTTTACATCCAAACCCCAGATTTTACATCAGAAAAATAATAGTTGCACTACTGTGACCCAGAGTGGATAATCAAGGCAGGGAGAAATTAGCATCATTTCTCATGAGGGCTTTTAGGTCTTGCACGCTGGAATGAATAACAAGTTTTGCACTGCTGTCTTCCATTCCATATCATTTGACTTCCACGGGGAAAAAAAGAAAAAATTATCTGTGATTCTTACAAAGGAGAACAAAAAATAGATGAAGAGACATTTATCAGAGGTAAGCTGTTAACTATTAATGGTCTATGAAATCTTAAGACATGAATCTTCATATACAGAGTAATCACAATATTTTTTTAAAAAAAACACAAAATTTAAAAATGTTTTTTAAATGGCAAGTATTCTTGTCAATATTATGAAGCAATGGTGTAATGTACAAACACTTAACAGACTGATATTTCCATACATAGTGCTGCTTAAAAGCACAGCGTACTACAATACTTTCTTATTTCTATATGCGAAATAGATGAACCTCTTCTACAACAGGTTAAAGATGTTCAAAACCTTGAAGTCACAATGAGGTGAACTCATAAATAAAATAATTAGCATTAATAAACTCGTGCATAGAAATTTTTTTCTGCAGGGCCACTTGCTTGTGTGTCCTCATCCAGAAAAGAAAAAGGATGATCTTGTACCTAATGTAGACTGTCTCTGGGGGACACTGCTGTATGATGCTGTTCCTTTACTTCCCACCATAAAAACAAACAAACAAAACTTTTTTAAAAAAAAAACATAATTTATATACCTATATTTTCAGTCTTCCAAGCCAGGTAGGCTGAGATTTCATATTAGTCAGGCTTCTTTTTGCCTAAGATTGAATAAATGAAATTCTTGTAGAGAAATGGGGAAATAGGGTCAAACATTCCCAAGCTCCCATTTTCTGTGGCCCCAATTCTCTGCCATAACTAGGTTAAATTCTACAGAGAAATGTCAGTGGAGAATTTCATCCTTAAATTCCAAAGCTTTTAGTTACTTACTTCTGTTGTTATTTTCATCTGTGGTACTGTATGCTTATCAAAGTGTATTTCTTTGCCACAGCTGGAACAATCAAAATTCCTTTTGTTACTTATAATAAATAAGTAACAATTGTAAGAATGTCCTCAGGGAAAGTTCATTAAAAAAAAAGAAATTAAAATGCCGAGAAATAAATGGTTACTGTGATTGCACTTGTTTTGATATAATATGCAAAATTTAATTTGGCTCTGTTTTGTTTGAGACACACGCATTCACCAACAAACATACACATGTACTGTAAAAGAGAAAACTTGAAGAGACGTTTTATTAGCAACAGTATTTCAATTTTTTATTATCATTTTATTACAAATCTTTATGTTATGACCCTGTTTGATGCATGTGCATTGCTGCTTAGAGAAAAAGAAATCTATTCTTATTTACATTATTGGTGGCTAGAGGCTCCAGCTGTTTTCTGGTCACTTTTGTACTACACAGAATCACAGAATCACAGAATGAATCAGGTTGGAAGAGACCTCTGGGATCATCGAGTCCAACTGTTGCACTTACACCACCCTGTCAACTAGACCATGGCACTAAGTGCCGTGTCCAGTCTTTTCTTAAACACATCCAGAGATGGTGACTCCACCACCTCCCTGGGCAGCCCATTCCAATGTCTAATAAACCTTTCTGTAAAGAAATTCTTCCTGATGTCCAACCTGAACCTCCCCTGGTGAAGCTTGAGGCTATGTCCTCTTGTCCTATCGCTAGTTGCCCGGGAGAAAAGGCCAGCTCCCACTTCACTACAACCTCCCTTCAGGTAGTTGTAGACTGCAATAAGGTCACCTCGGAGCCTCCTCTTCTCCAGGCTAAACAACCCCAGCTCCCTCAGCCATTCCTTGTAGGTCAGACCCTCCAGACCCTTCACCAGCTTGGTCGCACTCCTCTGGACTCGCTCCAACACCTCAACAGCTTTCTTGAAGTGTGGGGCCCACAACTGAACACAGTACTCAAAATGCGGCCTCACCAGTGCTGAGTACAGAGGGACGATCCCTTCCCTAGACCGGCTGGCTACACTATTCCTAATAGAGGCCAGGATGCCATTGGCCTTCTTGGCCACCTGGGCACACTGCTGGCTCATGTTTAGCTGGCTGTCGATCAGCACCCCCAGGTCTCTTTCTGTCAGGCCGCTTTCTAACCACTCTTCCCCCAGCCTGTAGCGCTGCATGGGGTTGTTGTGGCCGAAGTGTAAGACCCGGCACTTGTTCTTGTTGAACCTTATGCTGTTGGTCTCGGCCCATCTATTTAACCTGTCCAGATCCCTCTGTAGGGCCTTCCTACCCTCCAGCAGATCGACACTCCCACCCAGCTTGGTGTCATCTGCAAATTTGCTGAGGGTGCACTCAATCCCTACATCTAGATCATCTATAAAGATATTGAACAGCACCGGCCCCAGAACTGAGCCCTGGGGAACACCGCTAGTGACCGGCCGCCAGTCGGACTTTGCCCCATTCACCACCACTCTCTGGGCTTGGCCATCCAGCCAGTTATTAACCCATTTAAGAGTCCACCCATCCAAGCCCCGGGCAGCTAGTTTGTCTAGGAGGATGCTGTGGGAGACTGTCGAATGCCTTACTGAAGTCTAGATAGACTACATCCACAGCCCTGCCCTCATCTACTAAGCGGGTCACTTGGTCATAGAAGGAGACCAGGTTGGTCAAGCAGGACCTGCCTTTCATGAATCCATGTTGGCTGGCCCCGATGCCCCGATTGTCCTGCATGTGCTGTGTAATGGCACTCAGGAAGATCTGTTCCATCACCTTGCCTGGCACCGAGGTCAGGCTGACACGCCTATAGTTCCCTGGATCGTCCTTCCGACCCTTCTTGCAGATGGGCGTTACATTTGCTAATTTCCAGTCAGCTGGAACTTCTCCAGTTAACCAGGACTGACGGTAGATAATCGAGAGTGGTTTGGCAAGTTCATTTGCCAGTTCTTTCATTACTCTGGGGTGAATCCCATCCGGGCCCATAGCCTTGTGGGTGTCCAACTGGCACAGCAGGTCATTAACCGTCTCCTCCTGGATCATGGGAGGTTCACACAGCCCCCCATCCCTAACTTTAGGCTCTGGGGGCCGAGGCTCCTGAGGACAACCGGTCTTGACATTAAAGACCGAGGCAAAGAAGGCATTGAGCACCTCTGCCTTTTCCTCATCCCCTGACACTACACTACCCTCCTCATTCAGCAAGTGTTGGAGGCTCTCCTTGACCCTCCTTTTGCTGTTGATGTATTTGTAAAAGCTTTTTTTGTTGTCTTTGACTGTAGCAGCCAAATCGAGCTCTAATTGAGCTTTGGCCCTTCTAATCTTCTCCCTACACGACCTGGCCACATCCCTATAGACCTCCCAAGTTACCCGACCCTTCTTCCAGAGGAAGTAGGCTCTCTTTTTTTCCTTAAGTTCTAGTCTAAGTTCCCTGTTTAACCAGGCCGGTCTTTTTCCCCGACGGCCTGGTTAAACAGGGTCTTTTTCCCTGACGGCTACTAGGGGTTGTGCAAATATAATAACAGACTGGCATTGCCAAGAGGAGTTTAGCCTGAACAGGCAAAACATGGGTAGAAAAGTAGAAAGGCAAAATGACCAAGTCAAGGTTACATAGATTGGTAGCAGAGCTCAGAATCTTTACTGGCATCCTGTAATTCTTGGTCTGCTCCCGTACCTAGAGAGTTGCAAAGCTTTCTGAGATGTCACGACATGGACTGAAGAATGAGCATGAACTGAATTATAGATTTCAGATAGGAATGTCTCTCTCAGAAATGGTTACACTTCTCTGTTTTAAGAAATCATTCTTGGTTTGGATGTGGTTCTGTAATCATTGGTTTACCAGAGAATTAAGAAAGAAGTTAAAAAAAAAAAAAGAAAGTAGGTATTGATGTTGTCTTGTACATGTTTCTTGGTGGGAATACAAAGGCAGTGAGAGGTCTGCATTTAGTCATGACTCCTTCATTAATGACTGTCAAAGCCTATATGCAACTCCCATTTCCAGAGATCCCTAAATCTCATAATTGTTGGAATGGCACTGAGTGTCTCCAGACTTTTGCTGTTCTTCATCCCACATATTCTTTCTTCTAAGCATCCACTTTTTCAAACACATACTGTAAGTTCTTATGTTCTGTAACTTGGATGCTGTTTCCAGTTCCTGGAGTGTTTGTGTATTTGTTCTTCTCAGAAAAGTTTGTGCAGAGATCTGAACCAACTCTCTGAAATGAGAAAATCTCATCCAAATTAAGAGGGAACCACACTGTTTATTTTTATTTTCTGGATGACCACAGTAAAACTGGGCTTATATGCATGTGATGACATCTTTCTACCAGTGATGATAATTTAAAAACATTGAGCACTGATTTTATTTTTTGAAAGAAAGCACTCTGAGGCCTATATTAGGATGAAAGTACCAAAATCAAGGTACGGAGGGGTAAGATCAAATATTCTGTCTTCAGCATTTCTTAGGTAGCAGCAAAGGTGCTACCTGTTCGTCTCACTCTCCTTAGGTACCTCCTTGCACTTTGTTTTAAACTCCATGCTGAAACAACTGACACCTCTCTACACAGTACAGGAATAAAACAAAAAAAAAATAGAGCTTTTCAAATGGAAGTAGATAACTTTAAGGAGGCTGAGTCATCTAATGATCTCATTTACAGGCTTGTTTCTGTAGTAGCACACAGGTTAAGCAGTTGTTGTGAAGTTCATATTTTCAAATTTTATGTAGAGGGTGAAGTTGAAACTTCTGACCACCTCCATTCCTCCACTGTGTCATCATCCTATATGGTTCAAGTCTACATGCATTGACTTTACTCCTTTTGCTTAGAAGATGACTGTGACCATATTTCATCTCTGCCTTTGAGCTATGTTACCTTTAGAGAAAGTTTTTAATTTAAATTGTCCAAGCTGCATGCTGTAGTTCCAGGAAGCTTTCAAAACAGAGGAATTTTGTTTGCTGTATCACCAGAGTGAAGTTACAGGCCAAAAAGCTATCAAGAGGAGTGTCTGACATTCTCATGAGCCTTGCATCTTCACTATTGAAGCCAGAGAAAGTCCTGGCACCCTGTCTTAGTTGTACCTGATTATACTCCTTTCCTGACTCAACATCACAGTTCTGTTGACGTGTGACACAGACATCTCTCCTATGTACTCCTAAGTTTATCATTGTACTTGCTTAGGTGTGCTGGCTGTGAAACTCACCTGACAGAATGTCTGTTTCAGCAGTCTGACGACACTGTGATGTCCAAACTTTCAGACACAAACTTCTAGTATGATTTAATATCATGCAAACAGTCAAAATGCCAAAGACAGTAAGGTCTCAAATTCCCATACATGACAGAACAATTAACAATTTAAATATGGTTTGGGGTACCCACCTTTAGAATACATCCCTAAGAATTAAAGTTGTGTTTATTAGGAAAAAGAAAGAAAAAATCATATGCAAGCCTTTCCATTTTATTATTCTTCCATCACATACAATATTCAAGACTTTAAGACTACAGTAAAAGTATTGGCAATCAAATAAAAAATTAATAATCATAAAATAAAAAGGGTAACGATAATATTTATTCTAATAAGCATATGGTTTAAGCCAGTAAAATAAAAGAGAATAATTGCCATTCTTCAAGTCCTTTACAAGGGGAAGTAAGAGGGGAGAAAAGAGTGACTGCAAAGAAAAAAAAAAAGCAATTGTATTACTAGAAAATCATAATGTCAGTGCTTCAGAAAACACATTTTCTAGGGTTTTAGCAGGCTTAGCCATCAATAAATTTCAAGAGAATCATATCCTTTATACATGTATTTTTCTGCAGCTTGTCTGCATTTCTGATACATTGTTTAAATGGGTTTCGCCTGCCTTAATAAGGCACATCATTTGAACAGAAACCTCACTGTGTGATAACAGGCAACACATAGTGAAAAAATGCCTCAAGGTTTTTTCCTTGCTATATTTGGCTCTCTGGGCTAAGTCGATTTGAGTTGGGCTGATTATAATAAGCCAGAAAGTCACTACGAACTAATTATTTTCTGTTCATTTATGTGATTAATGGTGAAAACTTGGATAACTTTTACATATCTTGAGTCCCATATAATTAATCATCTTGAACTTTACAAAAAAATAAAAAATAAAACCCTCAAGGTGCCCCTGGATTTTCTTCCAAAGCATTGGAGTTTCACTGGCATTAGCTCATGAAACTGACAAAATCAGGGGATGTTTTGCAAAGAAGTGACATGTTTGTGTAGGTCCTCAGAGGGCATTGCTGAATTTCTTCAGCCAACAAACGACTAGGAAATTAAAAAATGTGGTAGGAAGTAAGTTATTGGATGAACTACTGACAGTGCCGGGGGAAAAAGAGGGAGAGAAAAAAAAAAAAGAAAAAGGACCTGTCTTCCAGAGAGATTATACAGCTTGGAGGTACTAGTATGGGGAAGACAGTTGTTTTGGATCAGTTCACTGACAGCCAAATCAAGCTTACAATAAGCCCAATCCTGAGGCAAATGCCAGCATCTGGGAGAGCTAAAGCACCTTCTTCAAATTGTCAGGGTAAAGAGATCTTCCTTTCTCCTATTTCATTCTTATTTTACCCTGGACATGTTGTATGGATAGCCTTGAAACTAAAATTTGTGCTTAAAACATAAAAAAATATAAAAGTTCCACACTACATATTTTTTCAGGTCAGTACCTTTGTTTCTCCTATGTAGTGAAGACTGACCTGGCAACAGAAAGTGAATATTGCACTTCAGGAAAGAGAAGCAATGTCTTGAACAATGACACACAAATGCCAAATTTCAACCCTGTCTAGTGGCACAGATGTGTGTGAGAGGCTGACAGTAGCGGGACATGTGAGTCCTGCATCTGGTCTTGTGTTCTGCATCACAATAACTGCAAGAGTAACAAAATTCTATTAATGGACTCCAAAATTCACTTGATTCTTAGGGTGTGCTCATACTGAAATCAGAAATTACATAGGAAGAGAATTCATGTTCAGGATCTCAGATCGTGTAGACTTTCAGAGAATTTAACAGTTTCATGTTTTCTCTGTATTCTAAGAAACAAAGATGGGAATTTTGGTTCAAATAAATTGTTATTACACACCCTTGTGGTTTTATTGAAAGCATTTGGATACACCAGATGATTTTTCCTGACTCCTGTAGATTTACTGTTTGTAGTACTAGATGGTAAAACCTTCTAAATAGCAGTCCCTTTTGCTGCCCTCACAGGAGGTCTGAAACAATTCCTTTTTCCATTCAATAACTCAAAATTAACTAATGTAGTGATTAGATTAGGAATCCCTTTGTACTTAGTCATTGGACGATTTTAATTTGTTATTGCCTAAACCACGCTTATGCACAAGCTGTAAGTAGAGGGTCCCCTGTCCAAACCCCGGGAGACTAACCATAGGTGGAAGCTATAATTACCACTCCATCCCAGGTCAGGCTGAAGTCAGGGTCATTGCAGTGGAAGCTCAAGGAAACCTATCCCTTACTCTCTTATGGGTAAGTGATGTTCATGTCTTCGGAGATACCTTGAAAGCACTCACAGAATCACACAGAATCACAGAATCAACTAGATTGGAAGAGACCTCAGGGATCATCGAGTCCAACCGCTGCCCCTACACCACCCTGTCAACTAGACCATGGCACTAAGTGCCGTGTCCAGTCTTTTCTTAAACACGTCCAGAGATGGTGACTCCACCACCTCCCTGGGCAGCCCATTCCAATGTCTAATAAACCTTTCTGTAAAGAAATTCTTCCTGATGTCCAACCTGAACCTCCCCTGGTGAAGCTTGAGGCTGTGCTCTCTTGTCCTATCGCTAGTTGCCTGGGAGAAGAGGCCAACTCCCACTTCACTACAACCTCCCTTCAGGTAGTTGTAGACTGCAATAAGGTCACCTCGGAGCCTCCTCTTCTCCAGGCTAAACAACCCCAGCTCCCTCAGCCATTCCTTGTAGGTCAGACCCTCCAGACCCTTCACCAGCTTGGTCGCCCTCCTCTGGACTCGCTCCAACACCTCAACATCTTTCTTGAAGTGTGGGGCCCACAACTGAACTCCTCACTTCCTATATGGCCATAAGGAGAAGAGTCTATGTTCAAAAAACTCTTAGAGGTTTGTCACAACTACAGACTTTGCAAGTACTTAATCAGCCTTGGCGATCTTTTTAAAAACCCTCTGTGATTACAGCTGTTTGAAATGAAGATGTCCAGAAGTGGTTGTGGCAAGCAGCCCTCTGCTGAATGACATAGCTGTATCTGCTTCCACTAAAGTCCATTTGACATTGATTATCATGTGCTCTATTATTTAGATGATAAGTTACATATTAGTTCAGGCTGGACTGTAATCTCTTGCATAATTTCAGCAAAGAAAAGGAAAGAAAAGTTGGCATACCAGCTCCTTGACAAATGGCTCCTTTTGTCAAAATCAGTATCTTCACTAAGGAAGGCAAGGAAAAGAAAACCTGGTGAGAGAGCTGGTAGATAAGCATGAATTGACAGTAATTACTTGAAGAGGGACTAGCAGAAATTCTCTGAGATCATACTTCTTCAGGGAATACACTAGCGGATCATCACATTGTGCTGTAACTATTCCACCCTTCCCATTCATTCGCTTTGCCTCACGACTGAATTAGTCACTAGCGAAAAGTGACATGCTTTTGTTTAAAGGGTTCACAGAATCACAGAATCACAGAGTCACAGAATCACAGAATGGTTGGGGTTGGAAGGAACCTCTGGAGATCATCTAGTCTAACCCCCTGCCAAAGCAGGTTCACCTAGAACAGATTGCACAGGGTCACGTCCAGGCGGGTTTTTAATATCTCCAGAGAAGGAGACTCTACAGCCTCCCTGGGCAGCCTGTTCCAGTGCTCTGTCACCCTCAAAGTAAGAAGTTCCTCCTCATATTCAGATGGAACTTCCCATGTTTCAGCTTGTGCCCGTTGCCCCTCGTCCTGTCACTGGGCACCACTGAGAAGAGTCTCGCCCCATCCTCTTGACACCCACCCCTAAGATATTTATAAGTGTTGATAAGATCCCCTCTCAGTCTTCTCCAAGCTAAACAGACCCAGCTCCCCCAGCCTCTCCTCATAAGAGAGATGCTCTAGTCCTCTGATCATCTTTGTAGCCTCTCGCTGGACTCTTTCCAGTAGTTCCTTATCTTTCTTGAACGGGGAGACCCAGAACTGGACACAGTACTCCAGGTGTGGCCTTACCAGGGCAGTATAGAGGGGTAGGATAACTTCCCTCGACCTGCTGGCCACACTCTTCCTAATGCACCCCAGGACACCATTGGCCTTCCTGACCACGAGGGCACATTGCTGGCTCATGGTGCACTTGTTGTCCACCAGAACTCCCAGGTCTTTCTCTGCAGAGCTGCTTTCCAGCAGGTCAACCCCCAGCCTGTAGTGGTGCATGGGGTTATTCCTCCCTAGGTGCAGGACCCTACACTTGCCAGTGTTGAACTTCATTAGGTTCCTCTCCACCCAGCTCTCCAGCCTGTCCAGGTCTTGCTGAATGGCAGCACAGCCTTCTGGTGTGTCAGCCACACCTCCCAGTTTTGTGTCATCAGCAAACTTGCTGAGTGTACATTCTGTCCCTTCATCCAGGTCATTGATGAATAAATTGAACAAGAATGCACCCAGTACTGACCCCTGGGGAACACTGCTAGCTACAGGCCTCCAACTAGACTCAGCACTGCTGATCACAACCCTCTGAACTCTGCCATTCAGCCAGTTCTTGATCCACCTCACTGTCTACTCATCTAACCCGCACTCCCTGAATTTTCCTGTGAGGGTGCTGTAGGAGTCAGTGTCAAAAGCCTTGCTGAAGTCAAGGTAGACAACATCCACTGCTCTCCCCTCATCTACCCAGTCAGTCATGTCCTCATAGAAGGCCATCAGTTTGGTCAAGCATGATTTGCCCTTGGTGAATCCATGTAGACCACTCCTGATAACCTTCTTTTCCTTCACATGCTTAGAGATGGCATCCAGAATGATCTGTTCCATCCCCTTCCCAGGGATGGAAGTGAGGTTGACAAGCCTGTAGTTGCCTGGGTCCTGCTTCTTGCCCTTTTTGAAGACTGGAGTGACATTGGCCTTCCTCCAGTCCTCAGGCACCTCTCCTGTTCTCCATCACTGTTCAAAGATGATGGAGAGTGGCTTGGCAATAACATCTGCCAGCTCCCTCAGCACTTGTGGGTGCATCCCATCAGGGCCCATAGATTAGTGGGTGTTCAGTTTGTCTAAATGATCTCTAACTTGATCCTCCTCATCCAAGGGAAAGTCTTCCCTTCTCCAGACTTTCTCTAGTACCTCCAGGGCCCGGGATTCCTAAAGGCCAGCCTTAGCAGTAAAGACTAAAGCAAAGAAGGCATTCAGTAACTCTGCCTTCTCTGTATCCTCCGTCACCAGGGCACCCTTCTCATTCAGCAGCGGGCCCACATTTTCTCTAGTCTTCCTTTTGTTGCTGATGTACTTGAAGAAGCACTTCTTGTTGTCCTTGATGTCCCTTGCCAGATTTAATTCCAGGTGGTCCTTAGCCTTCCTCGTCGCATCCCTGCATACTCTGACAACCTTCCTATATTCCTCTGAAGTGGCATGTCCCTTTTTCCATGTTCCATAGACTTCCTTCTTTCATTTGAGTTTTACCGGAAGCTCCTTGCTCATCTATGCAGATCCCCTGCCCCCTTTGCTTGATTTCTTACTCACAGGGATGCACCAATCTTGATATTGCAGGAAGCGATGCTTGAATATTGACCAGATGTCTTGGACCCCCCTAGATCCCTAAGCCATGGGATACCCCCAAGTAGGTCCTTGAAGAGGCCAAAGTCAGCTCTCCTGAAATCCGAGGTTGTAATCCTACTTGTTGCCCTGCTTCCTCCATGCAGGACCATGAACTCCACCATCTCATGGTCACTGCAGCCAAGGCTGCCCCCAGCCTTCACATCCCCAACTGGACCTTCGTTATTTGTTAGTACAAGTTCCAGCAGCGCACCTCTCTACGTTGGCTCCTCCACTACCTGTGTCAAAAAGTTATTGTCGGTGCTCTATTGGTGTTGGAGCAGAGGAATTTCTGGATGAAGACCATGGTATCTTTGGCTAGTATATTGACTCCTCCCCACCTTTACACAGTACTAGTTGAAGATACTGACTAAATGTAAACATCTAAATATAAGCCAGTTGCACTAGATTCTCTTTGTAGTCCTTATAGATTCTCTTTATAGTGAGGAAAAGAACACGAACTCATAAAGAGAAGCTTCACCTCATCCTAAAACAGCTCTCTGAAACAAAACAAACAAATCATGCCCTGTTTCTCTCCACTGAATACACAGGGTGTCTCAAGGACTAAAGCAGATGTTGAAGACTAAAATCTGATAAAGTGAATCTTGCTGTTAACTTCTGTTGGCTTTGGATATGACCACAAGTGGCTAGGGCCAGCTATTTAGAAAAAAAATGTAAAGTTGTGCTTAAGATTGTCAGTATTAAGGAAAATATTCAGAGGCATATTTACCACTAAGGTGCACTTGATTTCAACCAGAGATAAGCACATGAATGTGCTAGAAAAGACATTTATTTTTTTAAACCAGTTTTTAGGCTACAATTTTCATATTTTCTCAAACAGGCTATCTGCCTGAGTGCACATGCATGACTATGTCCCAATCTCTTTGTCAGTAACTAGTATAAAGAGCCTTCAGCATACATTCAGGCAATTGAGTCTTGTAGGTACTGGTAGTCTACAGAGTTCTCATGCAGCAGAGATTGCCCAAGACTGTCAGTCCTCTAACTGTTCCAATGAGTTGCTTCTCTAGGCTGAACTGTCATTCCTGATGGCCTCCGATCAGATGACATAAACTATAGTCTTCTGTGGGATGAAATGAGTTTAGTTGCTTTTGCTGTAGTCCTGTCCTCCAAAGAGACAGACAGGTGGAGTAGGGACAAGGACAAGATAAAATGTGCAGAGGAGTAAGCAATTTCAGAGATGGTGGAGGTCAGCTTACACAGCAGCAGGAGCTTCTGTTTCTCACACTGCCCCACCAAAAAGTAGGCTGAGGGTGCACAAGAAGTTGGGAGGGGACACACCTGGGACAGCTGACCCCAACTGAGCAAAGAGATGTCTCATACCATATGACATCATGCTCAGCAATAAAAGCTCAGGGAAGAAGGAAGAAGAGGGGATGTTCGAAGTTATGGCATTTGTATTCCCAAGTGATCATTAGGTGTGATGAAGCCCTGCTTTCCTGGAGATGGCTAAACGTCTGCCTGCCCATATGAAATGGTGAATGAATTCCTTATTTTGCTTTGCTTGTGTGCACAGCTTTGGCATTACCTATTTAAATGTCTTTATCTCAGCCACGAGTTTTCTCACTTCTGCCCTTCTGATTCTCCCCCCTATCCCACTGGGGGGAGTGATTGAACGGCCATGTGTGGCTTAGATGCCTACTGGGGTTAACCCACAACACCAACCAATGTTCAATAATCCAGTTATTAACTATTCCTTTTAGTACACTGCTTCTGAAAAACATTGTTACTTCAACGTCCTGGTGTCAAGTGATCCAGACTCTTAGAGTTATATTACTCACAGAAATGCACCTATTCTGGAATTCAGGCTTTGTACAGAAGCAGCTGGATCATCCCATATTTTGATCATCTCTTTCTGAGGTATGCATTAAAAGGTTTGGTAGTGACACGCAGAAAAGCTGCCTCTAAGTTCTTGGTGTGTGCCTTACCAGTCAAAGTTATTTTAGATTTAGAAGGTCACAGGAGTAGTTTCTTCAATCTGTTCTTGTCCAAACGTATTTGTCTTTGGAGATAACAGTATCTAGCCCAACTACTTTACTGATGTTACACTTCAACTATTCTAATAGGATTAAGTCTGTGGAATCACTTGGGCTTCACCTGCTGTAAATCTGAGATGCCCACAACACTTTGGCAAGCTTGAGGCAGGCCTAGGGATAGCACTAAAACACTTTGGGCACTGCGTTGGGTCCCAGGCAGAACTGAATGGTTATTCTGAAGAGCCCTGCCATATCAGCTTGTGGACATTCAAGCTTCATGGCACCCTCCTGTTTTTATTGTAGCAGTCTGCTGGCACCAGAGGAAGGTAGCACCTATTTTATGCCTATTATCACTTAAATTGGGGCATTCAAAGGGAGGTCCATGCTATAAGCACGCAAAGCTGGTCAAGACAGTAATGAAGATGTTCCTTCATCACTTGAGAGGGTGGATGCATTACTTTGGTGATAATATTCTCTGCAATACCTCATACTATGTTTACTCCCTGCTATGTGTTTTCTGCCTAGCACAACACCTCCAATAGAGAGGGTAGAGTTTCTTCCCTTGGCCTTCTTTTCCCCGACTCATGCCACACTTGTGCCTTCGTAGCCTTTAGCTGCGTAATTAGGCTAGTATGTTATGAGCCAAAGATATGAGTTTGCTCAGATGTGTTTGCTCTTAGATGGAGAAGACAATTGAAGTGCAGAAGTGCTCTAAAAACTAGCTTACTCCATGAAAAGGAAGTTTACTCCTACTTTTTGCCTTCTGGAGGAAATGTTCCACATACACCCTCCAGGGAACTTTCAGTGATGTTAGTGAAGAAACAAAGGCATAACCCCCTTGCAACCAGTATCAACACCAAACACCCATATGATAGGGAGGATAATGTGTTTTTTAAGTCTATGTGAATAGACCCAGTCTTCAGTAAGCATTATTTGTTATAGCTTCATGGAAGTCAGCAAGGCAATGCTGACTTATGCCACTTGATAATTTGGACTGGGGGAAATTCTGATGTATATTATGCATATTCTCTATTTCTTATTTATTATGATTATGCATTTTATTGGTTTTATAAAATTTCAAAATACCAATAAAACTAGAATTTTTTAAAAGTTTGGGTTCCTTCAAATTTTTCTTTGGCAGCACTGATTTTACAATAAGATTGGATTGTATATTAATGTTTAATTTGCCTTTTATTGTATTTTTAACTGCCTTTTTATTATATGTATATTTATTATTGTGAAATGCCTTGGGATGTCTTTGTTAAGAAAGATGCCATATAAACAAAATTGTATTGATCTGATGATAAGCAGAAAAACAATCAAAGAAGTGAGATATTTCCTAATAAACTTGCATATGGCAATACACTGTTTATGTCATTTTTTAGCTTCACATTTTTACTGTCTAGAAGTTATGGAGTTGACAATTTACTACTCCCTACTGGATCTTTGACTGACAACTTTACTTCCATCAGCCCTCTTCTGCAAACTGTGGTAGAAAGGTTTAATTGTGTTTGTAATTAATTGGATTTTAATCAGACTGTATAAAGAAATTGCAGAAGTGGGTTTTTTATAAAAAAAGGAGCGAAAAGCCCTCTTTTAACATATTGCTAGGGATGCAGAAATATTGCTACAACAGTTTGAATAGTGAATTAAAATGCATTCATAATTCAATACAAAATTGGTTAGATTAGTTAGCATTTGAAGAACAGTTTCATATATTCCAGAGGAAAGGAAAAAAAAAAAAGAAAAAAAAAAAAAAACCCTAAACATGAAGCTTATTTTATTTAAATGAAACGTCTGTCGCATTGAATTGAGCTCTTAAGAAAGGTATCTTCTGAGCCCTTTAAATTGCTAGCATTGAAACTCGTAAACATTCATTAATAATGTTCTATGGGAAATAATTTTCAGCTCCTTTTGCATAATGTTGCAGCATCTATTGAAATAATATTTTGCCATATCAGAAAGATAAATCCTAATAAGGAAGGCAATTAAAGCCAAGTGGAGAAACAAAAACTTCCATAATGTTATCTCTAAGTACCAACTGGTAATGAATTGAATGCAGAAGTCTATGTGGGAGTTCACAGTCTTTTCAGTGTCTTCAGGAATGGGATGAGTGGGTTGGCCCTTGTTCCCAGATTCACTGCTTCTCTGTCTCTTCCATCTCCCAAGTCCTCAGTAAATCTGGGTCTGGAGAGCTTTATGCATGCAAAAAGGCTGACCTAGGACTTAATGCATATGGGTAGGGAGACATTTGCGTGCTCCAGCAATCATATTTAAAGCTATTAAAAGGAACAACAAAAAAAGGGAAGCACAACCAGGAGTAACAAGTGTCTGGCAGAACCACCAGAAAAATAAGACTATGGGCCGAGTGCCAGCACATGTTGGTGCCCCCATCTTTTTTTTATAGGCCATCCTGTAGGGTCTGGTGAGATTTAATGACTTGCAGTGACTGACCTATGAAACATTCAAACGGTGGAGACTTGAGCCAAGGACTCTTGTTCAAGAGGTCTGCAGTCCTACATTACTTGTTCCATTTTTAGAGTTACTCTCCACAGCAAACTTGCACTGTTCTAAGGGAACTGACATCATAGCGATATCCAAATATGACTAATTGAACGGTTTGGATGTGGACAGATGACTGGATTAATCTCCTCAGGACAGTGAAATCCCTCTTAATTTGTTTCCCCTCCTGCTACTCTCCTTACTTCTTTCCTTTTTACACCATAGCAATGCAGTCTTGCACCCTCTACTTCTGTATCCCTCCTCTAGCTTTTGTTAACATCGAGCAACTGCTTAAAGCACAGTGTTTGTGAGAGAAGAATCATTGAAGTAAGTCATCACAGCCTCATTTCTTCATATTTTCTGTCAATCAGGTAAGTCACTGGAGAGAAAAAGGTATAGCAAAGTAATAGTAATAAACGTTAAAGGTCGGATCCTCAGATAGTGCTATGAGACCTAGGCTGATTCAGACTTAAGACTCTGCTGTTGTCACAGAGAAGCAAGGAAAAAGTCTCTTTTGGTACACAGTGATCACACAGATGCAGACGTAATGAATTTCTTCTGCCTAAATAGTCTCCTTTTTTCTTTTTTTTTTTTCCAGGACATTTACCGAAGTGTGAAAGGCCTTGTTGAAGTTTTGTGCTGCTGCTTCCAAGCTGTTCCCTCTGTCACCTTCACTGCAAAGAAAGA
Organism: Nyctibius grandis; assembly: GCF_013368605.1. Taxonomy (NCBI): domain Eukaryota; kingdom Metazoa; phylum Chordata; class Aves; order Nyctibiiformes; family Nyctibiidae; genus Nyctibius; species Nyctibius grandis. The sequence goes on along the minus strand of NC_090695.1, from coordinate 4,875,216 downwards.
ATGACTCTTCTACAAAGCATCCCCAGTAGTCTATGCTTTAAGGTTACCTAGGAAAGAGTTAGCTGTACATTAAGTTATACCTTGCTGATAACAAGATGGATTTAGAAAGTGATTAGAAATGACAGGGTACACATGTACATTAAAGCAGATGACAGGAAATTGAAAATATTACTGTAACTTATTAAACATTGATTTTCCAGACATTCCGTGATATTGTTTGACAAAAACAAATGTTAACAGTAACAACAGCAGAAACAATCGGAAGGGAATGTGCTCTCATTTTGGAGCTGGGAATGAGAAGCAAGATCAGAGAGGACAAGAAAGAGAACAACTCAGGAAAACCGCAAGTCCAGACACTTAATACACAACTAGAAAGTATCAAAATGTTGTTTAGAATAGAATAGAATAGAATAGAATAGAATAGAATAGAATAGAATAGAATAGAATAGAATAGAATAGAATAGAATAGAATAGAATACTGTTTCAGTTGGGAGGGACCTACAACGATCATCTAGTCTAACTGCCCGACCAATTCAGGGCTGACCAAGTTAAAGCATGTTGTTAAGGGCATTGTCCAAATGCCTCTTAAACACTGACAGGCTTGGGGCACCAACCACCTCTCTAGGAAGCCTGTTCTAGTGTTTGACTACCCACCATATACTGAGGATCAGACACTAAAAGTCTGCAGAAAAACGGGCATCTGGGATATAACCTCTAATTTTAAACTTTGCTCTTGAGTTTTAATGTTATTTTTCAGAGATTTTGGAGAGCTTTGGCTTAAATAGAGACACCCTACAGAGACAGAACTTTGCCAATTTACTGACATGAAAATATAATCTCTCTTTACCAATTTTCAGAAGTTCATTTATGATTAAGTAGGAAAAGTTTTCTGCAATTGAGCATTCTACAGCTCGGTCCTGTCCTGAACATTGATCCCAGACCAGAGGAATGTTCAGAGTCCTATCCAGAACCAAATGCGGTATTCATACTCCTATTGATAAGCACTTTAAAAATTATTATGGTATAATACCATGTTTCATTTGAACGCAAATTGTTTGAACAAATAGAAAAGTAGAATCATTTTGGTTGGAAAGGACCTTTAAGATCATCTAGTTCAACCATTAACCTAACACTACCAAGTCCACCACTAAACGATATCCCTAAGCACTACTTCTACTCACCTTTTAAATACCTCCAGGGATGGTGACTCCATCGCTTCCCTGGGCAGCCTGTTCCAATGCTTGACAACCCTTTCTGTGAAGAATTTTTTCCCAATATCCAATCTAAACCTCCCCTGGCTCAACTTGAGGCTGTTTCCACTTGTCCTATCGCTTGTTACCTGGGAGAAGACACTACCTCCCTCCTCACTGAAACCTCCTTTCAGGTACTTGTAGACAGCAATATGGTCTCCCCTGAGCCTCCTTTTCTCCAGACTAAACAACCTCAGTTCCCTCAACCGCTCTTCATAAGACTTGTGCTCTAGACCCTTCACCAGCTTAGTTGCTCTTCTTTGGACTCTAATGCAAAAGGCTGCAATGTCAATTATATCCATTTTAATGAAACTTTCTCCTGAAATCGGCTAGGAATAGATTCCTTCTGAAATAAGCCAATGCTTCACTAAAGATTTGGGTTTACACTCATAGAACAAATTAGCAATCTTCAGCAGCAAAAGAGGAGTATCTACAAGATGATACGTAGTGGTTTAACTAAATAAATGCCAGCAGGAGTGCAGTCACTGTTTGAATCCTGGGGAGGATGGCCGCTTTGCAAAGGGAAAAACAAGCACAGCGAGTGGAAGGACTGTGTGAGGTTAGGGCAGGTCACACATGGTGACAGAGCAGAGTGGGCACATATGACAACTATGACAGTACTAGGGGCTGGCTGTCTTACTATCATTTGACACTGCACATATTTAGGATCTCAGCCTCACACCAGGACTAATATATTGCCTACTGACAGCTGTTGTCTCAACCCTGTAAGAAGTGGAACAATTCTTGGCCTTTCATGGCATGGTTGAACTTAAAATTATTGTCCCTATGGCAATTATAAACTAGAAAAGATCAGGATCAGGACTAACTGTCTCGTATTGAGGACTTACCACTAAACATTCTTGCTGCTCTGTGCCCACCCTAAAACAGGGTGGCCTTGCTCATGCTGCCTCCTGGAGCAATCGGTTTCACTTTCTGCCTTTAAACCCCTGACTAGGGATTCCCTGAGAGCATGCTACTCAGCATAAGCCAAACCTGTGCTATAAGCAATAGAATAATTAAATAGTACAGATGATTACATGCCATGGCTTAAGCCCATCTTGTGAATTTGTTTAGTTTATCACTATAGGTGTAGACTTTAGTGCCTGAATTGTACCTCTTTCAAATACGTATTAAATATGGACGTGCTGTTTCATTTATTTTAAATACACGATACAGTAATCTTTCATTCTCCAATGTATACCTCCGCATACAGATTGTAACAGAAAATGTCTTTTTAGGGAGAAGATTTGAAAGTACTAAATATATCACTAAAAGTGTAGGCTTTTCATCTGGTTAGACATTTTTCATCAAAACATTTTTTAAACATCTGAGCTCTCAGATTTTTTGATAGGAAACGCTTGTCTGCATTTTTTCATGTGTCAGAGAAAACAAACAAAACAAAAAGATATGCCATTATCACACCCGCTTCTTAAAAATCTGATTTTTTTACTCTAGTATACTTTCCCTTCTGTTTTTACTTTTTAGAAAAGCACCAACAATAGTCATAATATCACCATAATTTAAAATTAAATAAATATTTTGAGCATTTTGTAAAAGTGTAGTCTTTCTCTCTGCATGTGGACTGCTTAATCAGGGGTTTTGAGGTGTCCAAGTGTTTGGATATTTGCAGTGTTCCTGAGTGTTACTGCTGTCTAGGGCATAAGAAAAGATAAAAAAGACAAAATACTTTCCTATTTTACGTATTTATTTTTCTCTCCTTCAGAATGATACCTGGCTCCATGGTGTAGTAGCGCTCTTATTATACTCATAACGATCTGAGGATTCTTTGTCTCCATTTTAAGTGGCAACTTATGACATCTTCCACGCTAAAACTGCTGAGTTGCTGGCATATTGTTTCCTAGGTAAAATACACCCGAGAGTGAAATGGCAGTTAGGTAAGTCAAAAAGTGAGTAGATGTTTGCTGGCTTTTGTGGGTGACGCTGAGAGTATTGGTGCTCTGAAGCACTAGGCTCCTGGCACCAAATTTAATTACAATGCAATTTGGAACATGTTCAGACACTACTCATATCATTGCAAGTTCTACACATGCACATATTTTATGAAAGCCTTGCCTGGGGGTATTCAGCATAATGATACTTTGAAACTAAAAAGTAAACCCTTTTATCCAGAAAAAAAAAGGTGTGATATATTTTTTTTTATTCCCCTGTCATTATTCTGTTTGGGAAAAGACTGAGAGGGAAGTTCCTGAGCTGGGTCTCACAGTCCTTCATGAAATGCAGTATTTAATTCTTTCTTTAGTAGCCAGAGATGTAGTCAAATATACTTAACTACCCAAGGCCCCACAGAAACATATTGTTAAAATCCAGTGTTCCAAATCCTGAGAATCTGCTCCTGCTTTTCTGGTCAGTTAATATTTCTTTACCTATTTTGACAGTGCCATCAGGCAAAACAGGCACTTCCTTCAGAGGAAGCGCTTTTTATAACTCTTTTATATTTCTTTATAGTTACAGCTATGTGAAACAGTATACTGTCATCTCTGAGGACCTGTGATGGGGTTAGACATCACCTACAATACTGGCTGAACTTGGTACAATAAATAACATGACAATGAGAAATTACATTGGGTGTATCAAGTGATATTCAGATGGAGACTTCCATACAAAGTGAATTCCTTCTGACAAAGGACATCTAGAAGTGTACATTGGAAATTTTTTTGCTGCTTTATGAACAGGTGAGTTATGAAGTCCCTTACAGAAGCCTACTAGAGTGAGTCAGTGATTAATCTGCATAACTAATGAAGTCATGCAGTTATTTCTATGCTAATGCAGATGTAATATAAAGCTGCATGGCATGTTCAGTGATAAGGAGTACATCTCATACTTGACATCAGTATAGTCCAGCAAGTCTCAGTTTCACCTCCAGGAAAGTTTTTAAGAAATGAAGAGGGGAACTGAATTTAAAAACCTTAGGAAAGAGCATAGTTAATGACTCTGGCACCTCCCTTCAGTAATGAATTTCCCTATATGCATAAATCCCCTCTCATTTAAGTAATTGTCAGCTTCACTGTTTGCAGTATGTTGCTCAGTGCTTTGTTGATTTTATAAGCTCAAAAGTCAGGCATATGCATAAGCTCTCACCTGTTTGATACGGGCTACAGATTTGGGCCTGAATGAGTTTCTACGGTTGGAACGTGAGAGGAAGTCATAAAGTCTCAACAGAGGTATTTTAAAGAACAGACCCCTTATCCTGTCACAAACAGCTTCTTGCAGTCAAAGCGGCCTGTGAGCTGATGCTAGACACAAAATGGCTGCTCTGGCAGCCTACTTTAATGTCTCCTCATGCTACCAACATCACGGCTTTTGGAAGCTCACTGCGATGCTTCGCCATAAGACTCAGTATTCCATTTAGCGCGTTAGAACTTAAGGTCATTAGCATTCCAGTGCCACACCTGCTAAATAACACAACGAGATGGTGTTTGATCAGGAACTAAGACTGACAATTCAGAGATCCATAAATGTCTTCCCATAACAACACCCTGAGCCACTCGAGGTACAGGCAACAGAGATAACCCAGCTGGTGTTACTTGCTTTCCAAAGCTATAACCCTAATACAAGCCAGAAGGAGAAAGTAAAATAGATTTGTTGGTAGTGTTGGTCTTATCCTCATCCACAAACAAAATGCCATGAGGCTGAGGCCAAGGAGATGAGGTCTGTCCAAAAGGAAAAAAAAAAAAAGCAGAAAAAAGAGCCTGCAATATGCAAGGGAAATCCTGAAAATCATTTCCTCTTTTGTTAGTAAACTATCCCTCATGGCTGCTAGTTCTGCTGCACCATCTGTTAGCTGCATTAGCGACCTTGCAATGCAAGTGACAGTCATGTAAAACAAGCAATAGAAGTGTTAGTAAAGTCAGCCATTTCCAAAGTAGTTTTTACTAATATATAGAAAGCAAGTATACAAACAGCATCCCTTCCCTCTAGAGTCTTTGTGTGTTCTGAAGTACCTAACTTTGAATGAACAATTTTAAGGGTTGTGAAATATTCAGTTACTTTTTATTTTTCTCAGTTGTTTTCTATTTTATGACATCTCTTGGTTCTAACCAGGACAGAAAAGAAATTGCTGAGATATCCTGAGAAAGGCTCTTACTGAGGTATTTTTATGTCAACCAGAAGGATCAGAAATCTAATAAAAAGGCAGCTCCTACCAGTATTTTCAGCAGGGGGGAGGGTTTGCTATATTTTTAAGTGTTGATACATCTAGTTCATGTTCATACAATACTTTCAGACCTCAGCCACATGAGAGACTTTGGGTGCTAAAAACCAGCAGCCACAACAAACAGCAATCATCAAAATACTACTACTACTACTACTACTAGTAGTAGTAGTAGTAATAATAATGCCATGTTTTATAGATAGAGTCCATGAAGTCACATCAGACATGTCCCTGGTAAGTACCCAGGCTGTGGATCATGCACCCCACTGTTGAGAAGCAGAGGATCATGAGGAGGACTCAGACTGGTGAGGTGAGGTGAAGTGAAGTGTAGTGAGGTGAACTGGATTAGTAAAATCACAGAGTACCTCCAAGTGGTTACCTGAAGCATTTAAGCTCTATTCATAATTTCATCCCATCTCTTGCATACCACTGACCATCCCCCTCATCCCTTTACTCCTCAGCACTCTGAACCAGTAAATAAGCTCGACAGGTCCCAGTGGAGGCAAGCTCTGACCTTGCTGGATTCAGATGTGTGTTTTTTTTAAACTGAGCCAATAGGGCAAGTTCATGGTTTAACGCTAGTTTTTCCTCCATTGTTTTTCCTGTCACAGATCATAACAAGGAAATGCTACACAATGGAAACATACTTTCATGATGGCATGTTTTACATGACCTCAGCTGTGTAATAACAAAGGGACTCAACCTTATCCAAGCAATAGTAGACTCCTCCTCAGTAATGCAGCTGTACTGTCTCCAAACAAAACAAAACTAAACAAAACAAAAAGGTGCATTGACACTGCATACAAAGTCTATACATACTCTGAAAGATGAGGTAGTTATGAGATTCTTCCTCCTCAAGCATAAAAACAGCAGTTAACTATGCCTTTGCCATTGGATGCTTTTATTTTCTCTCTGTGCAGTCACTCCACAGTCCTCAGTGCCCCAGTTTGTACACTGTTTACATGTCTGCACAATTTATTCTCATAATTCCTTCCTTTTGTAGTTTTCTTCTTCATTTAGCATGGTGGAAATCGAGGCACAAAAGGTGAAGTGACTTGTTCAAGGTCATTTAGGAGGTCTGGCAGAACCAGTAATAAAAATATTCCCGTGCTCCAAACCTCCAAAGTGTATGTTAAACACAAAACCTTAAAGCTGCTGTTCCTGTTCTTGTGTTTATCAATTAACAAGTACAGTACAACTGGGATATTATAACAAGTTACACATTTACTGATTACTTAATTATAAAAATAACAGCTCACCATGTTGCATCTCTAACTTAAAGCAACAGAAAGGACAATCCATGTCATATCTGAGAGCAAAGACTTTTCTTCTCCTGTTTCCTCCTTTATATCTCTGCAAACCCTTTTTTGCCTTTTTTAACAAACCCGTGATCCACGTGGACAAAATTTCCAAAAAGTATACATAGAATTTAGGCATTTTTATTGAGAGTCTAACACTAAACCCCCATAGGTGCCTGTGAAGATCTTCTTCCAAATGTCTGTAAGGTTTGAAATAATAAAGGTGTCACTGTATATTTACAAGGATACAGTATTCTGTGATGAACTTTATCTTAAAATAACTGTAAGCATAATTATCCAGCATAAATGAGCCTCCAGGGAATAAATTTTCTTGAAAGAGACTGGCCCTAGTCCTAGCACAAAAATATCTTCAGCAGCCACAGTGTACTGGAAAGCGAATCAAGAATATGTCTCTCTTCTTTGTACCTGCCTTCAAAATATTAATGTCCTGTGCAAATAATGGCTGCAGGTGCCAAAGGGTTATGTACAAAATGAGCATTCTTGCTTAAACAGCTCCTTTCCGTTTTCCTTTTTATTAAAATTTTTATCTTCCTTCTGACGCCAAGCAGACAATCAATCAACCAAAGCAGAATGCCAGAGAGCTTCCAGCACAGCACATACATGAAAAATTTTCATAATTTGTTTAGGGAAAGGAACAATTTAAGAATGATAGGAAGAAAGTTAGATTCAAGCTAGATCTGGATATTAGGACACTTCTGCTGAAGTAATTAATATATATTAAAAGGAGGATATGAACTTGGACCACTGTACTAACATGTTCTGCTGCTGTTATTGCTAAGGAAAGACAAACATCTCCACAGGCTGGGAGAGGAGAAGCTCATTCTCATTGCACTCTGTTCAAACAAGGCCTGTATACAGCCTGGACAGTGGAAATTTTCATATCAATCACTTTGCCTTTCATTTCACTTCTTTCCTGGAAACTAAATTACTGAGAAGGAGCTAAAGTTGCTCCTCACTCTTGGAGACAAACCCTCTGACTGTCCCTTTCTGATGGCTGGTTCCCACAACACTGTCAGTGTTTAGTTAACAATAGTTAATAAGAGATAAGAGATGAACTGGTGCTTGTTAGCTTCCTTGACTCACACTTGTCAGGGCATATGAGAACAGGGGTGGATGGAAGTAGAAGAGAAGGCTCTTCTACACAAGGGCACCCACACATTGCCCATGGGGTGGTCACTCCATTCATCACCTCATCAGTTCTCTGTAACGAAGGTATAAACAGTCTTTCTTTGCATAAACTGCAAGTTCTTCAGGGCAGTGACAAGTACAGTGCTCTTCAAGGGTTGGTCTTCAATGATGTCTTTGAATGCTGCTGCACTTAGTAATCTGAAGACCACAATATGTTGGAAACTGCAGTTAAAAACCCTCCTCTAGACTATGACATCTTGTCTTTGCAGCAGGTACAGTGGTAGCCATCAGTTCTGAAAACTCGATAGCATTTATGTGTGAAGACACGGAAGATTATTGACTCTCTTTTCCCACTTTTTTTTTTTTTTTAATGAGGATTCATGTGTTACAGAAAATAAACTTGATGTCTTGAACGGTACACTGGATTCAGTAGAGATTCTTCTGCATAGTACTACTGGTGACAATCAAGCAGCAATCACCTATCAATTTGGTTTGTTTGGATATGTCAGCAATTTGTGAGGCAAGCAGAGTTGCCAAGAGAAAAAGGTAAGGTAAATTGGCATGCAAGTTGTTTGACTACAGATTTACAGAGAGGGTAACAGGATATTATTAATAGAGGGGGAAAGTTCTCTGAAATGCAGTTCATTTCACTGGGGAAATGAACAGGTGTTCCAAGGAAACCAGTGTCACTGCATCTGTCTGAAGGGTCTGTACAGGCTTGGCATGCTGGTTTGCAGTGGAATTTAAATGAAAAAATAGTTCAATCACGGTCTGTAAAAAGTGATCACACTGAAACACCCCTTATGAGAAAAGCTGTGCAATGGACTGGGATTCAGTCTCTTTTAGGAGGTGGTATTTTTGAGAGAGACCTTTCTGCACAGAAAGAATGAGCATCTTCTTACCTTAACTTTCACTCTGACACGAGCTTTCAAAAATAATGACCAGATTTTTAAAATGTTGGACTGTTCTGGCAACTGGTTTTTGTCCTAGCAGAGAAGGTCGTAGTTCACCTTCTGGATTCTTCTAACTTTCAGACACATGGGCCAATATAAATCAGTCAATGTCTTACAAGTAGTGTAGTCTTTCCACACAAACCTGATGTTACCTCTCATCTCATTTTAGCAAGATTTCTTCCCTTTTATGTTATATAGTAAAATCAGAGACCATGAGGTCAGAAAAGTTCAAAAGGTGACAAAAATCCTTCTGTGGTGGCTTCTTACCAGATCTATCTTGTTCAGTTAGCCTTGGATTGGTTGCTTTCCAACTCTGTAGTATCACAGATGGCTGGGTGCCATCCTCAGCAAGGGTGAAATGAAGAAAATGAACAAAATCAGGTTGGCTTTGCTGTTATTAAAGGTAGATACCAAGAAAGTTTAAGCTTAAAGCTGTTGTATTCATCAGAGGTTAGACTCCTGTATTTTCAATTCTGTTAGGTAGCACTTTACAGGATGTATTGCTGACTGCAATGAGATTCTGGAAATATCTGGTGTCTAAGCAAATATTTTCAGCGAATTAGTGCAACAGAACATATTTGATGTGTAAGGATACATCTTATTTAAGTTTCACAAGCTAAAAGTTAGTCATCTATTCTTACCCGGTCACTGTGTAGCAAATGGAAAGGTGTAGGCACCCCCCTAAAAGGATCAGTCATCCCATTCACTATTTAGGGACGGGATGAACTGCCTGTGTCTTTCCATTCATTCTACAGGTAGTACACATGGCTGGTTCAGAACAGACACTTTGCTTTTAGGTTGCTAAACACAGCAAAGTTGACTCTCATGTCACTGCAGACCACTCTTCAGTGCACCAGACTGGTCTCTGAAGTCACTGCTGTAGCACTTAAAAGGCTAATAGAGTTGCAGAGCAGCATTTGTGGCAGGCTCACAAACACATCCATGCTGCGCTTCTTACTCAGCCCGAATAAGAAGGTGTATCCCCCCAATGACCCTACACAGCCATCAGAAATGTGTGCCCCCATGCCAGTCTTAGTGGCTTACTTAATTTAGTACTAGCATTCCTCTGAATAAGTCTTCTTTTCACAGCCCTCTTGTCAGCAAAAAGGGAAATAAAGTTCATGGTTTTTTTGCTCGCTTGTTTTTAATATATATTGATCTACACTGTTAAGTTGACCAGCAACTGACAAATAGATCTTCTGAGGATATGAGAAGCACTATGAGAAGATCTTATACTGTTGTTGTAACTCCTCCTTTGCTCGGGTCCAGTAAGGCTGAATGCCTGCTTGCTACAGTCCTACTTATATTTTTAGGAGATCTCACTAAATTCTGGACAAATAGGTGAGATACAGTAAAACTGCTAACTGCACATTAACTCTGCTCCTCAAATGAAGTTTTTCAAGTCTGATAGTGCTGTGGAATAGATTGGAGCATAAATCCTCATGCTTCGTGATATAAACCTACCATTTGCTGATGTAGGCTTGGAAGAAATTTCCCCTCTGGGCAACAATTATCCATAAGGTTGGGAGCTTGGGAAATCAGGTATTATATGAGCTCTGGTCTTCTATTGTATCAGCTGTGAAAATCAAGAGAAGGGTAATATTTGCTGTCAATCCCCCAAATGAGATACAACCCACTAACAGATCAAAGCCCTGTAAAGCTTCCGAGCATTGGACATTATTTATTATTATAGCTATACTATTGACTCTCTATACTTTTATATACACTGGCCATACAAAAAAAAAAAAAAAAAAAAAAAAAAAAGAAAATACACAATTAAGAAAGAGAAAGCTATGAACTCAATGGGTTTTGAAAACTAGTTTATTAGCACAGAAATGCTGTTATGCCAGGAAAGTGTTGCTAATGAAGATGAAAGAACAACTGCAACGCTGTATTTTGTAGTAGTACAGAAAAGCTACAGAGGCAGCTTGACCGGTGGAAGAAATTAACCTATTAAAATACATAAAGAAAATAAAAGAAAAATTTTACGTATATAGTTATTTTCAATGTCCAGTCAGCATTGCTGGTAGAAGTCTGTATGTTCTTTCCCCTTCAACAGTATTTTAGAATATTACAGTGTAGACAAGACCAAAGAAATGACAGTATGAATATAAACTACAGAATATAAACTACATGAGGTTGAGGTTGGGGAGAAAAAAAAAAAAAGAAAAACAAACCAAAACCCACACACTAAATTATCTGGGAAAAATAATAACAATTCAATGAAGTTATACAATAGTATGTCAGGAATTGATATCCTTGAACACCAGAAAGATCTGAAAGAGATTTTGTAAGAGTAACAAATAAGATATGAATTTACAATGTAAAGTAATATAAAGAAAGTTCAGTGCGGTTTTGCTATTCATTAGCAGGTGTATCATATAATAGGTTAAAAAATGCTATAGCTCTTTCCCTTCCCACCCCACCAAACACGTAAACAAGGATCTCTACCTGTCTTTCCCTGTGTGGACAGAGGAAATGCAGAACTTCACTTGTTCTTCCCAAGAACTCTTCAGGTCAATACACTCACCTGTTTGTTCTCTGTACCTTGGAGCCACAGATTAGATGTTAAATGACATTTTAATGTTTCTATTTAAAACAAATACTCGTTTTCATTTTATGCTTAGCAGAAAGAAAAAAATAGATAATTATTTTAATGTTTTGCTTCCTATTAGATCTTTTTTTTTATTGCAGGATATATAAAAATGGATGAAGTTGCTGCTTGTTCATTTTTTGTGATTTTCTATTTTCCTTGTCTTTACTGCTTCTAGCTTTTTAAAATTTCTTCAGTTTCAGAAAAATGATACAATAGCAATTTAAAATAGTGTCTTAATACCTTTAATTGTTAAAGATCTCTTCTGTGTCCAGAAAGTAATGAAATGTCAAAATCCTTATGTTTCTTTACATTTGCCCTTTTAAATTGAAGAGAAATGATAAATTGTTAAAGTGTTAAAATGTAAAAGACAAACACATAAAAAAAAAACAAAACAGGGAAAGTAAAGTGAAAATAAAAAAGGGAAAATAAAGGTTCAAACCAAATATAATATTTGGGAAACTGGGGCTGGGTGGGAAATATGACATCTTAGCTGTTTTAGCTAAAAGGTAAATTTTAATGTTTTTTTTAAACGAGATTTAATAAAATTACATAGAATAACTTTTTGCAAGTATTTAGTTTTAGCAAATCTATTTTTCAGTATGAGGAAATAGTGTCAACCAAGCTGAACTCAAAGTATTCATCAATAATTTTTGGAAAGCATAAAAAAGGCAGGAAATAGATGTGTGTTTTCAAAAACACAGTAATGATGTTAAAATACAAGGGGGGCAGATGTCCTGTCTGTATGACTCTTTCAGGAGAAAAAAAAATGAAAATAAAATAACATTTTCGTGAAAAATTTCAGAAGAAAATCTTTGCTTGCATTAAATTCCATGGAAGCAGGTAGACAGAATATTTCTAATGAACTTGATGAGAGCTGGACCAGGACCCTTTTCAGGAGGCTTTATTTTTATTTTGCTTTTTACCCTTGGTGCCAGCAAACTTCCACTGCTATCATACTAATTCATCATCATTAGCAAGAGGACTATTCCAATCATAGCGTCATACACTGAGAGTAAAATTTAACTTTAAAATTTTGTGATGTTATTAATGCTACTGAATCTACTGTGGTAACGATCTCTAAATTGAAAACCTGAGTGGAAAATAAAATTTTAGCTGTAATTTATTTTTTATATGACTTGCCTGTCAGCAACCTGATGCAAATATTTATTTCAGCAGCTAAAACTGATTACTGTTATTTCATTCATATCTATTCGTCTGATCACTTGGCTGTTGAGCTGCTGTCTGTCCATTCATAAATAGCAGCAAATAGAGTCTGAAAACATTGTGATGCAACAAAGCCAACTGATTTTTAAAAATATTAAGTTCTTGCATTTGTTCACAGATGTATGGATTTGATTGACCACCCTGCTTATAAAAACAGGCTGTTGTTGATGAACAAAGAAACTATGATGAAAGGAACATGCCTATCATGTAATGAGTATGGCATTTTCCTTCTGTAAGCATAACTACTCTGCCTTTATATATTTCTGTTCACGTGGATTCATGTACAGGATTAGTAAAACAAACAGATAATTTCACATTCTGAGGTACAGTAATGCAGTTCTTTGTAACTTTTTTTTGGTGAAGTACAAATGAACTTGTCAGAAATTTCAGTTTGTAATTTTGGTTTCTGTTTTGTTTTTTAGTTTCCCTTTCCCAGTTAAAAAAAAAAAAGAAAGCAGAAGTTAAATAAAGTAAAAAGAGAAATTAATCTCTATCTGAACTTTTCTGAAAACAAATCCAGCTTGCAAATATAATTTATTTTTTCTGGTTTTCTGATGTACAATAGAAAATACATGGGGAAAACTAAACTAGTAATTTATGTTTCTCTGGAAAATTTCCTGGACAAGGCTTGCAATGTTTTTCAACCTACATATTATAACATTATAATGTAACCTTATAATTACAATGGATAACTGGATATTAAAAGATTAAATTCTGTTTTTTTTTCTGGTTTTAAAATTTTATAAACCTCATTTAAGCTGATTTTTTTTTAGACTAATGAATTTCCTGCTTATTTTATTTTTCCATGAAATTTTTAGAAATGAATCTTTTATCTAGTTTTGGAAAAAGAAACACTGGAGAATGTTGCATCCTTTCCCCATGCTTCCCACAGAATTCTGAAAAAAAACCCCATCTGCAATGTAATTAAACGTTATATAATATTGACTATGCAATAAAGCATTTGACTAGAGTTACATAGGACACATTAATTTTATTTTCTACTTTTCTGGTCCCTGAATTGTAATATTGATATTACTTTACAGAAAGACAGATTATTATGCATTAGAAAGCTGAATTACAATTCATAGAAGAAGTATGAATTAGACGAATATGTTTTTTAAATAGTGTCTATGTCTATATACATAGTTATATGTAAGATATTAGTATGCAGACGAGTAAATCCTTGTATTTTCCATACACTTTTGTAACGAAAAAGTGTCCCAAAGAAAAATTTTGGTTTCAGAGTCATCTGAAATATACCAGCTCCAAATAGAAATCTGAAACCTACATCCATTTACAACAAAAAATCTGTTTATAACAATAAAATCTAACCACAATGTTACAGAGGAAAATCACCTTTCATCCACAGGAAAGTCAATCATTTAAAATAACTTCACAGAAAACATGGCGCATTTTGTACATTTGAAAAGTGTGTGAACTCCTTCTCTGGAGATATCTAGCACAAAATGCAGTGGATGGCCACTGGGATGTGGGTGAAAGCTCTTTGCCATGGGTAAGTTAACTCATTAATCGAAGGCAGTCCTAGAGCAAAGCTGAAAAAGCCAAACATCAGGACCTCTGACAAAGTTTAACTCGTTCAAATTTTCCTCCTTGTGTTTTCCCTGGGGGGCCAAATAAGACAAGTTCCCACCTGAGTCTGAATTTTCCTCTTGTGTTTCTGGCTGAGTTGCGCTGAATAAAATTAAGTGCTTCCCAACAAATGAAAATGGCTCTCGTTTCCACAGGGAAGGAGCTATTGAGATACAGGCAGTGAGATATTCAAATTTACTGAATGCTGCGTTTGTAAGGCCCTGTTTAGTTGGTGACATAACCACGCAATAGTTAACTTCTGCACAAATCAGATGTGCAGACTGTGGGTTTAGTTGTCATCTGTGCCGCTGCAAACCTGCCCAGTTTTATCTTGGAGGTATAAGCATCTCAGAAAGTTTTATTCCTCTAACAGCAGATCTTTAATTAAATAGAATATTGTAAAATAAATAAATGCATCTGTAAACATGCTGGAAGGCAGAAGGACATGTTTTTATTTATATGATTTTAATAAAAGATATATTTCTAGTTAAATCCCTGTGTGAGTAATCTAATATATAAAATGCAGTACAAGAAAGTGGTGTCTGTCGCTACAGCTTTAACCAACTTTGCGTTTTCATTTCAAAAAGATTATTGTCTCCTTTTCTTCTTCTTCTTGTTGCCCCTTCCCCCTTTTTCTTAAATCCTTTTGGGCAGAACTTAACAAGCACAAGATTTGCCTTCCTGGATCAGAAACAGGATTAGTCTGACGAGTCAAAACAGGCAATGCAGAGAAAGGTAGAAAAAACCTTTTGTGGACAAAGCTGAGTGGTTTTTTTTTTCCATAGATGTTCTCTACCTATTGTCTCTAAGTTAGACATTACTCTGACTTGAAAAAAATCCTCTTTAATATCCTCGCTACTAATTTCTGTCCCAGACTTTTAATATTTTTCTGACAGTCCTTTAAAAACACCCTGTGGAGGATATGTTACCCATTTAAGTATCCAATAACTTTAAGAACTGTGCCTAAATCCTTGGTCTCATGACAATGAATCCCACTGTCTATTTGTACCATGTGTGTAAAAGTGTTTTTCTTCATCAGTTTGTTTTTAGTTAGCTCTGTTTCATTTAATATCTCCATGGTCTTGATTACTGCCTGGAATAACATCTGTCTACCTATTTCTGTCTGCTTCTGTGAAATGATTCTGCTGCACACCATGCCAGCATTTCACCTATGAAAAGCAGCATAAGAAACAACTGGAGCTGATTAAAACCTCACGTTTATGGTCAGCCCAAGAGACCAGACACAGTTTTTTCACCTTTCTGCTAAACTTTCCAGTGCGAAGTCTTAGAGAGAGCTGCAGAGCTAGTGGTACAGGGCTCTGGCGCAGGAGCCACACAGACCTACCCAAGTTAAGACAAACTGAGTGCACACCTCAGGGTTCAGCTGGTTCTCCTATAATGCTTCACGTGTGCAGATGTGCTTCACAGCAGAGTAGTACCAGGGCTGTCACACTCAATACGTTATGATGTCTGGCTTCGAGGAATTCACAGTACACTGAGACGGCTGATTCTTTCTCCTGTTAAATGTATGAAAAAAAAACATTTATTTTCCTGTCGGTTCAAATATATTCCCCTTCGTCTTTTTTTTTTTTCCTTTTTAAAAAATTGAAAACTTTTTATGGAGATTCAAATTGCCCTTGGTTTCACTTACAAGACACAGTTTAGACTTATTTTTCCTGCTGTGAAAACAAAGGGTTATAATACTTTACAATCTTAACTGCAGCAGGAACGCCTAGCTTCTCTCTGTAATACCAAGCAGACCTTTCCCTAAGATCACATGCTATTTAAAGTGTTTCATTTTCTTCTGGTACAAGCATAAGCCTCATCAAAACTGTGAATTTCAGATAAGCTTTTATCAGACTTTCGCTGTAACCATCTCAGAAATGAGCTGTCATCAGCAAATTTAATCTGTCTCTGGTTGCTTTAATTGTTAGCACCATTTCTGCCAAATCCTTCACATCCCTCATAGCAAGGAAAGTTTCTTTAAGACTTTTAATTCACTCAGCAGAGATTGCACACAGTGTTTATTTTTTTCATATTTATGACTTACACATTTAAAAAGGTGGAGGACCTTGATTGAACAGCTGAATTATGGAAATGCAACTGCATCACTAGTATTAAATACTGAGTCTGAAATGTGCATCTGAGAGGGTTTTGGGAGAACCCTGCCAGCGAGAATATAGTTCTGGAAGATATTTTACTTTATTTGGAGTGAGAATAAATAGAAGCAGATTTTCTTAAATGCTACGTGTCACGGAATTTTATTGGTGTCTACAAATAATTTCAAAGGGGCCCCAATCTTAAGCATGTTGAAGGACAAAACAGGTGGCCTTATGCTTAAAATTGTTACAGGAGGCCTCAGCAAAACTGGGCTGAGTCTCTTACTTTGCCACAGGCTTTCTGTGTGACCTTGAGCAATTTACTTTGGCCTGAATTCTCAAAAGATTTGATAATATAACAGTCTTCGGAGTTTGTGGGAATGAGGTGCCCAAGTGCTTGTACATAGCTGACCCCAAGTGCCTGGTTCTACTCATAAGCACTAATTACTACTGAATTTTGTCTGCCAGTTGATTGCCTATCTAGCGAGCACTGTGAGATTTTCCTACAGTTCCTCAGAGGTAGCTTCAAGTCTGACACTCCTGACTGGGGATTTTTTAGGTATCATCCGAAATTCTTTCACTGTTAAGCTCTTTTTACAAACCATTTATCAATATGCTAAACACCATACATACTAACTAAACCAAAAGGGGTTTCTCTTCCTTGTCTCCAGTGAGTACTGTGGCAGCGAACTCATAATCTAGAACTAACTGGATGATGTGTACTGCACAACTAGGTAAACGGAGCATGCCTATATATATGTCATTGAAAGACTATGATTACAGCTCTGGACCTTCCTGACAGAAAACACTTTTTTCTGCTTAACTTAGGCATTCAAAGCACCAAAGACGTTGCTTCATTATAATAGCAATTACAAAACCTTCTTAGGCAACCTCTTCCAAATACAGTTAAGCACTGGAATAAGACTTGAATTGTTATCCCTGGACAGTTTTAAAGCTAAACAAGTTTCTCCCAAAAATGAAAAATATAAAACCTTTGACTGGGAGAGAAATGGCTAAGTTATGTGTGTACTAGTAAAACTGTGATTCATGGACGGCAGTGGTCCATTAGGCACCAATAAACAGTCCTAGCTGATGACTATAGTCAGCATGTGGTGGAAAACTATAAAACAATAGAATTAAATTTATCTAATTCCAAAGAACTAATTTGCTGAGTCTGGCCTCTTTCTCTTTATTATTTCAAATGTTTGGCATTTGTATTTCTTTATTTTTGTGAAACTTGTTTTCCTATATGAGGATCTTGCAGAGTCCACAGTAATTTGTTGTTACTTTGAATGTGTACTTGTTCATTTGGTTGTTTGCTTTGGATAATTACATTCCTCCTGCCATATCATTTCCTTTTGTAAACTATGGGAATTACTAATATAGCATGATTTGCAAATTCAGATTATTCTAAATGAATATGCAATTTGAAATTCACTTTGTGCAATTTCAAGCATCCAAGTTCATAATATGCTTTTGCATTCATGCCAATAAAGATCAAAACTGAGTGCTCAAAAAAGTGAAGACAAAAGGATATTTCTTCAATTCTTCCATCTCATTGAAGCCTTTTATTTTGATCTGCAGTGACAGCTGTGTTTGATCTTGCCCCAAGTTTTATGGCTCTAACAGGATTTCTCTTGTTGAGGAGTTTGAGACTGGCAAAGGTGATATTCCAGCCCTCCCTGCTTGGTAAAGGCAAGCTCTAGAATTCTAAGAACTAGAAGACAGAATCAAGACTTTTTTATTCTGACACATTTAAAAATGTGAAAAATCAAGGCAAAAATGAACAAAATGAAAATTAGTGTTTCAACTACATATTTTTGTTTTCCCAGAACATATGTAACTTCACACTTACTATAAAAGTCAAAAGGAACTTTGCCTTCAAATCCAGCAGATGAAAGGAATGTCCTAGGCACCACTGATTAAATCAGACATCATTTCTGTCCCAGCAGGAAATTATTCCTATTTCTTAAAAGTAGCTCATGCCTTCTTCTCGCCACTATATCCAGCAAGACGTTAGGATACCTGGGTTGTAGTGGCATCTTTCATGATCCCTGCTAGGCAGTAAAGATGTAGTGTGCAACCTCTCAAATTCATGAGACGATATGTTATGAATTCAGTCACAAGATGCCTCTTTTCTCAGAATGTACAAATATTGAAACACACAATTTAAGAAATTAAATACTTCATGTGTGGTTGAAAAGGTGGAATAAATTCCCCTGCAAAATATCCTGAAAGTATAAAAGTATCATCAGTTAATAAAGTCCCAAAGGAAGTCATGTCCAATGAGTCCAATTGTGAAAAATTCCCAGAGGAACTGCCTAGGGAGTCATTAATGTGATGAGAGTACATTTTTCTCACATGGACCCAGAATGGACCCAACAGGGATTCTTCATGTCACAACAGTCTCTTACTGATATCTCTATATTAAAAAATTCTGAGTGGAAACCTGCTGACTGTACCTAAACTGTCTCATTCGATACCATAGTCAGTAGGAGTCTCTTCATTACTTCTTCGGGCTGTTGCTCAGAATCGTAACAATGCATCACATACCCTCTCATCCCTCTTCTATTCCTTCCAACTCAGCTGTCATCTCACTTCTTTGCCCAATTGTCTAGACATCAAAGAACATTGGAAATACATTTGTGGCATTCCTTACATATTTGCATCAAACTCTACACAGACAGACATGGGAAGTCTGGGGCTTTTTCTGTCTCCTAAAAGAGGAAATAATGGATAAGCCTAAAGAGAGCCAAATAGGGCTGTAGATACATATTCAAGACAGAAAAATAGATTATAATTGGATGGAGACAGAACTAAATTGACCTGTGGCAAAACCAGTGTTATGCCTCCAGGTCCTGATTTCCCAAATCATCCAGACTGGGAAGCTGGCCAGGCCCATCATGATTTCAGTCCTGCTGGATTGCCTGTTTTCCTTCTGTGAAAATCAGTGCACAGAAGGGAAGAAAGAGAGTGAAAATATTGGTACAGATTCAGGTCTTGTTCCAGCCGAGACGCAAACCACAGCCAAGATGTACATCCTTACCCAGAGCCCAGAAGTGTTCCCAGGCCACCTTGTAGAGACAGAGCCTGTTTGTACCAAATGTACTGTTCGTATGAGAAGGCTTAGTGTCACTGACAACAATAGTCCTTGCAAACCATGTACATGAAAAGCTACAATGTACTGATGCACACTGCAAAAATAAGAGTTCATAAAACGTAAGGCCAATGGGGTATATTATAATCTCTGGAATAATGCTGGCTAGGGGACTTCCTGACTTTGATCCTGTTCCAAGTCCAAGAGCACGTTTTTCTGTAGACAAAACAGAAAACATCTGATTTTCATTTAAAGATCTTCACTGAATAAGAATCCACCAGAACCTTAAGCTGCTCTGTTGATTAATTAACCTCATTGTGTGCTTTTAGACCCCATTTCTTATGTGAATTGGTTTCAAAAATTGAAGTTACACAAACCAGACAGCAGAGAACTGATCAGCATGAAACATATTTTCACTTCCTCAACACTGTTCCATTTTACAGAGCAGGATATAAGCCCCTAAGCCCTCCTGAACTCAGAAGGAGACCAAATGTCCTGCACCTCATGCATGGGCAGATCATCAGATGCAATATTGAATTTGAACACTGAATTGCCACTTCTCTCCTTTCTGAAGACATTTATCTCCTAACTTCGAAGGTAACAATGCAAACAATGAAGGATTAAAGGAAATAAAATATAATAAAAGCAATTATTTGATGGTGTCATTTTAAAATAAAATCTTAATCTAAGGATTTCGGCTTTCTACTTTTATAAGATTGTTGGTTGCCTATAACTTTTTTTACTATAATAGCCAGTCAGTCCTTGGTGACAATTCTTTTTTTGAGTCCCATCTTCCTGGTTTTTGTTTTTTTTGGTTATTGTTTGGGTTTTTTCTCTAGACAATGCAACTCAAAAGTTTTCATGCGTCTCCTTGACAGATACAAACATTATTCCCATTGTGTCCTTACTGAATGAAAAATTTAAAGTGCAGAGCTGACACTGGAAGATTGACTGGATTCTAAATGAACTTTCTGATACCAAATGTAAAACTAGAGGGAACAGAGCATCAGTAATGAAGTGAAATAGAAGGTTACTTATTGGAAACTAATTAATGAGTTCATCAACAACAACCCTTTGATGGTCTAAACTGCTTCCAGAAAGATAAGGATATATTGTTTGAGAAAACAATTAAATCCCATCCCATACTTACATAGAATTATTTCATATTCGCATGCAAATCCAAAGACATGGAAACACTCAAAATACTAATGCCTTATATATGCATAGACTGTGTTTCTCCTCTTGTTTACCACTATGAATCAGAGGTAAATTAACAAGAGGTCTACAATATATAACTGCTATGATACTAAGGAAGTTCAGACCATCTATCTTTGCCTTTCATCATCCTTATTATCAGCATAACTTATTTGTTATGTACAGATCCTCATTGTTTTGGATATTGCATGAACACATAACCAGACTCAGAATCTTTTACCAGGAGAATTCAGTCACCTGTACAAACAAGTGGACAGTCAAACTATCCATCATCTTTCTACCTATCCAGATTAACTTATATTCTACATCAGTGTGACTCCACTGTAGTTTCCAATAGTTTACACAATAAGCTCCATTCCTTTTCTCCAAATTCTTCATGGAGGATTCCTTGTGTGTTCAGTAATGAGTAGCCAATATAGAGCAAGTAGGACCAAGGTCCTTTCTTCCCTTCTCCGACTAAACCTGTTAGCTCTACATACTGATTAAGGAAACAGGCTGACAATAAGAAATGTAGTTGATTTTCTGGAGATCAATCCGTGTTAGAGTTGCTTCCAGGCTGTTCTACCCTTCACCTTTATCTGGGACCCCATTAAGGATAAGATTGAGGTATTGAATTGGAGTTTGGAGCAGCCAAGATCCCTGCCATCATGATGATCCTTGGCATACAGGGACAGATAACCCAGCAGCAGCTACTGCTGCTTCAGGCTAATGCTAATAGTGCTGACTATGTGCCTGCGGCAGCAGATGCTCATGCAGAGCCCCTGACACAGCTGCCACTGCACAGCAACAGGGGCCCCAGCCGCCAGGCTCCTGTGCTCAATGAAGTCACAGAAACACAGAATCACAGAATCACAGACTATTAGGGATTGGAAGGGACCTCGAAAGATCATCTAGTCCAATCCCCCTGCCGGAGCAGGATTACCTAGACCATATCACACAGGAATGCCTCCAGGCAAGTTTTGAATTTCTCCAGAGAAGGAGACTCCACAACCTCTCTGGACAGCCTGTTCCAGTGTTCAGTTACCCTCACCGTAAAGAAGTTTTTCCTCATATTTATGTGGAACCTCCTGTGTTCCAGCTTACACTCGTTGCCTCTTGTCCTGTCAATGGATGTCACTGAGAAGAGCCTGGCTCCATCCTCATGACACTTGCCCTTTACATATTTGTAAACATTAATGAGGTCACCCCTCAGTCTCCTCTTCTCCAAGCTAAAGAGACCCAGCTCCCTCAGCCTCTCCTCAGAAGGGAGATGTTCCACTCCCTTAATCATCTTCGTGGCTCTGCGCTGGACTCTCTCTAGCAGTTCCCTGTCCTTCTTGAACTGAGGGGGCCCAGAACTGGACACAATATTCCAGATGCGGCCTCACCAGGGCAGAGTAGAGGGGGAGGAGAACCTCTCTCGACCTGCTGACCACACCCCTTCTAATACACCCCTGGATGCCATTGGCCTTCTTGGCTACAAGGGCACATTGCTGGCTCATGGTCATCCTGCTTTCCACTAGGACCCCCAGGTCCCTTTCCCCTACGCTGGTCTCCAACAGGTCTGTCCCCAACTTGTACTCATACATGGGGTTGTTCTTGCCCAGATGCAGGACTCTACACTTGCCCTTGTTATGTTTCATTAAATTTCTCCCCGCCCAACTCTCCAGCCTGTCTAGGTCTCTCTGAATGGCAGCACAGCCTTCTGGTGTGTCAGCCACTCCTCCCAGTTTGGTGTCATCAGCGAACTTGCTGACAGTGCACTCTATTCCCTCATCCAAGTCATTAATGAATATATTGAATAGTACTGGTCCCAGTACCGACCCTTGAGGGACTCCACTAGACACAGGCCTCCAGCTGGACCACCACTCTCTGGCTTCTTTCCTTCAGCCAGTTCACAATCCACCTCACTACCCGATCATCCAGACCACATTCCTCAGTTTAGCTGCGAGGATGCTGTGGGAGACTGTGTCAAACGCTTTACTGAAATCGAGATAGACCACATCCACTGCTTTACCATCATCTGTCCACTGGGTTATGTCCTCATAAAATGCTATCGAGTTGGTTAAACATGACTTCCCCTTGGTGAAGCCATGTTGACTGCCCCTAATGATCCTCCTATCCTCAATGTGCCTAGAGACAGAACCAAGAACAAGTTGTTCCATTACCTTTCCGGGGATGGAGGTGAGGCTGACCAGTCTATAGTTACCCGGGTCCTCCTTCTTGCCCTTTTTGAAGACTGGAGTGACATTCGCTTTCCTCCAGTCCTCAGGCACCTCTCCCGTTGCCCACGACTTAGCAAAGATGATGGAGAGTGGCTTAGTAATGACTTCCGCCAGCTCCCTCAGCACCCGCGGGTGCATCCCACCAGAGCCCATGGATTTATGGACGACCAGATTGCTTAATTGGTCCCTGACCCAGACCTCATCAACCAAGACAGACTCCTCCTCTATCCTGACTTCATCTGGGGCCTCAGGGGTCTGGGGCTCCTCAGGACAGCCTCCAGCAGTATAGACAGAGGCAAAGAAGGCATTCAGTAACTCCGCCTTCTTTTTATCTTCTGTCTCCAGGGCACCCACCTCATTCATTAGTGGGCCTGCATTGCCTCTAGTGTTGGTTTTACCTGCAATGTATTTGAAGAAGCCCTTTCTGTTGTCCTTGACCTCTCTTGCAAGGTTTAATTCCAAGGAGGCCTTCGCTTTCCTAGTTGCCTCCCTACATCCTCTGACAACAGACTTCTATTCCTCCCAAGTGGCCTGCCCCTCCTTCCATGATCTGTACACCCTCTTCTTCCACTTGAGTTTGCCCAGCAGTTCCCTGTTTAACCATGCAGGTCTCCTGCTACCCTTTCTTGACTTCCTGCCTGTTGGGATGCTCTGATCTTGAGCTCGGAAGAAGCAGTCCTTGAATGCTAACCAACTATCTTGGGCCCCCTTACCTTCTAGTACCCTGTCCCATGGGATTTCCCCTAGAAATTGCTTGAAAAGGCCAAAGTTGGCCCTCCTGAAGTCCAGGGTTGTGACTCTGCTAGCTATTCTGTTCTTGCCACATGAAATCCTGAACTCCACTGTCTCATGGTCACTACAACCAATGCTGCCCTCAACCTTCACCACTTCATTCAGACCCTCCTTGTTAGTGAGAATAAGATCCAGCAACACTCCTCTCCTAGTTGGCTCATCCACCATTTGCATCAGAAAGTTATCATCAATGCACTGGAGGAACCTCCTGGACTGAGGATGGCTGGCTGAGTAGGACTTCCAGCAAATATCAGGGTAGTTGAAGACCCCCACAACAACCAGGCCCTGTAATTGCGAGACTGCTCTCAGTTGCCTGTAGAAGGCCTCATCAACCTCCTCATCCTGATCTGGTGGCCTGTAATAGACACCCACAAAAGTATCACCCATGCCAGCCTTCCCCTTAATTTGTACCCACAAACTCTCAACTCGCTCCTGGGAGTCACTGGGAGTTTAGTCCCCAGCTGATTTCCCTCCCTTGATCTAGGATGAAGTACACACTCAATGAAGTCACTTTGTCTTGCAGCCTGCTATTCTACACCACTTTGCATTTCTGCATTTCCTCCCTAGGATGGGACAAATGTTTCACTGACTCACCTCTCTGGTGCTACTCAGATAGCATAAGCTGGTATGGGAGCATAGAACAGTCTCAGATTCTTCCTTTCAGAGAATAATGGGCTGTAGAAAAGGGTTTATTGTTCCCAGGATAATGCTATGTGATGACTAAATTTGGTGAGGAAATGGCCATCCAAGCATTACTGTAATAATGCAAGCACGCATTTATTTATACTTTGATGAGGTTCCAAAGAGCCTAATCAAGTTAGAGACTCTTTATTGTTACTTTTCTTAAGCATGATTTTGACAACTTATTTGATGTTTAAAGCTGAATGTTTTTAACTATTAATTTGGTTTTTATTTTGCATTTTTCGACTCAGAGAATGAAGAGACTGACTATAGCCACATGATTCTGATCTGCAACATGTGCTGAAAAAATTTTTCTTGGACCCTCTTCACACCTAAGTAATCAAAATGGGAGATTGTATCTGGGGGGTAAGACTGGGATTTATATTGACTGAGTGTAGTGGGTTCAAGACTTTAAGTAAGTTAAGACTCTCATAGAAGTTCACCATCAAAGTTCCCCCTATATTCAGTATGAAGAAGCGTGCACCATCAGGGGAGGATTGCAACGTTAGGTATTAAATGTCTAAAGCAGCAAATAGCAGGAATCCTCTCTGCCTTGTCCATCTTTCCTTTCAGTCCCATGACACGTTCTTCTGGGAATCAGAGTTAGAGTCCCAGACTCTGGGAATCAGAAGGAAATGGAACCACAGAGGCAAATAGGATTTGTGGTCAATTTCTGAAGAAGTGGCGTTCCACATGGCTCCTTCCCTTTCCAGAGATCAGTTGAAGACAGCCCAACGTAAGTCACAGGAATTTACTCATTACACTGGCTAGCAAAAAAATCACTAATACTAGAAGTTTCTGAACAAATACATCTCTGAATTGCAAAGATACCTCTGAATCAGTGCCCTTGGGGCACATCTTCCCTGTAGGGCAGTGTCACAATGCACTGTTTTATGTATATTTTGTGAAAAGCTCAAGGGTAACTTTACCCCCTTTCATATATTGGAAACAATACTTTTTCCACAACTACGTGTACCAGTAAAGTCAATACAATTCGGGCTCAGTTTCCTGATTTTCTCTATTAGGCCTTGAACTGATTCCAGGGTAAGCAGCCTCTCAGACCACCTGAGGTGTCGAAACTTTCTAACATATTTCAGTGCACTGATCAATAGGGTTCTTTTTCCCTTCCTAGCCACACAAGCTGCACAAGGTGAAAAAAATGCCACTGAATTAATATTTATTTTGCAACATAAAAGAGCCCAGCACTATCTACAAATGTTCTAATTAATTGGGATTAATTTCATGTGCAAAGTTTGGCTCTGAAGGTGTTGATGGAGTAATACATCAAAGAGGCTTCACCTCTGTAAAAAATCAATGCTAAAGTAACCTTGATTACTGTCTCTGCTGATGTCACACATAACACTAATCAGTCATGGTTTGCACTGAACACTATTATGAACAAATATTATTTGTTCTCTTATTGGCATTTTTGAGGCCCTGGGATAATATTCGCTGCAGCTCTCTAAGAGGAGGTTTTCACCTTAGGGAAATTATGCAGGTTGTTCAGGAGCACACGGTCCAAGAGCGAAATTGAATGAATCTGAAAATCGAAAGTAAGGAGACATACACTGCCATCGGACAAGAAGACCCTTGCCTTCCCCCTTTCCTCTCTGCCTTCCCTTCCTGCCTCCTTCCCTGCCTCTCTTCTTCCTTTTCCTCTTTGATCTCTTTCTCTTCTCTCTTTCTTTCCTTTTCTTGCCCTTTTCTTCCCCTTTTCTTTCCCCCTCTTTTTGCTTTCTCACCCCCCAACTCAGAACTAGAAAGTACATTTGAAACAGTGGCAGATTTCTGGAGGGAATGCTTTGCAAATAAGAAGGGAATCTCTAGAGGTGCTGAAATACCTGACCTGTGAGGTATCTAAGCCTAATACAACCAAACAAAACCTCAGAGTGAAAGCACCTAGCTCACCTTTAATAAGGCACACTATCGATTTTTGTGATTGCTACTTTTATTCTTGAGAGCAAGAAAACATCTTCCACCCATCTCCTGCCCTCCTGTCCCCTCCTTTTTGATTATTCTTAATACTTTTCAGGCCCTTAGGAGTCCCTCCTCTCACCCCTCAAGTTCCTGTAACTGATTCAATCCCATTCAATTCAGTGTGGCAAGTTCATGCTGCTTCAAGCACCTCCTGAAAACAATTTCTGTATTTGTATTGGCTTCAGGGCATCTTGGATCATGCTTTCAAGTACTATCAGGAATGGATGCACATCTTACCTGGGCTCTCCACAAGGTGCCTCTTGACTGAGATTTTATTTAAGTGACAGTTCTCCCTCCCTGGTCCTTCTTCTTGTCTGACCAGACAGTAGGGCTGAATCCGCATGATGGTACAAGCATTCTTTGTGGTTTGTCCCATGGTGCTCTTCCCCTGGTTGTCCACACTGAAGAGCAGTGTGGCTTCCTCCATGACTTCTCCTCCTTGCAAAAAACTGGTCAGGGAGGTGGACGGTGCAGAACTAGGTGTCCTGCCAGCACGAGTTCAAGCTTAAATAAAATGCACATGCAAGAAGCAGGATTCCAAAACAAATCTGTTCTATCAGCAAATCCTCAGAAGATCAAAAGTATAACTAAGTTATTCCACCTCTACTCACATCCCGTCTTCCTTTTTTGCCCCACGTGTTCTCCGCATACACTCCCCCAGGATTAAAACCCAGTTTATGCATTTCTGTTGTGAGAACAAATGACAGAGGAGAGAAGTTTGTGATGGCTTCTTGTATTTTTCTAATTTAGATAGAATAAATTAACTCAAGACAGAAAAATATCTTAAGATGCTTCTGTCACAGAAACAGTCAAGCATGACATGTATTTCAGCTGATGGAAAATACGTTAAAAAATTCATCCTGATTTTTAGATACAGTGTGAATAGCAAGGGTTTATTTACCAGTTGGAGAACAGGGCTTTAGATATCTTATACTGGTTCTGCTTACTATAGCAGATGGTACCCCTGTCGTGCAACACTGTTTTCAAACCCACATTGAGATAACCTCCTTATTTCAATCCATGCTTCATCTCTCCCTGAACAGGATGAATTAACCACTAACACACAAAGAATGAAAACAAATCTCATACCAAAACTGAGAGGATATGAAAAATGTACACACTCAAAACATGCCAGATTACTTTATTTAGGATAAAGCATGCCATTACAGTGTCTTCCTTTGTCAAGCACTCTTGCTTGTTGAGGAGGAAAGGGTTGGTTTTCACATTCAATTTTGATTTGTGAACAACGGTCATTTCCCTTGCCTTTGTCAAAACACCAGACAGCAGTGAGAGGGGACAGTAAAGGTAGGGGAAATAAAGCGTTTGTTGATGTTCTCAGGATCCAAGGCGACTGGTCAGTCACGGATGGATGCCTTGGGCTGGCAGCCTGGCCACAGCAGATGTTGCTCTGGACCTTGGCTCACTTCCCAGGTCTGGGGTGTCATCTGGCTTGTCTAGTCAGGCCCCTTTTCTTTACCAGTCTTTTTAAGACTGGGTATATCGAGACAGGCTGTCTCCTCTCATCATGCTGATAACCATGCGGTACAGTAGATCTGAGAGTCAGGTGAAGAGCAACGAAAACCGCAAACACACACACAAAAAAAGGAGCAAAATGGTGGGGAAGGAATCAGAAAAGAAGGAATGAGAAAGTTCAGTTCTTTGTTGATTCAGTGGTGAATACCCATACTCTGTCACTGAAGTCATAATATTTAAGAAGATGTGGTGATGCATGAGGCTGAGTGAGCTGGGAAAAAAAGAAATTTTATTTTAGCCCACCCAAGAGAATTTTCTATATTCCTTTAGTTCCTGCATTTTTGCAAAGGTGTCAATGAATAGGTGAGATCTCCAAATTAAAACACTACCCAATATAATAATTTCAGTCTAATTATTTATTTTTTTTTTATTTGTTCGCTTGTTTTTTTGTTCTAGTCTTCCAATTTCACTTCTGTGTTTTTTGTCAAACTGCCTCCCTCCCCATTTGTTGGGATAAGAGAATTTACTGCTTTTTAAACCAATACCTCTTTTCTGACAGATAAGATTACTTTAGGGGAGGCCTGTGAACCACCAGTGTTACACCACCTTCTCTATTGTGTCAGTGATTGACTGATCCCTTGATTGCTTTGGGATCAATTAATATTGTTTTGCTTCCTTTCCCTGTGCAGGTAAAGCAGTAAGAACTTGGAGACAGCACCCAAACAGAGCTCCATACTGAAAGGCTGATTTCTGTGAAATACAGTTTTATTCTCAATTCCCCATAAATGTTTTCCAGCTGAACAAAATTTGAAGAGAAATGATCTGTAGTTAGAGAAAAAAAGTGCAATTTGGAAGACTCTTTCATTTTAATTTCTTACAAGTTTTCTCATTTTTCAAGCATCCTGAAGGTGGTAAAGTTCACTTATGGTCTGACTTATTGCCATAAAAATGGAAAAAATTAATGTTATGCAAGGTGACACAGTAACAGATCTAATGCTACACAGGGGTCTTGAAGAGTAAAACTGCATTCAAATGCCTACAGGGACCAAACATTAGACCTTCAACCTATTCCTTGGTGAGAAAAGAATAAATCCTTTTTGCCTTGCAGGTAGGTGAATGTTCCTTTTTGTCTGTGCCTAGGTAGCCTAGCTGCTTCAGGGTTTTGGCTTGCAAAGGTCTGTCTGGGGCACCATGCAGTCAGTAGACAGCAGACTTGCAACTTAAGGTAAGCCTAACTTCTCAACCAGCTTACAGACTGCTGACCGTAAGCTTAAAAATAGGCTGAATCTGAATAAGAGTCTTAGAAAATTAAGCTGTCAGGATTAAGGGAATCAACAAAGGCTGATAAAACAAATGTTTGGGGGTTTTATGTTGTCGGTTTAGGGGATTTTTTTGCTTGTTTGTTTGTTTTTATGGATCTCTGTAGGGGGGATTCTGTTTGTTGGCATTCTTCTGCCTTTAAAAGCATAGATAAGAAAGAAAAACGATAGTATCTGAGGTAGCAATGGACATGACAACAGTAGAGGTGACTGGGAAAATGATTTGCTGAAGAAGTTTTAGGGCATGCATTATGTTCAAATAGTTACTTAAAGTTAGAATATTTCTTAGAGCTAGAGATGTAAGTGGATATGAGCATGACAGGAAACAGGTTAAAAGTAAGGTGGAAAAAAGAAGTCAAAAAGTGAAGAGAAGGGCTCATGCCATCCAATTTCAGATGTCTACGAAGTAGATATCACCATTAGAACCAGTCATTCCAGGTTCTTTCCACAGACAATGAGAAGAAATAGGCACTTTGAGCATAATTCACCAGACTTCATCATTCTCTCTATCTGTTTATAATCAACCAGCAGTATCATAAACACATAGATACCACCTACATGCCAAGACTGGGTGGCATTTGCACAATAATTTCAATGATTTCCACAAATACAGACATTTGACAAATGTGTGAAGTAATGTTGATCTCCACAGGCATAAGAGACATGACAATGATTTCCAGATGCACCCCTGGAATTACTGCTCCTGCTTCAAGTAGCCTGCCAAACACTCCTCTAATCTTGTGCACTTACTGAAAATAATAATAATATTGAAATACCCTTGAAGTCAGCAGTTATAAATTGATTAAACATGAATTAAATAGAAAATAAGAAAAAGCAGGTCTTCAGCTGGGTTACTCAGTTTCAAAAGGGAAAACGTTGACAAATTACATGAACAAGCAAGTGAAGTCAATGGAAGCAAAGAGTTCAGGGGCTTGCAGTGTGACAGATTCCTCCAAACCCTTTAAGTCAGCAGTGAAAAGTTATCTGAAACTTGCACATCAAGCAAGTGAGAACAAAACTTTCAGGAAAGATTTCCAAATGTATTTGGATGTATAGCCCCCTCGAAAAGGACATTAAGAGTAAGCATAAAGTCTACGAGAAATAGAGGGAAAAACAGATTGATCAGCAAATAAAAGTACACCTTAGAGGTCAGGAAGTGTAGAAATAATGTAAGAATTGCCAACAGCCAAGCTGAGTTAGACCTTTCAAAGTATATTAAAACAAATAACATAAATAAAAAAAAAAGAGAGCAGCAGAAGTAGGAACAGTATCATATGCAACAAGGTTGGGTAGAGATAAGGTAGTATATGTCCAGTTCTAAGTATTTTGGCTCATTTTCCAATAAAGAATCATTGAACAGGCAGGAGAGGTGACGAAAATAAAAGCACAGAAGTGAAAACAATATATTTATATACAAGAGAAAAGCAAGCAACACTTTATATAAATAAGTTACTTAATAAAAAAGTTAATAAATAAATTACAGGCTTTCTGAATTATAAATTAACCCCTACTAAGTACTTACCTTACTCTAACTACAGACTAACATTACTAATGAGTAACAGTTGTTCTCTCATTTTATAAAGTATAAATTTTCTGCTCCTCGGTGACAAAACTTCAAAGGTATGAAAAGATATCACCTATTTTACCCATTCTCCATCTAAAATAGTTCATGTTTACCCTGGGAATTACAACAGTTTCTGAGAGATTATAAGATTTATACTTCTCTTGGCACAAAGAGACTTGAACAGTGGTATTGCTGAGACAGAGCAGATGGAGTTCACCTCTGACTAACTTAGGGGAGATATGGTTTGCTATGTCTTTCTGCTCATCCTGACCCAATCAACAGGTGCTCAATTAAGCTCAATTTTTATATCACATCATTGGGTTTAAACCTGAGTCCCTGGGTTCTGCTCGTGAAGTTATTCTATAAAAGGTGGGGCAACTGCATCTTTTCCTTCTTATGCTCCTAACTTTTTTCAAGGCAGGGGTTCTGGCTATAACAGGCAATGTGTTCCTTGACTACTCACCGTGGAAACTGAGGAAAGAGATTGCAAACTACTCATTGTTTTCAGCTGTTCTCTTTTGGCTAGTTCCATGTACTCAAAAAGTGAAATTCAGGTTTCTCAGTATTCCATGTGTAGAGGGCACTTGATGCCGGTTTAAGGTACTAATTCTCTTCTTGTGTTCTGCATATTGAATTAGGTATAGCACACAGCTAGCAAGCAAAGAGCAGTCCACTAATATTTAGATAAATAGACCTTTATGCAATAATCAGAATCCAGGACTTTCTACTCAGGTATTCTAAATTTTATGTTGCCTAGACACGCTCTTTCTCTGACCCAACAAATCTGGCTTTCTTTTTGGTATTGTGGCACAGCACAACTGAAAAAAAAAAGAACGAAGAATCAACTGACCAAAGAGATTAGAGATATAGGCTTGAATTAAGTAAGATGGGAAAAAAAATCATGTCTTAAATCAGACCTCTCATTTGTTGCGTGAATGTTGCAGTTGATAAGAGGCACCACTGTTGGCCTAAGCCTGCTAGCTTTGTTCAGAGTACAGACTTTCAGATCGGAGTCCTCCAGGAATCTTAACCAGGACAGTACTTTGTTTCTGATTTAAATTAGATATGCAGGCTGAAAAATTTCATAAAATAAAATGCTCAAGCACATACAACTCATGCAACTTTTCAAGACAGGACTGTTTGAAGACTGTGGAAGCTTCTGATTTTATTTTGGGGGAGGGTTGCTTCGCAGACACATCTGAGTGAAAAGTCAGTCGAGTATCTTCATTTGGAGATGTAACACTATGTGGGACAAGGAGGTAGGCTACTAATTGGATAATTAAAAAAAAAAAAGAAAGAAAACCTGAACTTCTGTTATTGCATAAGATATGGAGAATAAAAAAAAAACCATTTCAAATTCTTGTTCATAAAAGTGCAAGGATCATATGCTTTTAATAATAGATTTCTTGTTTGTAAATCTTTTTGTTTTGTTTTGTTTTGCTTTATAATAAAGATCACTACCAGCAGGACATTAAAATATATTATGAAAGATTTATACATTCATCAATTCCATGGCAAAGGTCATTTGTATCACTGGGTAAAGACAAAGAGAAATGCTTTTCTTGTGAAACAAGGGTTCTTAATGAGACCACCTACTCCTTTCTTCCCTGCTGAAACCAGTTAGATGTATCAATTATTTGTTTTAATGGGAAGAGCTGTATAATGCTCAAAGAAGGGATGTAAGCCAAGCATTTTTATATAAAGAATTACAATAAGGGGAACTGTGTTTAAAATACTAATCTGTAAGAGAAAGGGACAACCTTGTTCTGGGTAGCAATTAGTCAGCTTGATTCCATGGACTTCAGTAAAGCTTCATCAAGTTTTGTGTTTCTGGAGTTTCAGGGCAGACATGGAGGCTGTCTAGGTGTCTAAAACAAGCAGGTTTTGTTGACACTTTCCAACGTGCTCAGCTGTCTAACTGTTGATGTGAATCTATTTGTGCTCTAGTGCTTTGGAAAACCCAAGGAGGCACTTCTTTGCACTGTTAAGTATCTAAATACTTTTTTTGTATTTCAGCTATGGGGTCCTCTGGACAAGAAGGACATGGACCTGTTGAATCGAGTCCAGAGGAGGGCAACAAAAATTATCAGAGGGCTGGAACACCTCTCTTATGAAGAAAGGCTGAGAGAGTTGGCGTTGTTCAGCCTGGAGAAGAGAAGGCTCCAAGAACTTATTGCAGCCTTTCAATACTTAAAGGGGGCTTATAAAAAAAATGGAGAGGGACTTTACCAGGACCTGTAGTGACAGGACAAGTGTAATGGTTTTAAATTGAAAGAGGGTAGTTTTAGATTGGATATAAGGAAGAAATTTTTTATTATGAGGGTGGTGAGACGCTGGCCCAGGTTGCCCAGAGAAGTTGTGGATGCCCCATCTCTGGAGGTGTTCAAGGCCAGGCTGGGTGGGGCTCTGAGCAACCTGGTCTAATGGAAGGTGTCCCTGTCCATGACAGGGGGGTTGGAACCAGATTATCCTTAAAGGTCCCTTCCAACACCAACTATTCTGTGATTTTATAAGTCACCAGGAAGGTGACTTTTTAAACCAGGGAGGTTTGAAAAAATATAAAAGAGGTTGGTTCATGTTTCTTTTTTTTTTTTTCCCTGTCCACTCCCATAACCATGTTTTCTTTCCTCCTGGTATGGATCTAATCAAGTTATGCAGGAAAGTCTGCATAACAAAGAGAGCAATCTGGTGATTTATTCTTTCTAAGCTTTTGAGTTGTTGGATCATTTCACTGCACTAACTACCTGTTGGCTAGAGGAAAACTTGGATGTAAATCTTGGATTTACACTGGATGTGTCAACCAATTTGAGCAAAAGATCTCTAAAAAGAGGTACAGGTCTTGGGACCCAACATCATGATTTTTGCACCTGCAAATGGTGACAGCTCTGCTTCAACAGAGCTTACATATATATGTAAAACTAAATTATGCTGAAGTGTGATTATGAGTGGAATTGGAATTAGGCATGATAAAAAACACTTTTGGGAACATATTCTTAGCCTTGTTTTTTTATTCAAGAATGGAATAAATGTATAGTCCCTTGGTTGAGAAAAGAACTGACCAGTTACTAAGCCGGTGTTCATCTGCCAAGATGAGAAATACCTAAGGAAACCACCCAAACTCTGCAGAGACGTGACTGAAACATGGCTATACTCTCAAGTGTGCAGAGTAAACACACAGGAATTACCTTCCTCTTGGAGGCTGCAGTGACATTTGAAGAGTTAACAGCATGCATCTCAGGCAAATGAGACTTCCACCCTGCTGCAGCATATTGGTCAGACACGTGCCCCCTGCCCTCCCTTAAAACTACAGAGACATGACATTTTAACTTGAACTAACAAGCCGTCCATAGAAAATAACACCATGACAACTGTCTGTTGAAGCTGCCTCCCTGGGTGTGAGATCCTTATCGCCTGAGCATACATCATCACTTAACAAAACAAATGCACTTCAGAAGCTGGTGGGGTTTTAGCACAACTTTGAAACTACTTTCTTTGTGGAGTTCACTATGAACTGCCTGCTGATAGGTGTTATTTAAAATGCTGGTGACATCAAGATAGAAAGGCTGTAGTTCCAGTTGAAGCCACAAATGGGAAAAGAAAGGAATGTGAAAGTTCAGCTTGGCTGTTATTGTTTAGGACTCGTGTGGTTCTCTTGTGTGTGAATGTTCTTTTTGTTTGTCTTTACATCATTGCCTGTAAATAGCAGAGATTTCTGTCTTTCTTTTCTAGTTCTTTTTCATCTGCAGGATATTATTCACTCCTTCAGAGAAATGAAGGGTCTAAACCTGGAAATGTGCACAATAACTTAAATACTCAGGGCAATAGTCCCAATGTAGGCAGTGAGTATATACTACTTGATCATGAGCTCTACTGAAATACGTTTCCTTCAAAATGTTCATTCTCTGATTATTTCACTCATCAAAGCAATGTTAGACCGAGCTTTAAAATCAACATTTAAATTAACAGAAACAAAAATTTTGCATTGCTCTTTTTGAAACCACAAAAATTTGTAGTAGAAAAAAAATAAAGCAATGTATTTTGGGCATGAAGTTTCTTTTGAGTCTGGCCCTTTAACAGATTTTGTTTGTCCTTTTAACTCACAGTGTACAGCTTTCATTGTGAGATTAAATTCACAATGTTTCATGCACCATGATTATTCCTTTGTCACCAACTAATTATCTAAAAAACAAAACAGAACAATAAAATATATGAATTATTGCAGAACACTCATGGCAGCTGCTTGCACTTTTGCAAGTTTCATTTTATTTAAGTCATTTTCATCTCTCAGCATTTTTTAAGTTATTGAGGGATGTTTTTTTTAGTTTTGCTTTGTTTTAGAACATTTTTATGTTTATATACATAAACAAATACATGTGTGTATGTAAGTAAGTATGCATACACATATCATACATGCACACTTTTCATGAGATGCAGGAGCCGAACATACAGTAATGACAGAATATTTTTTAAAGAAAACCATCTCATAAAAAATGTATTTCAATAAGATTACCAGAATTTAATATTCTGGAACACTAACTGATATTGTAGGAAGGAAATGGTAGAAGATAACACATGCAATATTGATATACCATAGTTAATTCCCGCCCAATTACTAAAAAGATTTATAGGATCATGGAATTGTACCTATAAACCCTATGGGTTCCTTGGCAAAAGTTCAGCTGATTAGTTTAAGAGAGAAACCACTAACAGACAACAGGATTCCAGACTTCAATAGAATCAGATGGAAATTCTGATCTCCAGAGGATCATCCAATCATCAAGTGAACATCTACAGCAATATGGATGGACACAATCAAGGGGATTACCACCATACTTTAAGTTACAGATACGTGAAAGTATTTTTTTAAATGTGGCCTTCAAAACCAAACAGACATAGAAAAATATATTTGTATGTAAATTGTGCTTCCTGCTTTAAGTTGCTAATCATGGTCATTTTTGTTGTAATTGTATGTTTCCCCATGTGGAAAAATGTTACTGTGGTGCATTGAATAAGCAGCATAACCAATTTTGTGTCGCCTTAACAACAGGCTTACCATTCATTAAAAATAGTAAGGCTAGTCCAAAGAGGGATAACAAGCCAGCTGTCTCAGTAGCTTCCAAATACCGTGCCATCACCCAAAATAAATTTTATCATGCTCCTGGCCACTCTAATGACCATGGGCCCGGCTCTTTACTGTAGATTTACATCAATAATGCAAGTGCAAAATGAATGTCATGTCAGTGTGATATATCATCTGAGCAAAACGGAAGTAGACTGCACCTATTTTGCAGAGGCCATAGGAATGACAAAACCTGCAAAGTCCTGGATTGGATCATAGCTGATGGCAGTGAGAGTCTCAGTCTTTTAACAACTGTCAGGATCTAACAAGGACACCTTTGTCTGCTCATCTCAGTAGAACTGGTTAAAGGTGGATTTCAAATGCATTTTGCCATTTGAACTTTATCATTGCATTTGCAAAAAATCAATCTGTGTCTACAAAGAAGGAGGAAGCATTTACAAATATAGAACTCCAGTTAGTGTTTTTACCAACAGCTACATCATTATTTACTTCTTGCAAGGCACTCCAAAAATAGCTAGCTCTATTCTTCAGACCCCCCACATTAGAGTAATCTGCAGTACAGTCACTATTCCAACATCTGTTATTTTTTCTGCCTCTTTCTTTTTTTTCTTTTCTTTATACAAAGCTGCACTTGGTGGATTTCAGCTGCTACCCAGTTATTTGGCAAAAGGAGGTGAGAATCCGGCTTCTTATGGGCTTTCAGTATGTGTGGGACTGAGGTAGCACAGCAGTTCCCTCCTTTTTCTGAGACTGCTGCCGCAGCAGCTCCAACAAACAAAAATGCACAGTCGGCGGTTTCTTTATTTTCATCTTTGTAGCGCTCTTGGCACCGAATTCTGGAATGGATAAATTAAAATGGTGTCTGCCTAATCCCTCCGAGAGATTTGATTGCAACTTAGACTATACCATTTTCTTTCAACAGGCTTAAAAAATGTTATGTTTTTGAGCTGGATCTTCATTTTTTTTTGTAATCAGTTTGATTATGTAACATATAGGAATGTGTTCTTTAAGCTCTAAGGTACAAGTTATTCAGCGAGGTAGTTCACCTGATGACATATAACAGACACACGTGCATTCCATGCAGGAACACACAACAAAGGGCTTTATTTCATGTTGCATTTTCTTTAATAAGGTCATCTAAGAGAGCCCAGGAAACATTGTATGTCATGTCTCAGAATTTTTCTTTCTTTCTTTCTTAAGTGAAAAGAACTTTGCTGTGCTTCTGCATTCAAAAAACACACTTCACAGTGAAAGCATGTCAGATAGATAGTCCTGGAGAATTAAGTTTTGTGTATATAGAAATGATATGTAATAAAAAGTAGTCCTTGTTATCAGTGCTGCAATCCTGACAAGAAGACACTTCTTCCAAATTTAAAAGATGTCCCATTCTCTTTAGAAATTGGGTCTTTGAAACCTCTATATCAATGAAGAGTTTGGCAGCTTCCTTTAAAAGGGTGCAGATACTCTGCCAGTAAACCCTGGTCAAAGATAATCACAATGTTTAAATAATTAGTTCAGAGAGTACCAGAGCTAATAAATATCTGCTTCCAGCTTTTCTTCTTTCTCTCTCCCTTACTTTCACCGTGTGAATTCTCTGATTTTTAATAAAGTATGAGCATCTGAGGGTTTCACTAAGGGGAGTACGACAACAGTGTCTTTTCAAGCTGTATGTTTTCCCAGCATAAACAGCATTGTAGCAACATATGACAGAATGTCTTTGAAACCTTTATTTTTCTGTTGAATTTGAATGAAATCAAACAATTTTATAAAAAGATATTGCTGATGGACAGAAAGGGAATGAGAGAGAGTGTATATTTGGTACAGACACACAGAAAACATGATTATTCGGCAAAGAAAATAAAATTTATTATATTCCAAATACGATTGAACCATCTGCAGACATCTACATAGCTGATATATATGGCTGAACCATTAAAAAAAATATTTGAGAGTGGACACTGATTTTAGGAGGGGAGGACTGTTGCTCTTCTTGTCCCATTTTCTCTCTATTGACTATAAAGAGGGCCAAGGAGGTCTCATTCAGATGTTGATTTTCCACTGTGTTTAGTCAGATGGATAGTACCCTTTCAGTCTCCTTGACCTAGCCCGTACAGCAATACCTCTGCTTTGTATTGAGAAAAACAAACACCTTTACTTTCTAAGATATTATGCCTATGATGTTTCAGCTGATCTTATTCTCAAAAACAGGAAAATAGAGCAGGCAGAAGGTCATTTTTTCTGTAAGTCTGTTTTCTACACACAGCAAGATGCAACTCGTGAATGAGTCCGAAGAAACATATTGCAGACTCATCTATGTAATAAATACCTCTTACTTTCAAATGAAATAAAACAAGAAAGGGTAATATCCTAGTCATTTAATGTACTTTGTGAGTTCTGAGGCTCCCCCAGTTCTTTAACAGATATTTTATTGTTATTCCACTCCTTCCTGCACAGATTGTTATGCTACATTTATTTCCTTGTACTCTCTCCTGAACACCTTCTTTGAGTATGTGAAATGATGTGAGGAGGATCTATTTGTATTTTTTTTTTTC
Organism: Nyctibius grandis; assembly: GCF_013368605.1. NCBI lineage: Eukaryota > Metazoa > Chordata > Aves > Nyctibiiformes > Nyctibiidae > Nyctibius > Nyctibius grandis. The sequence goes on along the minus strand of NC_090695.1, from coordinate 4,836,932 downwards.
CTATTTTCTCTGTTCTTCTCCTATTTCAAAATATTCACTTTCTATTGAATACCTGCCGTGCTATGCATGTATGTGTGCAAAGAATGAATTTAAAAAGGTTGTTATGAACATGGAAATAATAGATAAAATCATAGACAAACCATAGGATAAAGATTAAAGTGATGATCATGTGGTCTAGATCAAGTTCTTGTTTATCACAGGCTATTAAATATGACTAAGTTGCCTTTATGTTAATCACAATACTGTGCATCTGTCAGAAACACATCTGTCCAAAGGTGTCTGGAGACTGAGAAACAATGACTGCTCACTGGAGTTTTTAAATTTAAACATCCTCATCTTTTGCTAAGCAAGTAAATAAATTAATAAGTAAAAGACACCTTGTCTATAGTTGTAATTTACCTCCCTTCTTTTTTCAGTCATGTTCATGCTTCAATTTTGGTTGATATATGTAAAAAGTATACAAACTTTTCCCTCCTTTTGCATCCAGTTACCGTATGCAAAGCGATGTAAGCTAATGACCAAGCTGCTCAGGCTGGAAAAGTGAACATCCCCCTACGAGGTTGAGATCAGTGAGACTGAGTACCTCACTCTCATACTTGTCTTGATACTCTGTAGGAAGCCAGTAAAATATCACATAAAATAGAACTGAGGTACTCAAGAAGCTCACAATACTAAGAAGTCATGACTGGTTTCCTGAAGTCTGACAGTTTCATATTCATACTGCTACAGTCCATGTAGAAAGTAATGAATTTAGGTGTGAGTAATAAGTCTAAGCTATCTTCCACCAAATACGAGCTGAGTCACCTAATCAGTCTTAAATTGTTCGAAGCACTTTGTGTAGATTTGATTACACGAGAACATTGTATTCTGGGGTTTTCCTTCATAAACTGCAAGAGACTTGATCACTTGCTGGGGATGAACATCTCCAGTTATAAGAGATTCCACTGAAGCTTCGGACTCACTTGAATAGTTTTTTCTCTTCCATTTGGTCAGATTAAACTTTGACTGTTACTGCTCAGCTCAAACCTCAGATTTGATTCGATATCTAAGGCAAGAAATGTGCTGTTAACAATACAATCTGCCAACAACACAATAACAAAAAGGTTCCTAGCTGGTATCGTGGGACTCGCTGGTGAGGCACTGTGTCAAGTGAAAAAACTCTGCTGTGCTTGTACTGGTCTCTGCAGCGCCAGAATAGAGGCCTCTACACCATGATTCTGTAGACTGAGGAGGTACTCAGGACATCTTTTATGCAGGCAAGGGAAAAAGAGGTCAGCAGCTGCCCCAGGATAAAGGAGAAAAGGGATCAAACCCAGCAAAGCAAAGTCCATTGTCAATTGTCTCAGGTGAACTTTGATGTGAAAGGGGATCTGAATTACTGTTGTAAAATACGCATGATATAATATTTGTATGTGAGATGTCTGAGTGCATCTTCCTATGAAAACTAGAAACCATGGAAAGTCCTCCTCTGACAAAATGAGAGTAAATACTAACCAGCTCAAAATTAAGACACTACATTCCTCTGGTAACAAATCATCACCTATTAAAAACTATTAATAAGTAATTCTGAAAGTACTGAGCATGTATATGTGCATGGGTGTGCACACTGCAACACTGAGTTTTGTCCTGACCCCACAGGTGATCAACCAGACCCTGAAGCATGAAGACTGGTGACCTTTCCAACATTTTTTTTGGCTTCTGTAATGGCAAAACTGTTATTACTGGCCATAAAATTACTCAGACCTTTTCTAAAATCCTGATATTGCAGTTGCCTTTAGTGACCTCGTCTGACAGTGAATTATTCAGGTTGACTATCAGCTACCTTAAAAAAAAAGCAAAGAAAACAAAACAACATTTGCTTTTATTGGTTTAAAATTTACTGCCTTTTAATTTCAGAGAGAGAAGAATAGGGAGCTACTCTTGCTCTCCCTCACAGGCATCAAAAATGGATAAATGAATCAAAAATAAAAACTCATGAAAACAAAGCAGTTTAACTGTGGTTATATATTGGTACATACTGATTCTGAAACATTTTCATCTTTTTTTCTGTATAATTTTTCCTCTTTCAACTTCAGGCAAAGACTTAATGGATTACAAGCACCGTCACATTTTGGCTATGAAACAAAGGTGTAGTGGGGATAGAAGATCACAATATCTCTCAATATGATTCAGAGGTTTCATCGCAATCTGGAAAATCTCTGACACAGAGAGGGATCATCCACACTGTCAGGACCCTGAGCCACCCATGGGCCTTGCTGTCCCTGCCCACTGCCTAGGACCCCATTTTGGGGGCCATCAGTCCCTGCCCCAGCAAGACCATTGGATGTCAGTCTCCAGCTTCCCACAGCCCTGCCCAGCCCGGCCATGGGCCCCACCAAGCCAGACCCCGCCACAGGCCAACAACCTGGCATTGCCTAGGCCCAGCGCTGTCCCCAGGAAGGTGCCCTGCTCCCTGGCTGGGGCCGTGTGATGGGCCCTGGCTGCTGGGCCCTCAAGGGGATTCCCCATGGCCCATGTTCCCCAGATCACTCTCAGCTCACGTGACACCATGTTGTACATGATCCAGCTGAGCTTCTGTTTGCAATTAAAACCACAAAATATCTATATTGAAACCTCAAGCTTTCATCATAATTCTAAATATGGTGGGTAGCATCATAAATAACTCCATATAAAGTTTATAACTTTAGAGGACTCTTTCCTGTTTCTTTTGCAACCAAGCCAGTACTACCACAAACCTGGGGAAGGAAGTTTCATGTAAATGCATTGCCTTGTTAAATCCTTACATCACTATGGCAGATGTGACCATAATATCCTTAGTCTTTGTGTTAGGGTGTCATCCTCTTTGTGCATTTTTGCAAGGAACCATTAGAATAAATTATTTTGTAATTATTCTTAACACTTTTATTATTCTTTTAGACATTTTGTCTCTGTGAAAGTAAGTACAGTAACTGCAGTATAGGTAACTCCTCTGAGCTAGTCTAGTGATGTCTCTGCATGCACTGACCACCTGTGCATCATGTGTCCCTCAGCTCTGATCCGTCCCAATTTGTTGGACTAACCGAACATACTGTGTATACTCCGGTATTCTAGCACATTGATAGGATATAAGAGAATTTGCTAAGTATTATTTTCTCAGTCATGGCTATAGTTCTATATGCAGGTGTGTTTGTACATGCTTGGAGGTGAAGAGGTGACAGGGAAACTGGCAGATGAGACTTCAGGCTGAGAGACTTCAGAGAAAGGTGAGATCCCTCTTCTAAGCAAGGAAAAAAACTAGAAAGCAAACCTCAGAAATTATGATAGAGAGACCTTCTGAGTGACACCAAAGAGACCTGTCATTGTTTAGGCCCAGCCGGCGACTAAACACCACATGGCGGCTTGCTCACTCCGCTACCTTGGTGGAGGAGACAATATAAAGAAAAGCTCATGGGTCAGGACAAGGACAGGGAGGGATCACTCACCAATTATGGTCATGGGCAAAACAGACTTGACTTGGGCAAAAAATCAGTTTAATTTGTTACTAATCAAATTAGAGTAGGATAATGAGAAATAAAACCAAATCTTAAAAACACCTTCCTCCACCCCTCCCTTCTTCCTGGGCTCACCTTCACTCCTGATTTTCTCTACTTCCTCCCCCAGAGCGGCACAGGGGGAAGGGGAATGGACTTTGCAGTCAGTTCATCACACATTGTCTCTGCCGCTCCTTCCTCCTCAGGGGTAGGACTCCTCACACTCTTCCCCTGCCTCAACGTGGGGTCCCTCCTTCAGGAGACAGTCCTCCAATATGAGTCCTTCCCACAGGCTGCTGTTCTTTATGAAATGCTCCAGCATGCTCCTGGGGTGCAGTCCCTCAGGAACAGACTGCTCCAGAGTGGGCTTCCCATGGAGTCACGGCCTTCTTTGGGAGCAGCCATCTGCTCCAGCATGGGGTCTTTCATGGGTTGTGGGTGGATATCTGCTCCAGTGTGGTCCTCCATGGGCTGCAAGGGCAGCCTGCCATCTCACCATGGGCTGCAGAGGAAACTCTGTTCTGGCACACCTCCTCCCCGTCCTTCTTCACTGACCTTGGTATCAGAGGATGATTTCTTCTCAGTCATATTATCTGATGTGTTTGACTAGGCTGATCTGGATTTCTTTGATTTAGGGAGTTTACAAACCTATAGAAACAAAAGTCCTTTGGAATTGCTTAGCGTTATTACTTCAGTAGTTCTGGATCAGTTCCTTCTAGAGAAGTTTCAACCAAGACTCTGATGTGGATCATGTCCTGTGCATCATTGCACTAGTTCATTTCTAAAAACATTCAAATAGACAAAAAAAAATCCAAAAACTACAAAAAGTATGGAGTTCAAAGCTTCAAACTTCCACAGCTGCAATTTTGTTCACAAATCTAACTTTTTAACAAATCATGAAAGCAGATGGGAACAAGGCAAAGAGTTAGTACTATCAGATTATACACCTGTTAATCAGTCTGATTAAATATCTGTGCTATTGGAACTTCCAGAACTACCTCATGAAATATGAGTTCAAAGCATGTCGTTTTTACTGAGTATATCTTCTGCTTTATCTTCTCTTACAATCTACGGTTGCCTTCTTCTGATAAAATAATATTTTATTAATCCATTGGCAGAATGATTAAATCTAAAAAATTAATAGTTGTTGGCTGGTTAGTAGTTTTATTTTTTCTCAAGTAAAAATCTCAAATGATTTCAAATTAATAAATTAATAATAACATAAAAAACCTAAGTAACTTCTATTTATAATATTAGGTGAGAGAAAGTTGCTGAGACATTAGGACTTCTATTCCTGGTTTTGCTAACACATGTGTGCATACAATGGTTTACAAAACACTTATTAGAGAAACTACCCTGAGAACTACAATAAGAGTAGTGGAGGAAAAAGTTGCATGTTGTTTTAAGTGCTTAGAAAATATCAAGATCAAGTTATACAAATAAGTTAAAACCTGCAAAAGTTTCCAGCCATTTCTATTAAAATTAGTACTGCTAAATTGCAACCATTCCACAACAACTCTGATGATAGTTCATTGAAACTTTAAAACACATTTTCTCTCTTTTCCTCCCTCTCTTTCTTTCTCTTTCTTTCCATTTTAAAATCAGTTTAGAACCTAGAGCATCATTTACTGCCCAGTGGAAAAGTCATCGTTACTCCAGAGGGAGCCAGAAAGGTGATAGATGCCCCTGTACTTTGGTTCATCCATCTGTAGCATAACAGAAGACCTTCCTCTTGGGAGTGCTGATGTCTGAAAAATACTTTAGGTTTCCCAGGTGAAAAGTGCAACTCATGTGCAGAGTATTATTATAATCTTTTTTTCTCCCAACACAAGCATTTCATAAACTTGCATTGTTGTCAGAATAGTTCTGAAATATTTTACCCTCAGGTTCGTCTTTCTAGCTACAGAGTAAAGCTCTCAGTAGTTTATTCTCAGTCAGTCTGTCTATGCACACACCATCTTTTCGAAGTGCTGCTGACATACAAATTCACAGGATATCTATAATGTTCTTATTAAAGAGACAAATTAGTTATTTTACTTAAACAAACAACAGAAGTATTACCCGCCGGAATGCCCAGGCACTCTCCATAAATAATACTGAGTGCTGATGAGATGTGTTTCAATGCATTTTATTTTACATTTTACCTTGGTGGGTAACTCAGCCTGTGTTGGACTGACTTAACTGCACAAGTGCCAGAATCCTGCCACTTCTCAGGAAAGCTCTAATACTGCAACACTTAGAAGCACAGGATTTTCTTTGTCAGGAAATACTAAATTCTGATCCAAACCTGTCAATGTCTACTAGATTTTTTCTAGTAATGATCTTGAAACTAGTGCTTTTACAAACTGAGAGATGTGTCCTAAACAGAAGCAAAGCAACAAATAACTATAAGATGGAAATGGGAGGCAAATTTTGATAGTCATCTGCTTTATGTCACGTCAAAGTTGTCAAGTGACATCAAAGTAATGAAATCTTTATGGAAACCTCACAAGGCAGGCGACATTCTTCAGCAGCACTGTGATAACATAGGCCTCCATATAGCAGCTTACCACCTTGTTGCTGGTGTGCTTATTATGCTTTCAGGAATCCATCTATTCCTTGAAACTTTTGATTCTGTAATGTCTGCAGAGTCTCATTAGGAGAAGACCCTACCTATCTTTGCCAACAGTGCTTCAGCATCAGGAGTTAGAAATGTTTCAGATGAGCCTGAATCTTCCCTCTCACGCTCTGTATGCATATATGTATCCTTGCGACTTCAAATACTTCAACCCATCAACAACTCCATGTCTCTGCTGGATCCTGTTTCTCAAGTGACTACTTCTTTTCTCCATCATCACAACATATGGTTCATCTATCTATGCAACAGTATGACCTGATGTTCATAACTTGTAGTTACTCTCTGAAAGTCATCCTCCTCTTAAATTTAGAGGTTTCAGCAGTGAAAAATGAAATTGAAAGGAAGATTTATTTGTTTATTTGGTCGGTTGGTTTTTGTCTCTCCTTATGTCACATTTCTTGCTTATAATGCTACAAATGGTCCAGCAAGCTGTTGGCAGTCCTATGCTTTTCCATATATTCTGGGGAGGGGAAAACACGGGTTATAAACTGTAAATTCCCTCTACATGGAATACTGTGGTGGCTTTGAAGTACTGTCCATGTGGCCCAAGAGAATCTATAAATATTGGCTGTTAGTAAGAAAAATAACATGGAATTTTCCTCTCTGAGTTAATAGCTTCTGAAATAAAACACTCTTTTGCATCCAATAGATACAGATCAGTCAAAGGACAAAACAAAGAAAAATAAACAAAGAGATATTACTTAATCTCGGCACAGATTGTGTTACAATTCCCATTCTCTGCAGCAAGATACTTCAGAAGAGGGATAAAATCAACACCTCAACCAATTAAAATCACACTGGGTCTATTAAAATGAGTCATCAGAGCAGATCTGAATCACGTCTTTCTACACTTGTAAAAAAAGCCAGTGAGTAAATAGTGTTTGTTGCAGCTGTTTATAGGTTGCAGGATGTTAATTTCATTTATATATAGAGAGAGAATCCTCCCTCCCCAATGAAAAATTTAAAGGGACTCAATGTCAAGGTCAGATATAGAAAGATACTTGCCCTTTTATCTCTCTCCAGTCTCCCTTATCAGTAAGATGCATTTCCCCCAATTTTAGCCTCAAAAAACAGCTACATATGTGTCTAAGCACCTAAATGTCTTTTTGAGATACTTAGGCAGGCATTCAGCTAACCACTCAGGCATTTAAAATGACATTTTGGTGGAATTTCAGTTTCTACACTCAGGAAACTAAGTAGGAAACAAAAGACTTAAACTGCGTAGACACCTGAGACAACCTGTCTATTGAAGGTTTCAGGTGGAAGATTCACAGGTAATTAGGGTTATTTTAGGAAGATTCTCACCAGCATCTCTGCCTTTACTGAACCAAGTGCTTAGATACTTATTTCCTATTTATGGAAATTTATCACTGAAATTACTAAGGCTTCAGAGCATCCTGGCATGCTAAGCATGCTCAGGCTTTGGCCAACTCTTTCCAGCTACGATGATGGTGCTGTCTATTATGTGGTCTTTAATAATATATTATGTGATGTCTATAAAATAATCACCGGAGCTGTGTCCCAGAGGTAGACTACGGTTGATGAGAAGGCATTTGATATGGCAGTTACTTCACCACAAAACACAGGCGTAGTAGCAGGCCTTGATGTACGCTGAAGAAGCTGCAATCCGCCTCTCCTATAGTGAGGTTGGTGTGAAGCTGGGTGAGAAAGACCTACAGATCTTGTGAACCTGATCTGTTATCAGAAACGTCTGCCAAAGAGTGGGAATACCAAAAGACCCGGGTCTAGACCCTGGTTCACACCTAAATTTGTCCTTCTTTTTATCCAGTGATTACTCAGTTAAATGAACAGTTGTTGTGAGTCCTCCAGGAAGCAGAGTTCTCCTTCTAAACTAAGCTCCTGGAAATTCAGACTTCCTTTTGGACCTTTAAGCCATGCATGCAAAACTACACAGAAACTCATTTGGAGAAGTGTGAAACACTCTTTCCAAGTCTAGTTGGGGCTTCTGAGGTGGAATTGCTGGAAGAACAACTTTCCTTAGTCCAAGAAACACAGGTTTGCTACCTCCTAGTGCTATACCATCTATTTTATCACAGGGGCAAAGAAGTGCTACTATTCAAAAGACAACTTCTGAATATGAATAGCTTCATATACACTGACTTCAGCAAGTTTTAGTTTAAGCCTCAGATACCAGCAATTTGTATTAATTTTTTGCCTAGGAAAGTTGGTCCCATTTTTCCCAGGAAATAAAGGAATTTTCTGATATTTGACAATTCAGTGACGTGTTAATGAAAATCTCAGTGGAAGAGCAAAAACCATTTTTTGAGGAAAAAAAAAAGATAAAATAATTTTTTTTTATTTAGATGAAAGATGAAAGAAAATATTGGGGTTTTTTTTATAGACTTTAATAGACTTTAAAAGAGCTCAAAACAATATTCAGCTCTCATTGGTAACTGCAGTATAAAGTTTATGAAAGTCTAGTTCAGTTCATAACAAAGTTCAAATCCTTGATCTTCAGCCTGAGCAAATCAAAAAGTTGTTTTGTTTTTTTTTTCTCTCCCCAAGTACGAAAAGTTTTTCTGCTTAACAACAATTTCCTTAAAAAGACAAACACTTGTCATTAAAAAATAGTAGCTGGGATTGATGATTTTAACAAATTTTATTTAATAACGATTTTAAATAACAGTAGAGATGGAAAAGAAAATCCGAAGAGGTTTAATTTAGAAAAAATGTGTTTTCCCAATAATATTTCCATTATTGCTTGAATTCCTTGTTCCTAAAATATTTCTGGTATTTGTGCTTTGAAGTTAGATCAGTGAAACCATTGATATAGGCATGCTTGTGGTCTTTTGTTTCCTTTTTCAACTGAGATGTAGGTAGCTGCTCCTCTGAGTTCACTGAGGAATAGCACAGCTGTAGTGAGTATAGACATGTATGATGGCACAAACCAAGCCGTTACTGCCATAGGTATTAAAAGCTATCCCTTTCTTCAGTTTACCTAGTGATAGGACAGAAGTATCCTGAACCTGATCCCCCACCAAAATACAAGAAAAACAAACAAACAAAAAAAATCAAAATAAGGAGGCATTTGGGAGAAAATTAAGGAATAAGAAAAAAAATGTACTGGTCTGTTTATCTATCTGCTTCCTTACCTAGTCTGACTAAACCAACCAAAACCTCAGAAAAACTAATTTTGAAGTTTTCAGATTTTTTCAAGTCTTTTAATAATTTTTTTAATCTTACAGGCTGAACTCCCTGCATACTTTTCCACATGAAAGAAGGAAGAGAGAGAAAGACGATGAGCTACAGAGCTATGAATATGAGTGACTAAGAGTGATTATAACAGGGAAGAAGCTTGCTACTGTTGAATATCTGTGAGAAGTATCAGTGGCAATTAACCTCCTGAAAACTGCTGCTGTATGATACCTTCAAAGTTCTTTAAATGAAATAAATCTATTACTTTCACTAACTTTTTAATGGACATAGCTTGTGTCAGAAAACTGTGAATGAAATATGTCCTCTCTCACACAGTCTCAAAAGAAGAGTGAGAGTGTAAGCTGACATGAAATATGAAATATTCCATCATCTGTATGGGTGGGCCCTCCTCATCTGGAAATATTTTACTGTGCTATCACTGATATCTATGACCTATGCTGTGAATGAATAGAAGACTTCATTCTCTAAAGTTTTATAAGTTCAGGATTAAGCATTTTCAAAATGTTACATATTTCAAATACTGAGATGTCAAAAGGCACTAAATATCTGTCCCATGAGATCTATTAACTTCTGTCTTTTCTTTCATCTAAAACAGTCTGATAGTATTTGTGTGAAAGAGATAGAATCAGTTTTTAAATTAGTAAAATCACACACAAACATACAGATTTCTGTTGTATGTTATATCACATAAGTGAAATAACAGATTATCCAACATGCCAGTACTGTGACACCATCAAATACTTATGATTTTTTCCTTACTGCATTTAGCAGTGCTTCAGCATTACTGCTGCAGTCTCCCTCACAGAAATGAGTTGTAAAAAAAAAAAAAAAAAGAGGTGAAAAAAAAAGGAAGAAAGAAGGAGAGAGAAAATAAAGACCGAAAGAAATAATCATCGTAGAACATCCTGGGGGAACAGAGAGAAGTGAAAAAGCTGAAGAAAGAAGTAGCTAAGCCTGCCTTGACTGCATGAAATTTGTTGGAACGCCTCGTAGGAAAAGAAAATAATCACTTTTTGGGGTGATGGAATTTAAATAACTTAAAATTGTGCATACACAATTGGTTCTTTTTCTGCTGTTAGGAAAAAGAAAATCTACTCAGTCATAGCAACTTATTTTTCAACAGGAAGAAAATAAATACTGTAAGTGGAAAATATCAGCATAGGTTTTGGAGCTGAGATACATTTCAATTACTAAAGTAAAATACAGCTCTTGAAGTATTTTTGATTATTTTCTCACCAGCACCTCCTTCTCCCTCCTTTTCAAGGAAAATGTAAAGCTTGGCTGTATATGCAACTGTCTGTCCTCAGAGAGGGCTGTAACTCCCAGCCACCAGTCAACACCATTGCCACAGGTGTAACCCATGCCCAAGGGTAAGAAAAGCCTTAGGCACAGCTTGGCCCCTTAGAATATGGTAATTAGAGTTGATAACCCCAAGCAAAGGAGAGCTAAAGAAAGCTAGTCTTAAGAAGTGAGCTTTGAGAGAGAGGGTTACAGCAGAAGAGGAAAGTCCCAGCACACGGGAGGAAGGAGTCCATTGGACACCCCTGGGAAGGCAGGGTGAGTTTCTGAGCAAGGCACTGAGCTGATATCTGCCAAAAATCCTTGAGTGACCCTTTAAACTCAGTCCTCCAAAGTATCAATTTTCTATCTGTAAAGCTGGATATTAGCACATATTCTCCCCCATTCTGATGAACATACTCGTGCCAAATCACAAGGCAGAAGCTTTTAATATTTCTCTACAGAAAAGTGTAGTTCAGAGACACCCAGGTAAGCTCTTTTTCTAGAGAGCTCTAACTATGAAAACACAGAGCTCAACATAGCTAAATTAGCTTGTGACAGACAACCCCATCTTCACAATACCTTGATTTTACTGTAGTCTTCACAGGGACACTAGGAATGCCTTCCTGCATTGCACCAATATCTGCAATATCTCTCCCAAATAACATTGAAAAAGAGAAATACTCTGTCTGTAACTGTAGTTGATCAACTGTAGTTGATCTGTAACTTCAAGATTTTACTGTGGTTGCTTAATTTGGGAAGTTGAGGAATATATACAGTCAGGGTGAGGGGTGCCAATACCACAGCTGCCTTCTGAAAGGGTCTATCTTCCCCTTTGACCATCAGGGAAGCCAGAGACTGCTCATCTTTAAGTATCTCAATCATGTGATAAAAGTAAAGCAGTATGAAGCTCTCAGCCTTAGTCTTCATCACGGATAGTTTGTTTGGGTTACTGATTGCACTGTCAGCATCCTAGCTTTCATCCTAGCATTACATTCCTTCTGTAGCTAACCTGACACATCCACTCTGTGCAAAGGAGTGAGATTTAGGTCCTATCAAACCAGCACTGACCATGTGCAACAGTGAGCTGGGCAGGGGTACAAATTCATCTCCAGGAGCAGCATGGCTACATTAAAGCAATGCTGAGACAAAGTTTAAACACAGTGTTGTACAAAGGCAGCTGAAGTGGCTGGAGTGGCTGGAGCTCACCTTCCCTGGATCGGGGTACACATCCCCAGCCGTCACTCAGTGCTTAGCAAGCACCAGGTTTTTTGCAGCCATAGCGTCGACATGCCCTGAAGCCTTTTAGAAATGTTAACCATCTGTTTTTAAGAAAGCCAGAACACTCTTCATAAAAATTAGATACATATTAAGCAAGGCTTTACCTTTCGTTCAAAGTGAGAATGCCATATTGTTAAGCTGCAGCTGGTGAGATCGCACATTTTGAGTTATGCTTTTAAGCTGCAGCAAAGTTACTTGTGTCAGGGGCACCGCAGGGATCAATGTTGGAACCACAGCTTTTTCAGTACCTTAAATGACTCACAGAATATTATTTAAACTAAAAATTTCTGGTGTGCAGATGATACTAAATTGGGAGGAAAGGTCATCCGTGAGAAACAATACAGTCAGGTAGGGAAGGATTTAGATCGTTTAAGTACTTGAGCTAATAGATAGCAAATTCAATGCAGATAAATGCAGAATAATGAGTCTCGGAGAATGTAATAAAAGGACATAATATCTGCTTAATGGGAAGGTACTACAGCATATTGACCTGGAGAGAGATATGAGAGTTATTTTAATAATAAAAAACTCTTATATTAAAGCCTTCAACTCAATTATTGTTAAAGAAATACAGTGTATTTCGTTAGGACCTCACCCAAAGTACTGCATTCAGCACTAATCACTCTACAGTTCAGAAAGCATATTTAGAATTGGTCTTAAAGGGGTGATTTGTAGAGCAATCTAATGAAAGCACGTTTCGGAGATATAAGTTTTGAGGACATTACAGCGAAGATTGACTGTATCCTCACCAGAAAGTCAGAGACTTTAGAGGTGACTGTCTAAGACGTCCAGTACAAGCTTAATGAATACTTGGCAGTAAGAGGTGAACTGTTGGGGAACTCATTACTTTAACCTCTCAATCTTCACAATTCTATTAAGTTTAGAGCTGCTGTCATGGAGGAACAAGTTCTCATCTAGATTTACACCACTGCAGTTTGAGTGAAATCTCAGGAGCTACTCTTCTTACAGAAGCATGAAGAACAGGATCTGTCCTCCAACTTCTAATAAGAGACTGATGGAGCCACTGCTCCAGCACAGGCTTTTCTTTTTGTATTCTCTCCTGTCTCATTTGGCTTTGCAGGTTACAGGCTTGTTAGTCAAGGGAACATCAAAACCTAGAAAGTCTAACAGGGCACAAGGCTTGCCTAAAAATGCTCTGAACTGTTTGCTATGTAAAGAAATAAATTAAAGGAGACTGCATGCAATCAGGAGGCTTTTCTCTCTCTTTTCTGCAGAAATATGACTGAAAACATCTGGCGGTGGGGAGATGGGATGAATATTGCTCTGATAAATGGCTATTCTTTGTCATGGCAAAGTCATTACATTGGGTCTGCTAGAGTTCTACCAGAAGACATGTCTTGTGAAGCCAGTTTTGAAGCTGTCAGTACATGATTCTCTCATCTTTGCAATTCTTTTTTTTGTATTTTGCAAGTTATTATTTTCTCTAAAGCTAATGGGCAGTTAACATGACAAGCCAGTTCCTTGTGGGCTATGAATCTGTGGTTTACAGATATTGGAAATGTAATCTGGTCTTTTTCTCAGTCTCCAGACACAAACTCTTTTTTGGCAGGAGGTCTCCATTTTAATCAGAAAACACACAGGTCTGTTCCAAATGTGTGGTACTGGATAAGTAAGCACTGTTCAGTACTCTGTAAGCAGAGAACAAGGGTGCTTGGGAGTATTTTCCCTCATTCTGGTAATACACATGACAGAAAATTCATACTCTGTTACTTCTAAAATTCTAATATTCAGAAGACAGTTCGGGTCTAGCCGTATCCTACTTTACCAGTTCTGACATCTTCTTTTCTCCTCTTTCAAATGACTTTTAAATGAACTGGGTTATTCTAATCAGAGAAAATTTATCAATAAGCAAGATGGAAGTTGCATCTGAATTTTATTTCCATTGTTTTCCCAAGATAAAAATGGAGACTTTTATAAGAATGATTTCTGTCATTTCCTTCATTTTTAAAGGACTTGTTGGAAAAGATGATACACGAATACAGAGAATGTTTTTGAGATGATCTAGGAAGACACATGGCCAACATAATTCTGCCATAATCTACTTGAAAGGCATCTAAAGATAGTCACCTACTATATGATTAATGCAACTAACTGAAATGTGACTTTAGAACTGCAGATTTTATACATTCTGCCACTTAAAAGGGGTGGGTTGGTTTCTTTGTTTGCATGTCTGTTTTTTTTCTATAAACTTCTGGTTAAAACTATTTAGTGTTTTGTCTAAGATACAGAACATTCTAAGTTGCTAAGTCACTGTTTTCCTTCATTGTGTCTTATAGAAATATTATGTTTGCTTTACTTGACAGGCTGTTATCTTCACTCAGTTAAAACATGCAGCTTTCACTTGACAATTGATTCAGTGAAATTAGAGTAGTCAAAGCCAAAGAATTCAGTGAAGAACTAATTGTGTTATTTATATATTGACATACATTACTCTATACAAATAATTTTGTACAGGAAATAAAGTAGGAATCAAAGCCAATGTTAACAAAGGTATGGTTCCGGAGTGGGAGCGCAAATGGTTGTGTATGTGGACATGACAACATTATTGAGCAGCTTCTGCTTGAAATGTCAGTCTTTGAATTGTCCATGTTGGGTCAAACAGAGAGCTAAGGTAGTGAGTACCTACCTTTCATGGCCTGATTTCATTCCTAGAGTAAATTAGAAGGAACACAGAGAAGGTTCATCGATATCTAGTCAGGCTGTGGGGAAGAAGAACATGTAGGCGCAAAAACTGTGAGGCATAAGTGATCCTTAAATTAGGTGGAGTCAGTGGGACCAAGCAGAAAAATAGTCTGAAAGCTGACTTGATGTAGTGCAAACTTGGGCATCACTAGATGTTTATGTATAAACTATTATAACACGTGTACAGAAACCTGTAGCTACATCTGTAGTTTTCTTTTGTTCCTCTTGACTAAGAGTTACATGATTTTAGCTCATGTATGAATACACAATTACATTTCTATGTATTTTGTTCATTTCCTACCAGTTGGGATCTTTTTCCCTTTGTCTTCCCACTGCCACAATTTTGAACTTCCATTTGCCATTGCCTTTCACTTCTTTTGAAATCCTGCTAATAGATTGTTTCCCTTTTTCTAGTGCTCTGCTTTATGATTTTCTTTCCGCTACTGCTGTGACTTTCGTCACTAGTATGGCAATGATTATGAATAATTAAATCAAAAATGAATGTCATAAAAATAACTGAAGAAAAAGTATCATGACGAAGTAGAATAAAGTCATTTTCACACAGAGACAATTCATGACTGACTTTCAGTGAGATTTCCAGAGGTTTTTACATTTACTCCTATAACAGATAGCAGCTGTTTCAGTGTCAATATTAAAAAATATGACAGACAAACTTCAAGGATTTCCACTCTTAAAATTGCTCAAAGTTTGATTCTTGATCCACAAAATTTTTGTTATGAAGTTAATCTGTAAATTTCTCAACAAATGTATTTTCCAGAAAGAAAAAAAAAAAAAAAAGAAAAAAGAAACATCATTTCTTCATCAATCGACGATGTTACAGTTTGGAGAGACCATTAATTAGATTGTCCAATGTTTGCTCATGAAGTGCCACTGAATTAGGGGGACAACAAGCTAGAGGCTACATAAACTTCATCTAAGGTGTATCTAATACTTTTATATTTAATTATATGACTGCAATTAAATGGTTCCTTTGGGACCCTTGAGCTGCATTTTGGGAATTCCTAAAGAACTAGGTCATATTAACAGTGATTTAAGTTCTTGTAAAAATGAACTATGTAAAACAAGATCAATCACTTCTACTTAGAAACAGAGGCAAATCAAAACTAAAAAAACCCCAGCCTGATCCCTAAAATGAACCATTCCAGGTCTACCAATAGTTTTCCCCTTCCCTTCCCTTCCCTTCCCTTCCCTTCCCTTCCCTTCCCTTCCCTTCCCTTCCCTTCCCTTCCCTTCCCTTCCCTTCCCTTCCCTTCCCTTCCCTTCCCTTCCCTTCCCTTCCCTTCCCTTCCCTTCCCTTCCCTTCCCTTCCCTTCCCTTCCCTTCCTACTTTGCTTCTTATTACATAAAGAAGAAAATAAATTTGTTCTTAGAAAAATCTTTCACTTCACAAACTTGAATCATCTGGATGATGTATGTCTCCTTTCATACTATTCTATGAAGAACAGGGTACTTTCCTTCCTTAATCTCTACTTATTCTGTGGCTAAGTTGTGGAAACAATTCTCCAAGGCCACAAATTAAAAACAGTAGTGAATATGAAATGAGATGAAATGAAACAAAACGAGAAAGGAAAGGAAAGGGAAGGGAAGGGAAGGGAAGGGAAGGGAAGGGAAGGGAAGGGAAGGGAAGGGAAGGGAAGGGGAAAAGAAAAGAAAAGAAAAGAAAAGAAAAGAAAAGAAAAGAAAAGAAAAGAAAAGAAAAGAAAAGAAAAGAAAAGAAAAGAAAAGAAAAGAAAAGAAAAGAAAAGAAAAGAAAAGAAAAGAAAAGAGAAAAGAAAAAATATATCAAGTCAAATCAAATCAAATAAAACAAAATAAAATGAAAGCCAAAGAGGCGAAAGCAAATTTCATTCAGTCATCTTTGAATTTACAGCACTTTTTCAAGCCAGTTTCACTCTTTCAACCTGGCAGTGATGGTTCTTATGAGAAAGACATTTTTTGAAATGAGATTGTGGCCTTTGTGCAGATATCTCACATTACCTCATTTCTCATCACTTTTGAGCTCACACAATGCAATAGTATTAGTGCTTAAGGTCTTGTTGGTGGCTTGGCACCCTACTTGGCAGACTTCTGGAATCCGTTTCATTTGGAGCTTTTTCAGGAAACTGAAGTTAGGTAACAGGATTTCAAAATGAACCCATGAAGGGACTATGGATCTAATTAGAATCTATCCAGCACAACTTCTTGTTAAACTACAAAGAACCCAGCTAGCAAAAACATAGCCTGTGTATGGTCAATGAAAGTTAATACATTCACTTTACTTTTATCTAGTGTTAGGAAGAAATTCTTTACTGTGAGGGTGGTGAAACACGGGAACAGGTTGCCCAGAGAAGTTGTGGCTGCCCCCTCCCTGGCAGTGTTTAAGACTTTGAGCAATCTGGTCTAGGGGAAAGGTGTCCCTGTCTGTGGCAGGGGGGTTGGAACTAGATGATCTTTAAGGTCCCTTCCAACCTTCATTCATAGAATCATTCTATGATTCTATGATTCTCATTGCACTGGAAAAGGTAGCCTAGGGAAGCTGCAGAATCTCTATGAAGGAAAGCTTTTAAGAACATGTTAGATGAACATCTATCTAGAACAGGGCAGTTAATACTGCCTTAGAGGAGGGGTATATGGGTCGATGAACCCTTGAGACCCTTTAAGCCCTATCATCTTCCATGCTGCTATGATCCAAATATTTAAAGTAACCAGATCCTCTCTTCTAAATCTGAGTGTTTGTTCACTACCTGCAAAAAGCTGCACACTATTTTTTCCTATAGCAGTGGCAATTACTCTCCTGTTCTGAAAAAATTACTTCACGTTTCATCTACTAAGGCCATGTAGGGTTCTAAGAAATGACAAGGTCAACTGAAAGTGAAAAACAAGTACAGCAATTGCAAAACTAAAAATCTGCTTTACGTTAAGTCTGTCAAGAATGCAAACGTAAGCTATGAGGAATGCAAAGTAGTTTAGTTAAAGCTCAGTTAAAAACTAGCAAAATTATTATTAAAAAAAAAAAAGAGCATAATTTGGCTGAAAGATTCATGTCTTCTCCAATGGCAGTGGAATCTCCACTTTGTTCCTTTTCTGGAGTCTATCACTTGTCATGACTTTCTTGTCAATGCTTGTATTACCTTTGCTTTCAAGGCAATGTCCTACTCAAGGAAATCCCAGATACCAAATAAACTCAGGCTTGTTCAGGCTCAAGCAATAGGTATATACCTTACTTTTGGCAAATTCATGCATTTCTAACCAGTGTACTTTACCCACTTGTTTTTGATGAAGTGTGGTCCCCACAGGGTGCACAATTCTGTCCAGGAGCCATTCACTTTGAGTAATGTTATTATTCACATCTTGAGAATAACACTTTAGATTTGTCTGTGCCAAATAATTTTTTTCCACTGTGGCCATTGTCTTGCTAATTATTTGAGAAACTCTGGCAATGTCGTTAGTAAATGTCTCTTCCCTAATTTTAATAAAATGTATACCTATCCATGTTTAAAATCTCTCTTTCTCTAACCAGCTAGATATTTGCTCAGAAATTTGATGAATTCCAAGGCATTTAGATATGTCTCACACTCTTTTTTTCCCACTTTCACTGACCTTTATGAAACTTAAATCAACAAGATTGCTATCAGTGGGAGTTTTGTGGATTTCACAAAGGCTTTCTCCAAGTGTCTCTTTTTCTGGATGTTTCCCTGGCATTTTTAGACAAAACCAACTGTTTTGTCATTCTCTCACAAACAGCTTTCAAACTACTTAGCTAGCTAGCATCTTTGAACTCTTTGGCTTGAACTGAGTTGTCTGACTTCATATGGCACATTTCTTCCCCCTCTAAAGATATTCAGGGCTCCTTTCCCATTCACTTTTCAGTCTTCACTCTCCAAATATTTTGGAGAAAATAAAAGATTTTCCCCAGAAGATCTTTTTTTTAATGATAATAGGTTAATGCTTATATATCTATCCCATTCATAACCAATTTCCCCTGAAAGAAGGATATAGCATAACTCTTCCCAAATGCCTACTTTTTCTTACTTTGATTTGGTTACAGTAGAGGCAGCAGAATCCTAAGAAAGTATTTTACAACATCAGCCTTTTCTCTTACTTATTCACTGGAACACCTCCCAGAATTAATTTCAAGAATGCCTTTGCTGGAAATTCTGCTTTACCCAACTCATTAAAAGTTGCTTAAAAAGCACCTTTTTGGGAACTTAAGGCCTTCAAGATTCAAAGCTGCCACAACTATCTCTCATGTCATATGGTTTGCAACTGTGAAACTCATCAGTGCTTGTTCAAGAATTGAAACAAAACATTATGGCTATTAAAATTCTTCTCAGCCCCTGGAGGTGATATATGATGATCTGTGTGATTCTTGGGTGCTGAAGTCAAGGAGGTAGAGATCCCCATGGGAGCAGCCAGATGATTTGCTTAAATAAACAGTGCTAATTTGCCCTGAAGAAGCCTATGATCCAAGCAAGGCAGGCGTATTGAAAGGCTACTAAAAAGCTAATCTGTACACTTCTGGTGATACTGTTAATTTTCTAATTAAGCGATTTATTTGACAGACAAACACTACGTCCTGTTCCAGACCTGTGAAAGTCTTTTTCTTTGTCACTCCTGTCTGTTTTGTTTGTGGTTGTTTTTTAAACTATTCCTTCCTTCTAAGTTTCTTTAATACCAGCTTTTTAACTGGACTCTAGTCTTTACAGCTCTTGTACAAAGTATTTACTGGAACTGTTGAAAATCAAATTTAAAGAAAAAGTGGACAGCAAGCGCACTTATTACCATAGTACCATGAATACACAGACATACTTGTAAAATGAATGACAGTATTGTCACAACTCCCCTCTGGGCAGTGCTGTAAAGCTCTCCATTGATGATAGAGACATGAAAAAATATTGGCTTTGTTCTTTCTAAGCTAGTGATTCAAGCAGCAGCATTCAGAATCTAACAGTTTTTGTCAGAAGTCTGGATATTCTGCTCTATCATTGGCTTCATACTAGAGTTTTGAATGTAAGGCAGCACTATTAGCTTCACTAGAAGACATTCACCAATTCATCAGCAAAGGATCTACAAGGATACATGTCCCTTTGCAGGACTAGAAAGCAAAAAACCCTCCATACTCCTGCAAATAACATGAAAGCAACTCTATGACTTTATGAATTTTGAAAATAAAGGAGACCTTAAGGGTAGTTGTCCTCCCATCTACCACAGTGTAAAACATGGAGGATTTCAGAGGACTGCATCCACTTCTTATTGCTATTTCACTATACAAAGCATTGGATGGTCATTAAGTATGAGGGTACCATTAGTAAAAGGAAATATCCCACATCCTTTCTTGTGGATGGTCTTAGTACCTCTGGTTTCCAATTGAACCAAGAGGTTAATCTGAGATGTTCAGATGACCTCTTGTAGTATGCATTTTAAAAAAAAAGATAGTGATAATAATCATATAGTAAAGGGGATTTTCCAGATGAATACATGTTTATATTCTTATGTTTGTTACTAGGACAGCAAATCTAAAGCCAATACAGAAACAATAACAGCACACTAAGAGGTTAGATTTAACTTTCCCTGTACTTTTTGCCCTTCTTGACTTCACCTACATTAACGAAAATATTAAAGGTGCTATAGAGCTTTCCCAACTATTTCTGGAGGGGGAAGGAGGATTATTTGATTCCTTTTTTATCACAATTTATGTCAGTATAAAAGTTATAGAGATTGCCAGAAACTAAAGGAACATGATGTGGAATCACAGGAAAAGTGTAAAATCAATATCGCCAGGTGTTTGAATGCTTCACTTGGCAGCCCCTCTCTAATCCATAGTCAGTGCTATATTTTATGTATATAACTGAGAGTCTGTTGTTAGATAATCTTCAAACCCAAATAGCCTGCACCAGTACAATAATCACAGAGATAGAAGGGCTTCTGGTTTTGATGTATAATGAAGGATTTTGCAATAGGTGTCCAGACGCTTTTTGTAGCCACTGAAAAGGAGAGAAGTACCTCTAGGCTGCCTGAAGTCTCTGGAAGTGTCTTTATTTCCCAGTGTTAGAAGAAGTCAAGTTTAGTTTTGCTCATAAACTACATGTCTCATTTACAGTGATGTGTCCAGTCTCAACAATGACCATTTTTAGGATGTATATTTGACAAGAGACTGTCAGAAGAAAATGCAGAGCCTTTTTGCTTTCCCTCCCTTTCTGTTTTCTTTCAGATATCCTGGTAGAAGCCAGACATAGCTAAAATCATTCTTGTGAATTCTTTGCTTCTCAAAATACTAATTGATTTAATATCTATCCAGATCTCTAACTTTACACAATCAAAACTGTGAATTGTAGTTAGTTATGTGACTAGTTATCAGCCCAATATCTTGTCACTAGAGAAGGTCATTAGACTATCGAGAGAGAAAAATAAAACACTATGGACTGAAATCCCTAAAATATTTAACATATGTCTTAGTATCAACAAAGTTGCTAAGCAGAAGAGTTGGTGATCCTGCTTCCTGAGAAAGCTTCTGTAATGAGATTTTATCCCATGTCTGGCTCTAAAGAAGGTCATATGTTTCCTGGTTTTGATTTTGGGTAGAAATAAACTTCATGCAGTTTGGAGGAGACTTACATAAATCTCATTTGGTTCATTTCATGTGAATTTCAGGGAATTTTCTCAATATACTTGTTTGCTACAAGTTTTAGATTAAAAAAAAATCTAAGATTCTGGGCTTGTTTATTCAGTTCAGGTGTTTAGTGCACTGTGATCATCACCTTGTTCTGTTGTAGTCTCACACATACAAAATACATTTACACTCACACACAAACAGAATCAAACAAAAAAAAACATATGTACATGTATAGCTGTGTGTATTCACTAGCTTTGTTTTACACTTCGCTTGTAAATTATTTGAAGAATGTTCAAACTATGTTTGCACAATACATAGTTAAATGAAATCCTGATCTGTCACTGCAACTTACTTTAATAGAAATACAATTACAAATACTAATAATAATTAATAAGAGTAATAAACGCCATTATCCTTGTCCATGCCAAGGGCATGAACAGACTTAAAACTGCTTATTTAACACTTTTCTTATACGAGCATAGTATTATTGTTTATTATTATTACTATGACTACTACTACTACAAAAATATATTTAAGAAAGTATTAATTAAAGTCTTAGGCATGGGCAAAGCTAATGGTGTTAAAAAGATGTTAGTAGGCTGTAATTTGTTGAAATTGTTGAAAACAAAGTTGAAACATATATGTCAACAAATTTCTGTTGGGTGAAACTCTAATTGATGTATGTTCTAAAAAAACCACAAAGAATCAATGTAACATCCTTTAAAAAGTTATGGCCTCTCTGCTGAAAAACTACTAACTCACTGACTGTGCACTTGTGGGCTTAGATTCAGCCTTTGTAAATTTAGGTACCTAAGTGAAGGATTTAACTTGGGAGCCTGGTCTCCATAGGCTTCCTATACAGCAAATGGAGAGAGACAGGCTGCTTTAGAGAGCCAGGCAGATCTAAGCAAGACTGAAGCACCCCTTGGAGGAGTCTCTCTGGCTACAAAGGGAGCTTAGCACTGAGACTCCTTTTATCTGCCCCAGGTAGGTGTGCAGAGGTGGGTAGGATGAGAACTAGGCTGTTGCAAATCAAAACTAAGCTCTTCAATGCTACCATATGTGTGTCTTTTACAATGGAATCTAGTGTGCATGTAGCTAGTTACCAGCCTCCTGTGAGAAACTCCTTTGCAAATGGCTGAGGTAAGGCATCTTTTGTGACTAAAAGAAAAGGTTTGAACTTGCTAGACAGTTCACAACCTTGACACAAGGCCAGGTTGGATGACGTAGGCTCTTATGACCAAAGCGTTATTTTTAGTTCTTCCACAAAAGTGAAGGTTCTTGTGTTTCAGCTCTGTGTTTGGACCAGATTTGATTGTTTGTACTGATACTTGCAACAGCTTCCCTGCCAACCTACTTAGTCAAACCTATAAAGCATCTTTACAGCACCACCTTACCAGCCACTATTGATTCACTTGCATGTGCTACCTCAATAGTAAAAGGCTGCTAGGATTTACTCCCTCTGTTCTTTCCTTCTCCAGGAAGTCATTACTCAGGTCAAAACCCCCTTAACCTGGTAAAGTTGTTACTCTTGTTAATACTGGTTTAGCAAATTATTGATTCAAATAATGAGAATGGGAATTATTTGCTCCTATTGTACAATGTGCAAATGGATCTACATTTTGCCCCAGTAGTTTTCCCTATAGATCTTTCAGAGGTATTAAATAAATGGACCATAAAAAAAAAAAAAAAATCCAGGAAGCTGCCTGAGGTTGACAGTGCACTTGAGCTGAATCTAAATTTTATTGGTGTTTCTCAGTTTCTGTTTAAAAACTTATAACACTGCTCTTCGGAGCTCTAGAGTGGGGGTTTTTTTTTGCTTCTCTAGCAGAGGTATTAATTTAGTTCTTCAGTACTAATGAAACTGATGTGCAGCCCATCAATTCCCCATCACACCTGTGCAAAAGCAGCACAATGTCAATGACCCCAAAATAAAACGAATGAATATTGCAAAATACATTTCACATGCTATTAGAAAATTTCATCTGGAGGTTGACAGTCCCAGGTTGCCCAATGTCACACCGTGCTGTAACTTGTGAAGTTATCTCCATCTCATGTTTCTCTTTTAGCACTTTAATCAAAACTGTGTAAGCATATTCTCCTATTAGGCTGTTCAATGTGATAGAAATATTTATATTTATATACCTAACAATAAATAGCTTGTTCTTCATGGGAGCAGAAAGAACACATACATGCATATATCTACACACACAGTATGGTCTGTTGGAAAAGAACACTGTGGTTCAGTGTTCCTTTCCAGAGCATCTTCCCTCTTACACCTGTTTAGACAAATTGCACTTCGAGTTTTAGTTTGTGAATTTAATTTGTTAATTTTATGTGTATTTAAAGTAATATTTCCTACACATATCTATTCTGAATGCTACCTTTTATGTGAATAATGATTTTGAAATCAGAAGTATATATTTGGGATTGCTCTTAATCAGATGCGTATTTGTTCTGTACCATTAAGTCCCGATTCCATCTGGTCTTCTCTTCTTGCTGAAGAATGTAACCTAAGCAAATCAAATTTTAGAAGAAGAAAGAGTTCACCTAACAGCACAATTTTCTCAGCCAACGCTATGCAACAGAATCTTACCTTTCACTCTATCCATCTTCTGCTACCTTCTTTGAACTAATTCAACCATTCTAGAAGACTACTCACTGTTTGCCAGTGGAGCTACACAGTTCAAGAGTGGAATTGTTCAAGAAATATTATCTGATGAAAGTCAAAGACAGTTGAATCTAACCTTTCCTTCATTTCAGCAGCATCAATTGAATGCTGTCAAAGCACTGTCCACCAGAGAAAAAAATGTTCCATAAATAAGTTGTTATCATCATCATCATCATCATCATACCAAATAGCATTCCCAGTGTGGTTAAAGGAAACAAAGCATGCAAGGAAGAATAAGAATTTTCCATCTGAAGGATGTAATAAACAAAAAGTCATCACTAATTTAAAACTCCTTTGGGTAAAGAAGTCTAGAAAGCTGAGGTGTACCTTTTCTGGCATATGGGCTCTCATCAGTTATTTATTACAGAAAAGTCAAATATCCCCACCTCCATGCATTTAGCCAAAAGTAAAGTAAGTCTGGATCTATTTTGAGGTTTGGAATCCCAGCTTTGCAGAGTCACCTAGCTCAGTCCGGAGGCAGGACCTTCAGTCCAAGAGAGAAAAGAAATTTCAGACATGTTCTTAAACCTGGCTGCACCCTGTTCAAATCCACAGCACTGAAAACTTCTTCCTGACATATTTACATCTTACACATTGGACTGGGAACTTCGATACCTAACTCAGAATACCACTCCTGGATTTAGGAGTCTACAAGTTAAGTGCAGAGTCCTTCAGCATCGCCATATTTAAATGGTGATTTGAATGTCATCTTTTATTTCCAATCTATTTCATTCATTAGAGAGGCTATAGTCAAAGTAGATTACTAATCTATTTGGAAGGAACAAAGAAAAAAGAAGAGAGAGAAAACACTGAGGGTTAAGCCTTATACTACTGAACAAAGTGATGAATTCAGTAGGGCAACTATTGTCAAAAAGAGATCATAATGACAATAGGAACAAAAAGCTGGGCAACAAAGGCTTGTGATGCACATGACTTAAAGATTTCCCTTTCTTACAGTTCAGATGGAAATTCCTCATTTTCAGTCTTCGTTCTTTTTTGTTCACATGTTGACCTTCAACCTTTCTGTTGAAGTACCACAATCTAGGCAAAGACATGTAACAATAGTTCCTATCACAAACGAAAGGTTCAGATTATGTTTGTTCATTGCTTTTCCTAACCCAGTTTACTGACATAATTTCAAATCCTCTATTGTGGATGAAAGTTAGATTGTAGAAACTGGAGATGTTCAGGCTGGAAGTTTAATGTGCTTTAAATACAAGACTGAATGCACTAGTCTTAATTGATCAGTAATGTAAGTGGTTTTTTCCTTAGAATTTACAAGTTATGCAATTAAAAAATAACCAAAACAAATACATGCCATTTTTGTGATTGATTTTGTCCTTTTGTGTAAGGACTTTCTATGCATTATTTTTTCCTCTGTACTTAAGTCTTTCTCACTAAAGCAGCATATATTTTCGTTGTAAAAGTTCAACAACTTCATTTTAGCAAAACATGCTTCATTAAGTTTTACAAACATTTCCAAAACAAAATAAGAGAGAAGTTTCCCTATTTATTACCCTGAGGAAAGGGAGAAATTCTTGATCAGTTTTGACAGCGTTTAACTACAGATCAGAAAATGCTGTACTAAGTGTAAGAAATAAACACATGAAGGCAGGATGCAACCAACAAAAGCTACACAAAGCAGACAGGTTCATGGCTATAAAATCAGGAGCAATCTGAATACTCAGGCAAAAAGGCTGCAGTTTATAACTGACAAACAGGAATGAAGAAAAATTCTTGACAGAGTTGATATTAAAAAAAAAAGGTAATGTGGGTCAGAAAAGAGCATCTGTAATTCCTCTCTGGGTAATGTGTTTCAACAGCAAATGCATTACAGCATGTGAGCATACCCATGGCAAATATACTGGGTCTTTGGTCATTGCCTCAATGCTTCCCAGAAAGTTTACATTTGATAGTATCTTGTTACATGAGACTTCAGCCTACCTTTTCTATGTACTAATGTGACAACCATTATCAACAGTGCCTGAGCACCCCATCAGTTATTTCACTCTGTCTGAAATAGTCTGAGATTTACCTTGTGTAAGAGAAAGGCAGAAATTTCATAGGAAAGGTCTTTAGTGATTAAGCTATTTCAGCCTAACAACTACTCTCATCAATAACAAAACTACATGTTCAGTACCATTGCATTCACCTCATGCACCATTAGTCATATAAAAGTATGACAGTTCAATTGGTCCATCTTAGACACTGACTAGAGATGGGAGAAATTGTTCAGTTTCTGAGAGGTTTTGTCCATTGAATTGCCTAGTTTACTTCATTCACTTTTTCTATGTTCTAGAGAAATCTTAGATTAGAACTCAGTTCCTGGGGTCTTAAGTAGATAAAGTGAGATAAGACAATCCCATTCAAAGTCCTCTCATGTTTGTGCCACACTCAGGATGGTGATTCTGCTACACAATAGCCCCCAGAATATCGAGACAAAAAAGTATCTAGTGTTTGACTTCTCATAGTGAAACATAAGTTAAATACCTCAAAAAAGGCTCATAACAATCAAACAAGGATCCTAATCTAAATGTTCTTTCTTCTTCATGGACTTTTGAAAGAAATCAGAGAGACGGATAATTATCAGGAAAGGAAAGTTTTGCTATTGTGTTCCATGAGAATGATAACAACAACTGGTATCAGGACTGAGCTTGAAAATGTATTTTAAGTGGTTCTCTCCTTTATGTTATAATTTAGGATTATCACTTCTCAAAATGTTGAAGTATACAATTTTATATACTTGCAACATTTAGAGTTTTTTTTAGGGGTCTGTAAAATTCAAGTAGACAAATTAAGAAAATTTGAAGGCAAAACATTCACGATGTTTTGGATAAAATATTTAATGTAAATAAATATTACAATTGACATAAACAAGAAGAAACAAAACAACATTTCCTAATTAAGAAAATTAATATCTTGAATACATGGAAAGTTCTAATATTTTGACATTTGTCACCGGTTTGGAAAGAATTTTATATTTTTCTACAGGACAGACTTTTAGATTTCTCTACAGGATAGACTTTTAGATTTTAAAAAATTGTATGGAAGAGCAATAACACCTTAAGATCTTTTAGGAGAATTCTGTTAATTTTACAAAATATGAACAGCTTCCTATAAATTGAATGCCTCTCTCAAGTTATAGAAAGACAACCTGAATTTTAAACACTCAGACAGATTTTTCTAGCTATTTCTGAGTACAAGCTCAACAGCAGGACAAAGGAGCAAAACTAACTTTCCCTAAAAGAACAGTAGCTTGATATCTGACATCTGAAAGGCAGATATCAAGCTCCTTCAAAAATTATTTCAAAATTAACAGATTTGAACAGTCGCATACTCCTCTTCTTGAGATCTGAACACTCCAGATTCAAACCAGGTTGGTTCAAGACCACATAATCCCATTAGTACAATGTTGTATCCAAGCTGATTAAGTTCTGTTGAGAGATCCTTTTCCTGGCAACCTGGGAACTTTATCATAGAATCATTTTGGTTAGAAAGGACCTTTAAGATCATCAAGTCCAACCATTAACCTAACACTGCCAAGCCCACCACTAATCCATATCCCTAAGCACCACATCTACATATCTGTCAAATACCTTCAGGGATGGAGATGCAACCACTGTCCTGGGTAGCCTGTTCCAATGCTTGACAACCTTTTCGGTGAAGAAATTTTTCCTACTATCCAACTAAACCTCCCCTGGCACAACTTGAGGCCGTTTCTTCTCGTCCTATCACATGTTACTTGGGAAAAGAGACTGACCAGCACCTTGCTACAGCCTCCTTTCAGGTAGTTGTACAGAGTGATAAGGTCTCCCCTCAGCCTCCTTTTCTCCAGACTAAAAAATCCCAGTACCCTCAGCTGTTCCTCATAAGACTTGTACTCTAGACCAACTTTGTTGACCTTCTTTGGTCTCTCTCCAGCACCTCAATGTCTTTCTTGTAGTGAGGGGCCCAAAACTTAACACAGTATTTGAGGTGCAGCCTCATCAGTGCTGAGTACAGGGGGATGATCCCTTCCCTAGTCCTGCTGGCCACACTATTTCTGATACAAGCCAGGATGCATTTGGCCTTCTTGGCCACCTGGGCACACTGCTGGCTCACATTCAACTGGCCATCGATCAACACCCCAGGTCCTTTTCCACCAGGCAGTTTCCAGCCACTCTTCCCCAAGCTTGTAGCATTGTCTGGGGTTGTTGTGACCCAAGAGCAGTACCCGACACTTGGCCTTGTTGAACCTCATACAGTTGACCTCGGCCCATCGATCCAGGCAGTCCAGATCCTTCTGCAGAGCCTTCCTACCCTCAAGCAGATCAACACTCCCATCCAACTTGGTGACGTCTACAAACTTACTGAGGGTGCAGACAATTTATTTAGCAAACAGTCTATTAGTGGAGAGACCCAGAACAACAGCCATATACGTGATTTCTTATTCTCTCATCTTGCGGCATCTTTTACTCTCCTAACACGAATCTTATCTCTGTCATATATTCTGTAGCCTATTGTGTATAGTGGTATCAAACATAACATTTTGTGGGCTTTTCTAACCTAGATGCCTGTTATATAGTTGTCCCTGATTTAAAGGGATGAAGTAGATTGACTGACAAGTTATTTTAGTCCTGCCTTTGCTGTGGCAAAGTACTATGCTAAGGCAGCACTACAGCTAGACTCATGGAGAATAAACTGGAATCGATAGAGTCAATCTGTAGCTACATAGGCTCATGATATGGGCTTTTTAGCCTAATGAAATGAGGTCTGAGACTAGATATGCTCTCAATAAGCATGGAAGAATAGACGTCTGAAAGAAAAAGATCATTTAAGCTGAAGTCCAAAGTTTGCACAAAACCAAGTGACTATAAAAAAAGAAGAAATTTAAGCTCAGAATTAGAGCAGAGATCTCAACTTTTTGAGATATTTGGTTCTGAAAGTGCTTTTCATTGACTTCTAAAATGGAGCTTAATATGAAAGAGGTTATGTGCCATGATGCCAATAGCAGGAAGGACTGGTTTCTACAAGCCAGAAGGGCTCCTTTATGTCTGTGTTTCAATCTACTCCCTCCATTTAGCCTCAAATGGGAAGACAAGTGCATAACTATGTTTTCAGTTCAAAAACCCCCTTTTAGAATATTATTAGAGGCTTTCAAAGCAAGTCCAAAAGACATATTTATTCTTTCAAGATAATACAAACTGGAAAGAAAAGAGTAAGGTAAAAAAAAGAAGGAAAAAAAACCCAAACAAATGAACCCTTCACTGTACTGTATTTACTTTTGGAGTCTGAAAACTGTCTCTCATTAGAGTAGAAGAACAAACTTTAATAAAGCAGCATATTAAAGAAAATATGGTCTTATTTTAACTGTTTCTTGTACATAGCTCTTAGAATTCGGGAGCCTAACAAATTTCTCCATTACACTGTGATTTGCAGTCATGTCTTTCCTAACTTGTACTTTTTTATAGATTTATTAATTTCCATGCATATAATATATCTCTAGATATAAATTTTAAAAATTAGGAAAGTAAAACTTAGTCTCTGTATTTCAGTAACTAGGGGAAATCAAGGGCATGGAAAGTCATTTAAATGAACAATAAAAAGCATAGATGGATCAAGAAAGATAAAATATCTGAAAATGCAAAGTGTTTTCATCTTTCCTCTCCTCACGCTCTGAAATACTTATCACTCTAAGACAGAAAAATGGTAATAACTCATTATGTACACTTTTAGAGTACTTTTCTGGGAAGAAAGAATGAAGGCAGAAGGCAAAAAGGCAAGGAAGGAAGAGAAAGAAAGAGAAGGGAAAGAGGAAGGAAGGAAGGAAGGAAGGAAGGAAGGAAGGAAGGAAGGAAGGAAGGAAGGAAAGAAGGAAGGAAGGAGAATGAAAACAGAGAAGGAAGAAAGAAGAAAGAGAAGAAAAAGAAAAAGACAAGACTGTAAATTCTTCATTGCTGTCCTGCATGGCTTATCTGCTGTGATTTACTGTTGTGATTGTTGACTAGCTGACCACTGATTTCAACGCAGGGGTATAGAAGAGACAGATTGACATGGATTTCATTAAAATTCAAGAAACTCAACTCCGCAGAGAGCATGACTAACTTCCTTATACATGACAAGAATCCCCACAGATGGTTCTTCACCCTTGCTAAAGGAATTAAGTCTACCAAAAGAATCCTTGTCTATAAGCAGCCAATTCCCCAAATCTACAGGCTCATCTGCACAGAAATTCTTTATACTGTCATTCTTAAGTACCTTAGGGTAGCAGTGAAAGACAGGGAGCCAACAGGGAGTGCCGACTGCTGCCTCCACTACCCCTCAAGCATGCTGGTGGCATGGGGATGATGGGATTATAAAGTAAACATAATAAAACACAGTACTAGGGCATTCAGTGGCCACAGTATATTTGCTTGCTTATCTTTTCCCTGTA
Source organism: Nyctibius grandis (assembly GCF_013368605.1). Taxonomy (NCBI): domain Eukaryota; kingdom Metazoa; phylum Chordata; class Aves; order Nyctibiiformes; family Nyctibiidae; genus Nyctibius; species Nyctibius grandis. The sequence goes on along the minus strand of NC_090695.1, from coordinate 4,806,671 downwards.
AGAGCTGGGGATGAAATTCTTGTTAAAACTGCACAGAGCTTGTGTACAAAATTGGCAGTTATTAAACTATTAAGGCAGTCCACAAGCTAATATTGAATTTAGTTTTCTATACCAATTAACTTTCTCTTTTCATACAATTCCTATTTTATTCTTTTCTTCTCTTCTTTTTTTTTTTTTTTTTTTGTGATTGTTCTCTCAAGCTCTACATTTTATCATCAAATGTTGAAGCTCTCCCTCTGGCTCCCTGTCTCTCTCTCTCTCTCCCTTTCTCTTGTGCTCATACACACACAAAGCCTGTTAATAGCTGGCTACATTGTGTCACTAAGGATGAAGAAATAGCAGCTTCTTCTACTTTAAAAAAAAGAAAAATTCCTTCTGTCCTCTTTTCTGTCAATCAAGCCAGCAGTAATTAAAAGGCAGGAGTGGGGGAGGAAAACAAGGCTTTTGCCTGAAGAACAAAAGAAGAAACATTTCATAGGGACAACAGAATAAAAAATAAAATTAATTAATAAATAGAAGGAACAGCTGTTTCTGTATTCAAAATGAGGAAACTGTTCTGAGGAACCTGGAAATAATGTTTTTTAAGCATTTGTTAGTAAACACGGACATTAGAAAAACGTGTCTCTCAGGGTATGAAACCTCTCATCTCTTGGTCACTGGTTGGATCTAACACACCTGCTGTAATAACGAAATTTTGTTCCTATCAGATCAGGGATTGTCTCTGAGAGCTCAGCAAGAAACCTCAACTCCATGTCACTCAGAGTATTATTCATGAGCATCATACAAAGGCTGTTGATTTTATACTCACAATTCTCTGTGACATAGGAAAGGAGTATCACTGTCTTATTGATGTAAAATAGTGGAAAACAGTGATCATATCAACTGTCTCAAGAAATATCAACAGTTCTCAGCAGAGACAGTCAGTCAGTGTAGGTCTTCTACAAACTTCTGGGTCAATTAAATATAAGATCATCCATCCTTTTATCAAAGAGAAGATAAGGACATAGAAATTACATGGGAAACCTTCACTGTTAGAAGATGATTGTACAGTACTGAGAATATTGAAGTAAGATGGAAAAACTTATCACACTACTTCAGAAACTACTTAGAAAATGCCATCTCCATTTCTATCAGTCTGTCATCTCTAGATAATAGCCAGTTGAATTCTCAGTACTTAGGAAGAAAACCAAGCTCTTATAAAAAGACTTTTCTCCCAAAGTGTACTTTTTTCAGAAATTTTAGATATTCTCCTCAGTTCCTCTCTCAAGCAATCATCATAACAGAGGAGATGTTGACCAGTGACTGGAAAAGAATGATTTGCTGTCATGGATGTTCTGTCATGGGTTAGCCACTAGAGGAAAAAGTGTAAGTGCAAGCCAAAACAAGTGTGGATGGTAAAAAGTAGAGTAAGGTAATGTGACTGGTTGGCTACAAAGTCTTACAGAGTTGGCAGACAGATGGCTGAATTGTTTCTTATCCACACAGCAGGAATATTGACCATCCTTCTGCTTCCTGAGAGTGAGGGGCAAAGACTATGGGCCAATTCCAAGGCTATCACCTTCACCAGCAGTTGCTGTGGCAATGGCAGTTGCATCCCAGATACTATCTGGATCTAAACTGAATTTAAGGGCATACACTAGTGATTGCAGCTATGAAGAAGGAGATCTCAGTGTAAAGTGTCTTCATCCATCTAGAGGCCCTAGAAAACCTAGCTGGATAAAAGATTCTCTCTGTTCCCCTTTTGTCTGTTACCTCTCTCACCAATGTTTGGAAAGCTTGTCCTCCCTTCAAACATTTCTGCTAGTTTTTAAGGATGCTGCTTCCTACATGGGCAGATTACTCTTCAAATGCTGGCGGAAGAACAAGACATCCTTTCGTCATTGTTGGTCAGGCATCTCTCTATCAGTACACTGTTGACTCAGGGAGCTGTGCAAAGGACTATTCCTTTTCACATGCAAGCAAAGAAACGTGAGGGACACTAGCACTGAATCTAACTGTCAACGACCCTGTCATCTTTGTCCTCTCCATACTGGAGAACTTTTACCCAGTCTGCTTGGCCTCCAGGGCATGCATCCTGCTGTGGTCAGCAGCTACGGAAGAGCTGATCTCTTAAACTAACTGTAAGAGTACAAGTGGGTGAAAAATAACAAAGGTGGTCTGTCTTGGAAAAGAATACTTTTTTTTCCCCTCTGTTGTTCCCTCATTCTTTGAACTCCTTCCTTTGCTTCTAAATCTTCAATACCTGTGACAAGGCATTCTTTTTAGAAACAAATCATGGTGAGTACAAACTGTGTAGTCCAGCATCCTTTACTAAAGGAGCCGTTTTAGTCTCCAGAGGACACCTGGCACTGAATGAATACATACTCCAAAAACTATTGAAAGATTCCCTAGTGAAGAGGGGTCTCTGTTCCCAGGTCCGTAATTAATTTTTATTTCAAGTAAGAAAAAAATATTATTCTCAGTAGACTTCATTCACATTGAGATAGAAGTATAACACACTGATTCCCACCCTCCCTGAATTCATTTTGTTCATCTCTGAATGGACTTTTTGTGTCTCCATAATGTCAGGTGACAATTCTAGGTTTTAGATATTGTCTAAATACAGCAATGCACCTTTTTTTTTAATTAAAATACATATTTAAAAAAAACACACCACCTTAGTGCTTCTGAGGAATCCAGCTTGAAAGTGCCTGTGCTTTTCAGGCAGATCCTTTTCTTTAGTCTTGCTCTCCACCTGGCTACTTTTACTACTTCCTAGATTGTAAGACACTGCACACAAACATCATACATCCCATGTTCACATTTCTTTCCCCTTCCTCTGAAACATGTTTTCCTACTTTCTTCTCTACCTAGGAACCTTTTAATCTCTATTTGTACTTCAAGATCCCTGGTGCTTCACTCGCTGCTTTTTTCAACCAACTATTCAAAACAACATTGCAGTAGTTCATAAGCCACTGCTGTCACAGAAGGTCTGATATTTTCTCCATACAGAAAATTTTACCAGCTCCAGATAGTAAGAGCCACCAGAAAGCAAAAAAACAACCCTCCTCCCTCTACTATGCAGCCTTTTAGCAGAACAGAGCAGAACATAGCGTAGCACTCAGAAACATACAGCAAACCCGAGCATGCAAACAAAACAGATGCCATCTGCCACAGTCTGGAGAGCATATTCCCTGCCAGCCTTGATTCAAGACAGCCAGAATCCATTCAATGTAAAGGCTCTAAAGGAGTTTTTTATCATGTCATGCTATATCAGTGTTTACTTTGTAGGAAGAAACAGCTGATAGGATCAGTATTTATTTATTTTCTTATTTTTAAAGGTTTTTATTGCTGTTTTCCATTGAGAACACTGTGTACAGGTGCTGGAGTCTTCTACATAACAACAGAAACTGAGGTCCTAGAGAGGGTCAAAACTTACTGTGTCAGTTTCTATTATGTGGAGGATAAGTCAGGAAATTTCTTTGTCTTGAATAAACTTACTCCTCTCTTGAACCACTGCCAATGAGATTAGAAGGCAGCTCATATCAGCCTTGTAGTACGTGGTGAAATTTGCTGTATCTTTATACCAGGTTACATTTATTGTTACAAATGTCCAGTTTGGGGTAGGGAGATGTGCTGGTTTTGGCTGGAGTAGAGTTAATTTTCTTCGTAGTATCTACTATGGGGCTATGTTTTGGATTTGTGCTGGAAACAGTGTTGGTAGCACAGGGTTGTTTTAATTATTGCTGAGCAGTGCTTGCACAGAGTCAAGGTCTTTTCTGCTTCTCATACCACTCTGCCAGCGAGCAGTCTAGGGGTGCACAAGAAGCTGTGAGGGGATACCGCTGGGACAGCTGACTCCAACTGAACAAAGGGATATTCTATACCATATGACATCATGGTCAGCATATAAAGCTGGGGGAAGAAGAAGAAAGGGGGCAACTTTGGGAGTGATGACGTTTGTCTTCCCAATTAATCATTATGCTTTCCTGTAGATGGCTGAGCACTTGCCTGCTGATGGGAAGTAGTGAATGAATTTCTTGTTTTGCTTTGCTTGTGTGCATGGCTTTTGCTTTACCTATTAAACTGTCTTTATCTCAAGTGAGTTTTCTCACTTCTACCCTTCCTATTCTCTCCCCCATTCCAGGTAGCGGGGAGTGAGTGAGTGGCTGCATGGTGTTTGCTTGTTGGCTGGGCTTAAACCACAATAGGACATGAGGTTCAGTCCTACCAGGAATTATATTAAGACAGGAAAAAAATTCAGGTATTCAGCTGACTGGAATTGTTCTTGAAAATATAGACTGAGGAGAGGAGATATATTAAGAGTTTTATGTAGTAAGTATTTTCCAAAATATGAGCACCATATAGTAGTTTCTGCAGCAGTACAAATGTTCAGGCTTGTGTTGGAGATGTTCCTGAGTATATAATGGCAGAAGCTCTTTGGAAAGCGGCCTGGGGGTCCTCGTGGACAAGCAACTCAACATGAGTGAACAGTGTGCTGCTGCAGCACAGAAAGCCAACAGGATGCTGTGTTGCATCAACAAGGGCATCACCAGCGGAGATGAAGTCATTATTCCACTCCACTCAGCACATGACAGGCCACACCTGGAATACTGTGTTCAGTTTTGGTCCCCACTACACAAAAAAGATGTGGACAGGCTGGAGAGGGTCCAGAGAAGGGCCATAAAGATGATCAAAGGACTGGGAAGCCTGCCATATGAAGAAAGGCTGAGAGAATTGTGTTTGTTCAGCCTTGAGAAAAGAAGGCTTAGGGGAGACCTCATCACCATGTGTCAGTACTTAAAGAGTGGCTACAAAGAAGATGGAGACTCCCTTTTTACAAGGTGTCACATGGAAAAGACAAGGGGTAATGGGTATGAGTTACTCCTGGGACATTCCGATTGGACACAAGAGGAAGATTTTTCACAATGAGAAAAATCAGTCACTGGAATAATCTCGCCAGGCAAGTGGTGGATTCCCCAACACTGGGAACTTTTAAGATTCATCTGGATAGGGTGCTGGGCCATCTTGTCTAGACCGTGCTTTTGCCAAGAAAGATTGGACAAGATGATCCTTGAGGTCTCTTCCAGCCTGATATTCTAATTCTCTGATTCTATGAAGCTTTTGTCATCTGTGCTTTACCGCTTCAGTTCAAGTAAGAATTAATGCCTCCGGAAAATACTATTATAATGTAACATGATACAGAATAATCTCTCAGAAGTTGTGAGAAGATCACTGTATATCACAGTGTAGTGACTGCTAAGAGTAGGAAAAAGTATAAAACTGAATGTGAAATGGTGGTTAATACCACTTCTCTTTCCTACAGCATTATAATAAGAAAAACTGGAAGTCCATGGTGGAAACCTTATCTTGAATCAGATGTTATTTGCTGGTTTCTAGCTGCCTATTCACACTTAGAATTTTGTCTCCTGTCAGCAGAAAAAATATATATCACTAAGCATTTCCAGAGAATCCGCTTTTGAATTAATGATTATGAACAATGACAGTTCAATAACAGTGAATGACATCAGAATGTTTTGACTCTCACACAACAAGGCACACTCATGAGTGGTAAGAAATGATTTCCCTTCTTTCTTCCTTTACTGGCAATATCACAAGAGGAACACACTCTTCAGCACAGCATGGAAAATTAATACCTACCACCACTCATATCACCATCACAACTATATTCTTCCCTACAAAGTAGTCCATCACACTCATAATTCACTTAAAAAAAAAAATTCAAAAAAGTATGCCTAAAAAATTACTTTTTCAAAGGACACAACAAGTCCCAAAAGGCTGGCATCTAAAGCAATTCACTATCTGGTGACTATGGAAATCAATAAAATGTTGCTAGTGCTCCAACTGGAATGTTTGTTGAGTATTCATCAACAATAAAAGATGTTTGTGTAACCCATATAAGTTCATCTTTGCAGAATAAGAGGTGTTGGTGCTTTGAACATCAGCAGCTTTTCTCTTTTAATGGAGAATTTTGGGTCCAACCTGATGTGTTAGCTAAGATGATAGCAATCACATTTGCATTAGTTTATGGACTTGTCAAGGGAGCTCTAAAAATAACAAAAACTTTAAAATTTCTCAAATGAACCTTATCTAATGAAGGATGTTTGTATAAAAGCTGAGAAATCACTGCTTGCTCAGAGCTATCAACATAAAATCAACATTTACCTTAGCAGCACCAGATACAAAACGGCTACATTGTCTGTATACTCTTGGGTAGGACTTTATTTCTGGGATTCTATGTACTTTTCATTTAATAGAAATCATAAGTGCACAGAAGTTTTTAATATATTCACATAATCATCTGTTAGCATCATATAGCATCAATTTAGCCATCTTCCTGTTTTAACCTACATTTTGTATTTCAAGAGCTGGAAGGATTTTGACCCAGAATTGTGCAAAAGCTGTACAGCTTTTTCTTAACTTCTCCTGCCTTAAGTGTCTCTAGCTGAACGTTCAGAAATGGAAGTGCCAAAAATTAGTGACTACAGCTTGAAACTTTAATTCTTGTTTAGTTTGTTAAAGAGGTTGTCGTCTTGTCTCTCTTTTGGAAAGCGTAATGTACCTATGTGCCTTTGGGAGCTATGGACATTGCAAATATAAACTCTCAAATTTAGTGAAATAACTGTTATAGAGATTGTTTGCTGTAGTTCATGCCTTTAATGAGAAATAAATGTCCTTTTTTATAAGAGACTGTGAACATGCTCAAGTAAAATGCAGTCCAAATGGCAAATAAAATTGGTCTGGAGAAGTTAAGTTATTATGGAAATCAATATTGGCAACACTTACATATATATCCCATAGACATTTAGGAAAAAACAAATTATTCTTTTAGTATTTTAATTTTTTAAGTACAAAAAATTTGTACAATTTCTATACAAAGCAAGAATGGGTGGCCAAAAATATTTCAGCTAAAAAAAAAAGAATTCTCCACTGACAATGTTCTGACAGACTTTAATGTATTTTTATTGAACATTTTAATGTGTAATTTATATTTTTTTTAATTAACTCTTTTCCAAACACATATAATTTTAAAGTTTCATTACATTCTCAATTTTTTTTTCTTTGTTGTTTTGGTACCCTCATGATTCTATTTCATATTTGACGATTCAGGTAGAAGCAGTTTTTACATTTTGGCTCAAACTAAGTTTTGTATGCTATTTTAAATTTTTTTAAAGACTAAATATTATTTAAAATGGTTAATATTGTTATATATAATAAAATCAGTAAGTATTGTAAAAAGAGGTACAAACAGCTCAAAGAAATCTCAAAGATGTTTCCAAACTTTAACAAGAGAAGGATGATACTGATATGAAAATTATCTAAAAGAAATATAAATATGGCTAGTATTAATAACTTTGCCTTTTCCAATGGCAGCCTGAGACAGGAATTGGAAATGGTACTTTGATTGGTAAAGCAAAGGGCTGTCTTTCTCCTCTGCTACTAATTTGCTAAGTTAATACAGAAAGATCACTTAATCAAACATTTTCAAAGTTAGACAAATAAATGAAGATACTTCAATGTAAAAGCAGATGCTCTTATAGTACCAGTAAGGTTCAAGGAAAACTTGAATCACTACAAATAACTGTTTTCATACTGTCACCTTCTAGTGCTGTGCATGCTCAGATAATGGACAATCATCTCAACTAACACAAAACTAGTGGTAAAGAAAAGGTTGAATCAGAAACAACAAGATCAAGGGGAAAACCTTCTTGTGTAATCCACACCATGCTGAATCACAGGGTTCCTCTCCTGAATGATGATGACAGGGCTATATGTGAGAAACTATGGAGTCTATCAGAGTAAGATCCATGAAGAGAACTGTGTAACTGTTTACTCCAAAATATTTAAAGGCATTTTAAAACAACCTGCCTTACTCCTTTTTAGGGACAGAAAGCAAGATGACTGTTCTGAAAGCGTAATCCCTAATTGTTTTCCTGAAAATCCAAGCCTGAGCCTTCATAAATCAAAGCACACTGCATCTCAAGTCACTAAGCTCATAGAGTAGATTTTGTAAAGATAAGAGTCAGTTACAGTTGCCCTTGGAGGGAGTAATTTCCAAGTCAGAGTAACCCAACACTATCTGTGATTATGAAGAGGTTTTTTCTTTTTATTTAGTTTGTGGTAAAAGGAGATAAAAGGGGGGTGACTATTATGGCAGTTTGGATGAATATAACAAAAGATCAGACAATAAAACATCTGTTAAGAACATGTGTTGCATCTCCAGGGTGTACATTGAAACTAGTCAGTAATATCTGTGAGTGAACGAAAAAATGAATAAATAAGTGTATAAAATCATGATTCCTTCCATCACCCCTCCCTTATGCAACCCACAAGGATTTTTTAAATCCTGTCAGGGGTAGAGGAACATAATATCTCTGCAGCTGTTATTCAGTACAACATCTTCATATTGACAGATCTATCAAACTAGAGAGGAGTTCAAGACTAAAGAAAATATGAAAGACAACTGTAAAAGAGAAACCCTGGACCAGAGAACTCTGTCAGTTAGAAAAGGCAGGGGAGGAAAAGAAAATCTCAGAGAAATGAATTGACCTGCTCTAGGGTCCCCAAGAATGACAGAGGCAAGAACTAAGACATGGATTGATGGTTTCTCTCTATTAGATATGTTGCATTTCAGGAGTATATATGAGTATAAAACACACTCTAAAAAGTATGAAAGTGTGCTAGTGTATATATGCCTCAGTTTACTGCTACAAACCTACCTCAGTGACCCAGGATCATCTCTGTTCTAAAAGTAAGAGGTAGTGTTTTTATTATAAAAACCCCAAAACATTGTCCCCATGGATTCTGATGCATTGACTGGCGCACTACATTTACTATCCCTTTGCGGTCTATCAAAAATTACTTTTCTACTTGCTCTATGATAGAGAGCTTCTCATTAACAAATGACAGGTACATAAGTGGACAGAGATAAAGAAAATAATTCCCAGGAAGTGTAAGAAATGTTAGAGGTCCTGCAGGAAGCTTGTAGCAGTTCTAGGAAGAGAGCCAAGATACCCAACTTTAGCTAGATATTGTTTTAGCCAAGCTTTAGCCAGGAACCCTTTCTTCCTATTTTGGAAACAGGTGGCTGCAGTTAAAAGCAGTACAACCCCAATCACTTACAAGCTAGTTATCTTTAAATTGTTTCCTTGAAATTGGATGATGATGAGATATTTTCTATATATCTTTTCCTCTTTGAGTTTCTGCTTTGTCTGTTTGAGTTTCTCCTTATAGGAATATTGCAATAGCTGCTGGCTAAAAGAACTAGCTGAGGGAACACAGGCGTTCTCAGTTCTCATTAGGACACTGGAAAAAAAGTATTATCCTGTCTTTTTACTTATAGTGCTGGAGGGACATTATAGCAACTAAAAAATGATAAAAACAGATTTTGTCACATTCATTTCTCTTCTACCTGGATGGCACTGTGGAAAATATCAACAAAACAATGTAAACAGGGCTTTATGAACTTCCTAACACTGGAGCACTGATACGTTTCCCTTTCAGTGATGGCCATTTGAGTCCACACTGTCAGGAAGCACAAATAAAACGCTTGATATTAAGTAAATATAAGGTAAAGTGTCATTTAGGTTGGCATAAACAGCTCTAGGAAATCTTTGGGAAAAGGATTTACTGGCATAGGTAGCTTAAATCTACAATGTCTTCAAATCCCTTTCTAATCTTCCATCCCAAAATTCCCGTACTGCGAGTTAGACCACACAAAGAAAGGCTACTTCGTAGCGTAGTTGCATATTTTGTCTTGTAATTGTAATTGAGAATCAAGCAGAAAGAGAAAACAATGATAAAGAAGTCAATTTCTCACTTGAAGTTCTATGCTTAGGGAGATTTCAGTCTCCTGATGTAACCCAATATGTTATACACTCTTTCTCTCCCCTTCTTAAGAATGCTCTCCTTTGTACTTCAATATACTTTCTACCTTCTCCGTATTTCAAAATTTAAAGGCAAAATATGATAATAGGTTAATTTTAAGCTGGATATCATTAATGAGACCATAAACTGAAAAATCAATTATCAGTTTTGAACATTAGTTTGAAGCCAACTATGCAATTCTCACATTTTCTGGGACCCAGGGAGGGTGTCTTACTGTTTAAGTTATATCTTGCTTCTCACGGCCTCCCAAGGGATAAAGTAAATTTTAAACTGATGAGAGATGTTACCGTAGCAGCTATACAAGCTGAAGTTTTCTACCCAAAATCAGAAACGGAGTGAAAGACCATTTCCTAATGTCCTGAAAATATGCCTGAATTTTGACTTTGAGACATCATGTCTCAAAACTGAAACACTCTGGTCTTTAGTTTTTGCTCTGTGTGCTTTCGGGTAGCTAGCACAGTGCAGGGATGTGCACACCTCATGACTGGACCACAGCCACACACTTCTGAATTGGGAACCATGAAACTGCCATTGGTTCTTTGTAACTTTCCCTTGGCTTAGGCTGGGGATAAACTGCTGAGTGATCTAGAGAAAAAAAAAAGGTACTGAACACTATTACCAAACACTTTAAATGTTTATTCTGGATTATTTCCCCTGATTTAATTGTATTTTAAAATACAATCAGATCATATTAAACAGTCTATTTATTTTCTTCGTTTGCTATGCTCACAAAAAAAAGGACATCTGTTGGGTTTAAAACGTTTGAACAAGTACCAAAACCAGTCATATATGGGCACAGTTCTCACAGCAGAGCAGAAACAACTTTTAAAAATGTTGGCCTGTGGGTCAAAGTCATTGTGTTTCCTAAAATGATGTTACAACTGACACAAACACATGTAGACATGCACAAACAGAATCTATTGATAATTGCAGATTTACTAACCAAAAATATAGAATTATATGACTTTTCTTGGGAAGTAATCTACTGAGCCCAGTATTTTGGGTATAGAGGCCAAAATTTGCACTCTATGCCTCTGGCAGTGTTTTATTGAACAAAGAACCAAGTCCTATGAACCAGAAATACACACAAACTAGTGATCCACACAGTAGACCCTTAAGGCAGAGGGAGGCTGTATGTGATACCATCTTCTTGGCAGTCCCTAGCACAAATACAAGCTAGGTGGAGAACAGATTGAAAGCAGCCTTGAGGAGAAGGACTTGGGGGTGATGGTTGATGAGAAACTCAACATGAGCCAGCAACATGCACTTGCAGCCCAGAAGGCCAGCTGTACCCTGGGCTACATCAAAAGCAGCATGGCCAGCAGGCTGAGGGAGGGGATTCTGCCCCTCTACTCCGCTCTCATGAGACCCCACTTGGAGTACTGCATCCAGCTCTGGGGCCTCCAACATAAGAAGGACATGGAGGTGTTGGAACGAGTCCAGAGGAGAGCCACGAAGATGATGAGAGGGCTGGAGCACCTCTCCTATGAAGACAGGCTGAGAGAGTTGGGCTGTTCAGCCTGGAGAAGAGAAGGCTCTGGGGAGACCTTCTAGCAGCATTCCAGTACCTGAAGGGGCCTACAGGAAAGCTGGAGAAGGACTTTTTACAAGGGCATGTAGTGATAGGACAAGGGGTAATGGTTTTAAACTGAAAGAGGGTAGATTTAGATTAGATGTTAGGAAGGAATTCTTTGCTGTGAGGGTGGTGAGACACTGGAACAAGTTGCCAAGAGAAGTTGTGTCTGCCCCCTCCCTGGCACTGTTCAAGGCCAGGTTGGATGCGGCTCTGAGCAACCTGATCTAGTGTAAGGTGTCCCTGGCCATGGCAGGGGGTTGGAACTAGATGATCTTTAAGGTCCCTTCCAACCCAAACCATTCTATGGTTCTATGATTCCCTCCCACTCACCTGGACTCACTGTACATAAGTCAAGCCTGAGACATTAACTAGAAGAAGAGGAGGCCAGAAGTTGGCTTTGGGAGGTGCTAAGAAAACAGTGTTCATTTGGGTGAAAGTCACCTTTCCTGGTGAGCATGAAAGAATTTAGCTATGCTTATGTGTGTTAAAACTGATATAACGGGAGAAAGGCATGGGGCCTTCAGCAAGATGGTGGTGGGGAGTCAACCTCAGGAACCAGAAGGGCAATTTCCTCCAAAAGCCCTTCAATTAGGCTGCAGAATGTACAAAAACAGCATAGGCGGCTGCCACCCTTCCTATAGAGAGGTAAAAATTTTCTACCTGTCACAAATGATATATGCCATAGACATAAGGTGTGTTTTTTCAGTTACCCCTTACATTTACTTTTTAAACCTGATCCCTGAATTTCACCCCTCTGAATTTGCCTTAGGCTATATCCTCTTTTCCAAGCACCCTATGGAAGACCTCAATTCTACTCACTGGTCACTGGAGGTTGTGACTCCAGGGAAATCCTCCTGAGGTTCTTTATCCCAAGATAGAGTATTTAGTGGTTTCAGGGGATGAGATGACTGTACTCCTGAAAAAAAGAAATTCTGTAATGAGATAAAGTATATTTTTACAGGTCAGTTATCAATTAGCGTGGCTAGCAAGCCCTAGCATGATTTTGCTGAAGTTCTGAAAATAGTGTTTCAATGGATCAAGCAAAATCAGACAAATTTTCACACAGATGATAAGAAGATAATTTGTAAAATTTCAAATCTTTCTAACAAGCAAAGGTCGGGATGCTTCTCAGAAAATACTTTTATGAGAGTATTCTTTAAAAGTGAGCAAAACTTTGGTTTTTCTTCCCCTAAGCTTGTTTTCAGAAATGATACGACCATTTATTGTGGTATTTTCAATGCAATATCTGCCTGACACAAGCTGCCAGCATGGAAAATTCCTGCCTGAACTTTTGAGAACTAGCAATACTGTTACCAGTTGGAAAGAGAGTCCAGATATGGGAAATGTCAGTTAAGTTTAAGCACTGACTTTGTTTCCGAAGCTGCCTGGCTCTGTGACGCCATTTTTCCTACGGGATGACAACACCTTTTACAACCTGGGCTACCTTCTGCTGCTGATTGCATCCTTGTCATCACTCCACAGAGCTGCCAGCCCAAAGCATTTACAAGCCATGAATGACTGTTGAAAACCACACAGTTTTGAAATGACAGGTTTGAGGCTGTCCTTATTTATCATTCTGCTGCTGACCCCTTGAGGTGTGCATGCTTCACAGTTCTTCACAGATCTTTTTTTGAAAGTGTGAAAGAAAAAAACCTCTTTGTTTTCTTATAATTAAAGGTAAGATTTTCAGTGACTGACTTTGTCTCCTCTCTTGGAGTTTTGGAAAAAGAACGGATTAAAATTTTAGGAAATAGTGAGTGTCAGTAAAACTTTAACAAACCAGACAAACAAAACAGGGCTGGAATTCAGGGCAGTGTGTTATCTGGCCCTGTATAGCCACACCAGATCTATGCAACCCCTGATAGAGTGTGATTGCTAAGTGAACAGCACTAGTGAAGATGCAGCACTGAAGTACCAGAAGAGAAATACCAGTGAAAGATGCTGGGGAAAGCTTCCTTCTGACAGAAGGCTTTAATGTTTTCAGAAAGCAGGCTGGAAATTAGTTGCAATTTTGCTCTTCCCTGAAAGGCTCTCGCAGAATGACCTGTATGGAATTCAATTTCTTTCCCTTGAAAGGAGGCAGAATTGAGTCAGCCCTGCCGGAGTTTGAACCTGTGACTCAAGGGAGTCTAAGTAATTCAACCCTTAGGCACGACTTTTAAGCCATCACCCTCCAGCATATGATAAAAGGTATTGTATAAAGAAAGGGAACAGAATTGTAATAAGGGAAGTTTTGGGTGAATCATGAAGTGAGACGGATTTGAGATGTTTTTGGAGCAGGGCATGGAGTCACTTTTTTTTCATGTTGTGGGGATAACAGCAGGAAACAACAATTGGGTTAAAAACATTTTCCAAATACTGAAGTGAACTCATGATTTTGTGCTATTTAAGAAAGTTTATGAAAGTTTGTGGTGTGTGTGTTTTATTTGCTGGTTGCTTCTTCCTGACTTTCTGCTGTCATCTCCTCCTAAAAGATAGCTTGACAGGAGGTAATGTTTGTAGCTGTATTTCTAACACATCTAAAACTGAAAATAATGGAAACTATATGAAAAAATGCAAAATGAAGAACTGAAAGTTTGAAAGAATGTTTGTGAAAATGTTACCAGCAACCATTTTGTGGATATTTTTCTGCTGGGTCTCCCTCTCTTTGTCTTTTAGTTTATATATAAAATTCACAGTAAAACTGTCTTGTTTCAGCTTTTGAAGAAAAATTAGATTTTAAAAAGTAAGTTTTATACTTTCTTGGAAATACTAAAAGTTTGTCTCTGTGGGGACAGGTTTTACTTATTTCAATCAGCTAAAGTTAGGATTTTGCTCAAAATCAAGGTAATTCCTATATGATACTCTTTAATATAACTGTATATATTTATATTATTATTATAAAAATATTTACACCAAATTGTATCCGATGGAAATGAGTTCCATATTTTGAATTATTTTTAAATGAGCCGCCTTTGAATTTTGTTGAATATTTCCATATGTTTCCATTATAAGAAATCAAAATAAGAGCACTTTACCCATTTCTATACCTCATTCATTTAAAGATACACATACTGCATTTATTTTGGAGACGAAAGCTTTCTTTATATTCCTTTAATCTGAAGATATTTTCTTTCCTCAATATCATGTTTTTGTCTCACCAGGTAACCAAAATAGAACACATCATTCCAGGTACGATTTTCCTTTCAGTTCTTGCATGTCTTCTACACCTGAGTTTTTTCTGAGCACTTTTTGTTGTTGAATGATTCACTCAATAGGCAGGATTCTTACCTTCCCTCATCTTTAGACATCAGCAGAGTATAGGAGCAATTCAGTTTGATCCTTCCATTAGGCATTATTTCCTTTTTATCAAAAAATAACCATTTTTTGATTATTTTTCACCTGATTTTGTCTGATCACTTTGGGATTCTTTGTGTTATATTATATTTCTGAATAAGCTGCACAATTTTTGGACACAGTTGATAATTTTTGTTCAGAATACACAAAAAATTTGATTTACTCAAACCCAGTAATTTCCATGGGAAACATATTTTTAGTGTAAATAATTAAGCACAAATAGATTTTATATAATAAAAATAATGTTTTTTTTTTATTATATGGATCAACAATTCAAACTGGAGTATCTATTTTTAAATATAAAGTATGTTATTTGAGTTCAGGTGAAACTTAAACAGAAGATTCTTCTCAAAATAGAAATTCAAAAGAAAAAAATTCTACAGAACTCCTTTGGAAATTATTACAAGAATGAGAGAACAAGAATACATTCAGTTTCAGAAAAAAATATGAAAAAATTACATTGTCTTTTAAAAGGAACTGTTCAAATTAAAAACAAACAAACAAAAAAATGTTCTCCTGTAGTTTTCACAGACTACACAGGTTGTTAGTTTGTATTTATATATTCTAGTTTTATCCTGATGACTTAATTTAGATCATAGCATTAAATGCAATTTATTCTCTGCTGTGAGCAAATACTGGGAGAAATCAAGATGTCACAAACATCTAAATCCTGTGAAATATCAGGGAGTATGACCAGATGTTCTCAGTAGGTCATGTATTGGCCATAGGAAGGAGAAAAGCCAAAAACATCCCATTATTTCTTTTGATCTGTCTCAGAGAGAGGGACTGGGGTGCAGCATGAAGTTGAGCACATGAGCAAATCCTGTAATAAAGGGGTCTGATTAACACTGCATAGCACAACTTCCTGCCTTCCATACCATGGGTCATTTCTGACACTTCAGAAACAGATTAGAAAAAGATATAGTAGAAAACCAGCACTGATATCCTTTCTTTTCAGGTGTGGAAATACCCTAAAAATTCTCCTTTTAGACTTCCATTTAATTTTTTTATACCTGGTCTTGATTTTCTTCTCATGTTTGTGAAAGGTACTTGGTCATTGCTGATTGATAGAAATATAACGGTGGGAAACCAGAATATTTCATCTTACTCCTCCAAAATCACCATGATGCTATGGACTACAAAGTCTAAACACCCAGTTCTGGGAATTTAGGAGAATATGTTTTTTTTTTGTTTGGTTTTCTTTTTGACTGCATTAAAACTGCTGCAGTTCTCCTACTATATATGTACAAAATCTGCTATTCTAATGAGGATATATTAGAAACATTATATTATGTTAAATAAGGGCACTATTAAATATAGTTCCTATGAGCCCTCCTCTGGTTTAATAGAGAGTTGTTGTGAATAGAATGCAAAGGCCCACTTGACAGAGCTGAGAATGTACCTCTCCAACCCATTTGTAACCCTGAAAGCAATAGGGGTTCACCCATCAGTTTTTGCTATGAGTAACTCATTTGTTGCTGTGCCATGCCAGCTTGATTTAACTAGCATGTATGAACAACGGCAACACAAGCCTGATTCGTGAACATTTAAAACTAGCTGGTGAAGGCAGATGGCATTCTCCAGTCCTCACACTGCTCTACTGCGGAGAACTAAAGTTTAAACTATCAGCTACCTGCCACTTTTGAAATTGCTGCAGATAAAAACTCTTTGATGATTTCAGATTTCTGCTGCTTGCTTGCAGGCTTACAGAGAATAATTGCTACCATAAGAAAACTACTGAAATAGACAATAAACTGATTTTGGCTGAAAGTACATTGTAATTCTGTTCTATATTGGTATGTGCTGCACCACAGAGACAAGTGTTTGTTTTAAACAACAGCAAAAAAATAGCTAAACTGAGGTGGAAAAAAAACAACCCACCAGTTTAATAGTTCTGATATAGTAATCTGTGAACCAGCTAAGACAGAAACTTAATTGTTACTGAAAAGATTAAATAGACTATGTCTGGTATAAAACATGCAGGGCCATATGCCATCCTGCAAGGCTGTAGAACAAAGGAATGAAGCACAACATAATCCAGAACAAAGACACTATCTGTAAGGGGAAACCATTCATGTGATATGGCTCCCTCATTCTTCTTCAAGGTCTTATCCCTATGCTTTGCTAAATGTGAAGATCATCTAACCTCTGTCCTCCTCCTCAAGATCTTCCTGTTTATCTGGGCTAGGGCTTATATTGGTTCTCTTTACTACTGGTCCCTATGATGGTACTGAAATCTGTTTACCTTGGATAGTCATCATGACCCTCAAATTTTTTCAGTTATTTCTTTCTGAGTCAGGGAAGCATGATGTTCTTTTCTCATCCTTTGATGCCAATTTTTATCTTTGACTGTATATTACAGAATCACAGAATCAATCAGGTTGGAAGAGACCTCTGGGATCATCAAGTCCAACCATTGCCCTGACACCACCATGTCAACTACACCATGGCACTAAGTGCCATGTCCAGGCTTTTCTTAAACACATCCAGAGATGGATGACTCCACCACTTCCCTGGGCAGCCCCTTCCAATGTCTAATGACCCTTTCTGAGAAGAAATGCTTCCTAATGTCCAACCTGAACCTCCCCTGGGGAAGCTTGAAGCTATGTCCTCTTGTCCTATCGCTAGTTGCCTGGCAGAAGAGGCCGACTCCCTCTCCACTACAACCTCCCTTCAGGTAATTGTAGACTGCAATAAGGTCACCTCTGAGCCTCCTCTTCTCCAGGCTAAACACCAGCTCCCTCAGACATTCCTTGTAGGTCATATCTTCCAGACCCTTCACCAACTTGGTCGCCCTCCTCTGGACTCATTCCAACACCTCAACACGTTTCTAATTAAAGCAATTATGTTTATTTTTGCCTAGCTGATCAAGTTCTGTAGCACTGACTTGTCTTTGTCTTATTGTCAGACTTGAATAAGACTTTGCAGAATCTCAGAATCCCAGAATAGATGAGGTTTGAAAGCGTGTCTGGAGGTTACCTAAGCCAATTCCCCTGCTCAAAACCAGGTCAAATAGAACAGGTGTCTCGGGACATTGTCTGGCTGGGTTTTGAATATTTCCAGAAATGGAAACTCCACATCCTCTCTGAAAACCTGAGGAACCTGTTCCGGTGCTTGATCAACATAAAATATGGTTTTTTTCTTACATTTAAAGGAAATTTCTTTTGTTTTTTCACTTTGTGCCCAGTGGGTCCTGTCCTGTCACAGGGTACCACTAACAGGAGTCAGGCTCTGTCTTCTTTACATCAGGTATTCATACACATGGATAAGATCACCCCTGAGCTTCTCAACTCTACTCAAGGCTACTCAACTTTTCTCAAATTGAAGTCTTGAGGCTTCAGCTCTATCACTCATGATACACGTTATAAGTAGCATACTATCTGACTGCAAACAAAACTATTTACAATAAAATACATCTGTTCATTCTTTTAAACCTATTTATTGTATTGATTGTAACTGTTTTAATTACTTAATCAGATATTGTATGGCTCCAAATCAAATTCCTCACAGACTTTTAAGAGCACTGTACCAGCACTGTTGTATTTATTAATTCAACATATGCTTCTCTCAAATGAAGACGTCATATTAATTAGATGGGATCAACTTTACATAAAATGAGTAAGAGTGAATCTTTCCTAAATATATAGAGTTATTCACGTTTCTTGTTTACCTTTTTGAAAATACCAGCACTTTTGTGTCCAGTTCTCAGAATTATCTCCAATGTTCCAAAATTTTGTTAAAACTGTCTTAGAGAACTCAGAGATGGTCTTAGAAAATTCTTTTAAAATTCTGTGATGTAAACTACTGGATATGTTAATGCAAATATATCAAACAGTAGCAGTGGTTTAACATGCTGCTTAGCCATTTCTTGGAGCTGAAAGCATATTGTCATGTGATGTGACTACATTTTCCTGCTTTTCCGAAATGCAGAAAGGAAATATGTACTGAAAATGTTTGCCTTTGTTGTATTATTGTTGACAATTCTACCATTCCCATCTACTGCATAATTGATACAATTAGTGTTATTTGTACCAGAGTTTATATTCCATAATTGTTACCATTAACACTTTTAGATTAGATTTATTTAGTGTTGGGGCCCAGCAGCCGTCCAAAGGTGCATTCTAAACTAATTTACTTTTTGACCAGATGAGTCTGCAGAGAAATCCTTCACATATTCCACCCTTAGTCGCTAGGAATAGCAGAAATTTCTGTTTGCAGAATTCGTCAACCTCCTTCTCCCTTGTTGCTTACTACCCTCTTTTCCATCTCCCTACTCATCTGTCACTAGGTGCTTGACCTGCTAAGGAAACTTGGTTCTGAGCCATTTGTTTTCCAGGTCCTTTTTGCCGTGTAAGTGGGTATGATGCCATCTACCAAATTTAGTTGCTTAGAAACTCTACTCCTTCAAGCTCTGGAGTTACCCATTCAATCTAACGGTTGCTACTTCTAGTCCATTTACATAATGGTCTTTGTAGAAGTACTTGCATTCCTTTTATCCTCCCACAGAGGAAGCTAATAATAACAAAAACACATTTCCATGTCATATTGATCAATTATTGTTCATTATTGTACAGAGAAGGGTACTTCTTGCTAAAAGAAAGTCCTCTCACTCACTCTCCAAATGTCCTACAAAGCTTTAAGAGCCATTAAGCCACCCAACTCAATTCCATCTCTTCACAAATACTCAGGAAACTTAAATATTGATACTATTCAAAGACCAGTGAATCACAGTCCTTAGCTAAATAGAAACCAGGTCTATCCATTATTTCATTTAGTTGTTAATGGTCAAATTATATAACCTCCACTTAGAATAAACAATCAACAAAAAAATTAAACAAAATACTCCTATTTTTTTTCTACCTGTCCAAGTTTTCCACTTCAAAACCCTGATTTTATGGTCATGTCCTCCTTTAATCAAAAATTTCTGATATTCACCTCTCTCAATTTGGAATAAGACATTAACACAGCCGAAAGAGAACAAAAGCAAGGCGGGGGGAGGGGGAGAGCAGAAGGAATGCAAAACCTCATGGAATAAAAAATACAGGCAAGTGAAGAGACGGGTATTTTCCTGTTGTTTTAAAGTCAGATTTGTTGCACATTTAAATACACATTTGTCTGATATATCCAGGTTCTCATAAAGCTGAGATTACTATGTTATGTGAGTATACACCCCCCCCTGCCCCCACATACCCCTCTTGATATTTCCTTACTGAACCAGTATTGATTTCTTCCCTAGACCTCATTTCATATTGTGCCCTGAAAATTAAATGATCTATTTAGTTCCAATATGGCCCGGGATTCTAATTGGATTTTGAGGCAGTAATTTATGTAATATTAATGGATACTTTCAGAAAACCACTAATTAACAGCTGACCTTTATTTTTCCTGTGAAGGAAGAAAGGAAGAAAGGAAGAAAGGAAAGAAAGGGAGAAAGGAAGAAAGGAAGAAAGGAAGAAAGGAAGAAAGGAAGAAAGGAAGAGAAAGAAAGAAAGGAAGGAAGGAAGGAAGGAAGAAAGGAAGAAAGGAAGAAAGGAAGAAAGGAAGAAAGGAAGAAAGAAAGAAAGAAAGAAAGAAACAAAGAAAGAAAAAAGAAAGAAAGAAAAGAAAGAAAGGAAGGAAAAGAGAGAAAGAGAAACAAAAAAAAAGAAACATTAAAAAAACACATCAGGCTTGCTTTTTTTTTTCTTTTTTTTTCCCTGCCTCTCTAGGAGTGGTCTGAATTTAATTAACAAAAACCAGAACACATCAGGGACATTTTGGGGAGCATCAGAATACATTATGTATTTGATCACCTTATGCCTATAAAAATGGTTAAATAATTTAAATGCAATTCAATAAAATGTGTTTTCAATGAGAAGCTTCGTCTCAGTGATAGATTAAAAGCTTCACATGACCCAGAGATTTTATAAGCTGCTGCCAAACAAATTCAAAGTAAAAGATTATATTTTGTTTCCTTCTTTTATGTAGCCAGATTTCTTCATTTTCTGCCTTTTATTTTTTTCTTAACAGCAGTGGAATAAATATATACAGCATAATTTAAATGCTTTATGAAAAGAAAAAGAGGAAGATTCAGAGCTATCATCTCACCTTTAAAAGAAGAAATCCACTTACTTGTTCAGCAGGTGTTTTATTTCCTGCTTATTGCCATATAGCCCCCTAAAAATCAAGGATTTAGAGAAATGTACCCTGGGATACCCAGAACAATACTGAACTTCACTGCAAATTGGTACTTTCACTACAGTTTCAGGAATTAAACGTGTTAATCTTTTGAGGAACATCCTTTAAAAAGTCCTCTATGTATTAACAGCTACAAATTAATTGAACAAATTATTATCATGTATAAAACTGAGAATAATTTTAATAAATATGTGCTTGATTCTCTGTTCGTCATTGCTTTGTATTGTCTTTTACACTCGTGTAATTGCTATTTAATGGTATTTCATGCTCTCGTACTTTAATGTAAGTTACTAGATGCAAAAGAAGATGAGTAATCCAGGCCATAGATACACAGCCTCATACACTCTACTTCTAGGGGCACATCAGCTTTAGGTCTGGTCTGTTCAGACTAGTTCAAATGACTGACATGTGAGTATTTACTAACAAAAGCTAAGCCTCTTCAAACCTGCTTAAAATAATTTAAAAATTAATAAATAAGTCTTTAAAAAGAAAAATTCCTGCTGTGGGTAAACCATTCCAGTGCAGTTCTTAAGTGTGAATGCAAAATTGGATTTCAGGACTTCAAAGCTGAGCATTGCAATAACCAATTATTTTTCAATCCTTTACTCTTATCATGAGATCCATGATCTCCAATTAGGCAGTGCGGTGTCTGATGACTTACACAGAAAAAATTGGTCCTTTAGCATGAGATTTAGGAAAGCTGCAGAATAGAGATTTTCACAAGAGATGGTCATATAATTTTTGGATGCTAATGATACTTAGGCATGAGGTCTAAACATCTTATTTCTGTCAGTATGGGAACAATAACAGGCAGGTTTACATGAGGACTTAAAGTGTCAGGATTACAGATGGGCATTTAATATCCAAAACTTCATTTATTGAAATTTAGGTTTGTACATGCCAGTTTTTCAAAGCAAATAAACAATTTATAGTGCTTTTTGGCTTTGGGCCCTTGTAGTAATTTGGATCTGACTTGACCAGTCTGTGAAAGATGGTTGCAGGCTCACAGAAAGTTGAACTGTCCTAATTTCTATTACCTATGTAAAAAATACCCTGCATGAGTCAAAGTATGTTAAAACCATGTTAGAGAGAAACATTTTTCAACCTTAGCAAAAGCCTGACCTGACCCTTTAAAGTCTACGGTGACCATACTTTTGTTTTCAGTAGGCAGCACTGGTGGCTTTCACGGGGGGGGGCACATAGCTCAGTACAGTAAATAGATTGTGTATAGACACAAGTGAGAGCTTTTTAGCTGGGAAAGAATCCCACACTTCTGAATTATCCAAATTCCTTGTTGTCTACTAGTTCAACTTACCACAAGGTTAGATTTTCTATGACATTCCTTGTTTATTCATAGCATGTCCCATTAGTGTCATTATTAAACAAATAATTTAACGTTGTTTTTTTGGTACATAAAGAAAGATTTGTTTCAGTAATGTCAAATATATATATATATTTTAAAATATTTTTTTAATATACTCCCCTCCACCAGTGATAAAGTCCAGCTTACAGTAATTATATCTGCTTACATAACAGCCTGGAGGCTGAGGGCAGATTCATCCTTTTCTGTAAGCACAACTGGTCAGAGAATGGCTTCTTTAAAGCTTTCTAATCACAGAAGGATAGTTTTACTTTATTTTCAAGCATAGATGTTCTTGAAAGCATCACCTGACATTGTCCCAAATGTTTATTCCTGCTGTCTGAATACATTGGAAGCAACAAGCAACAGTATCAAAACCTTTTTTTTCAATAAAATGAAAGATGAGTGGGAAACAGATGAATGGAGGAGTTAGGTTATTCAATGTCACATTACAGGTCAGTGGTGAAGCTGGGAACAAGAGTTGTGTTTCACAGTTACGGGTTAATGTCCTAACTGTTATTTAGCACCACCTTCCTTACCAAGAAACTATAGATTGGACAGTGCTTACAAAGGCTCACCAAGTTGTTAAGACAGGATTTTTCCCCATAGGTTCTGCAGTGACTTGCCAAATTTACATTTAAATGACTGAAGCCACTCTTTTTATTTCCGCTATTTCCATTAAAGACGGGTGAGGGTTTACTTTTAGGAAGCAGTTCCAGATAGGCTTGCATTTTCCATACCTTTTTGCCTTCCTTCTTTGAAGTTAAGCACTGACAGGAGTGAATTGAACCTCTTTGCCCTATATTGTCATTGGGTGTTTTTACATTTCCTTAACATCTCTTTGTCTATGGCCAGTCACTGTTCAGGGAGCAGAAACCACTTTTAGAAACCTCAGTATCAGTATGTCAGAAATGTCACTTGAGGAACAGATCAACCCAATTATTGCCATTATTCTTCTCTCCTCTAAGGACTGTTTCCAGGTCGTAGACACCTATTGTGGATGCTTTGGGAATAACGAAAACCATTAACAGATTGTTAATGTTACTTGGTAACAGACAAAGCAGAGACTTATAAAACAATAAAGCTTTACAATCAATCTGATGTGTAACTAGGCACTGATGGAAGCAGGTATAACATCAATTAGGGCCAAATTTTAACTCATCTTAGCACCCCAGTGGTGCAGAGCCACTGAAAGCTATCTGATCAGATGCGTAAGTGTTTTGAGGCTTATAAACGTTGGAGACTTTTTGTCAGATGACTGGCTGAAGCTGATATGGCACCACTGAACTGAGCCAATAAGCATCCTCTGGAACCAGAAGAGGAGTGTTTGCATCCCTCCAGGCAGCAGAACTGCGAGAGGTTTTAACTTTTTTGCTGTCATGTTTTCTTTTTTTTTTTTTATTCTTTCTTTCTTAAAGCTAATACAATAAAAGTGTTAGAGCAAGTAAGAGCTACCATGCCAAAACATATCTGCAACTGTGTGCTGTGGAAATGGTCATTAAGAGAAAGATGAAAAATCAAATTACAAATTTATTTCAGAAACTAAATTTGCTTTACTCTAGTACTGATCTGTTCTGCTGCCTGGACAAGTCACATTGTCTGTTTGGGACTGAGTTTCCTCACTCACCGTGTCTGACTTGACTTTATTGTAAACTCCATGTATTTTGTAGGAAACTAACTTCCTTCCTTCCTTCCTTCCTTCCTTCCTTCCTTCCTTCCTTCCTTCCTTTTTCTTCTTTTCTTTCTCCTCTCCTCCTTCTCTTCTCTTCTCTTCTCTTCTCTTCTCTTCTCTTCTCTTCTCTTCTCTTCTCTTCTCTTCTCTTCTCTTCTCTTCTCTTCTCTTCTCTTCTCTTCTCCTCTCCTCTCCTCTCCTCTCCTCTCCTCTCCATCTCTTTTCTTTCTCTCTCTATCTTTCCACTTTTTTCTCTCCTTCCTTAAAGGCGTTGACTATCTTTATTACCCTTTGTTTTACAATGGTGACTTTTTCTGTACAAATGTGTGGTTTTGGCATTCTCCATTTCTGGATCGTCAGGCTGAGCTGCCTTTACAGTCTGCAAGAGCACAGCACTGACTATGCTAATCCAGGAGTTAAGGTTTAGAGCATCATAGCTGGTGATAATAAGATATTTACAGCCCAAGCATACTCAGATTGAGCTGTGCGCTCTGTCATTTTCATTTTATGAGCCTGCTCCATAAAACTGTTCCCATATGGTTAAAGTTAGGGATAAACAAACAGGTTCTGATCAAATAAGAAACCACTCAAATCTTTGCCCAAGGTTCATAATGAGCTTTTTTTTTTAATCTCTGAAAATATTGCTTATGTAAATTTTTAAATCTTCTCTTGTTTTTGTCTGCTGGATCTTTATTTTTTAATTTAACCTGAGACTTAAAACCAAAGGAAATGATATTTTGTATTAGTTCTTCTTTAATCAAAAGAAGTAGAAGTAGCAGTTTTACAAGCTACTGTTGTGCAAAACCGGGGAAGGTTAAATGAAGCCCCCAACCCTATTTATAGTGTTGATTTTTAGGAAGAAAAGGAGATAAAGCAAGCAACTAAGAATATCTCCATCTCATAGTGTCCTGAGATACAGACAACCCCAAACTGTCGAAATCAGCTAAATCATGTTGCCCCACCATTTGAATGTACCAGCTCAGTTCCAGAAGCAAATTAATCATGTTTGCATGACACTTAGCAGGGCTTGCTTATTTAGACACTGCGTTGTGCAAATATCATTGCACACTGACTGTGGCTATATTTGTGTTTCTGTACCACTATAGTGTGCTCATATTCCTAGAGCGCTGGCTAATAACAATCAACTTTTTTTCTGGTACGTTAAAAAGGAGAAAAGATGATACATCTTCCCTTTTTTAGCTAAGACAGCCCAGTCGCCCTTCTGACAGGCAAAGTATCTTGTCTATTCATGTAAAAACTATGCTGATCCCTGGGCATAAGAGAGCCAAGATGGGAAGAAGGGAAGAGACATCATTTTTAGACTGACTGCTCTAGCCAGGAAAACACATAAGCTTTTTGGGCACAGAAATAATTTTTCAAAGAGGAGCTTCTGTTTCTGATAGCTTTTCTATTTCTTACTTGCCTTGCTTATATATATTGCTGTGCGATACCATTCAAATCAGTGGATCTACATAAAACCAAATGTAGTATGACTTGTGTCAAGTCATAGTACAATGAGCCTGGGATGTCTCAATTTAAATGCTGAGTCCTAAGAAATGTGTAACTACCTAAACAAACCCATTCTGACTTAACACTCCCAGAGCCTAAAGACTTTAAGGGAAGCAGAAAGATGTCAGAGAAACTTTTCTGTAAATTAATTTGGGCTATTGTCTTCAAATAGGACACTGCAGTAGAAGAGATGAATATATAAGAGGTTTGATTAGTGTATTTGGATAATATACAAACAAGAGCACTCCTGGGTGCCTGTCAGAAATAAACTTCTGAATCTCTTGAGATTTGTGCATCCCTAATCACCCATTTAGCTTCTGCCTGCTGTAACAGAGATACTGGACAAAATGCACCCGCAGTGCTGCCAAATGTTCATACTTCATAAAAAAAGAACTGCTGTATTTCATGTGGAAGACTGGTAGGGGGAGATAAATAAATAAAGAGCCCACATCATGCCTCAGTCTAGGAAGTGGAGTGTGAAGGCCCAGCAATTAGGCATTCAAGAGCAGCTGAAACCTTGGCTGAGATGAAAGAAAGTCACTTTTCTCTGACCAGGCTTTTAATCTTGCTTGATGATCCATTTCTGCCTGCTGTAAAGAAGGTGCTTGCTTGAGACACATTATGTAGGTATAGCTAGATCGTGACAAGGAGAGGTCACAGAGCTGCTCAGTCCTTGGGCAACTCTGCCCAAGTGACATAAAGCTCTCAAAGATTTTATAAGGAAAGATAGGAAGCAACATGGTGTGTTTCTGCTTGAGTGGCTATTGCACACTACTTAAGGGGCTTGGATATCTGACGAAAGAGGGTCTCTTCCCAGAAAAAAAGGGATGAAAATACTACATTAGGTGTCAATTTTTAATTCCTCTTTGGAGGAACTTTGCGTGGTAGCCCTCTAAGCCATAAGACAACTACTTGAGCACACAGGTCCCTTTGTGCTCCAGAGGTGGACACAGGCCACGACTTGGCTTGTAATTAAGACCTTGCTCTCCAGTAGATCTAGATTAACTTTAACTCAGAACCTAGCCTTCTCCATCGAGTGTAGTTCCATGTGGGACAATTCTGGCTTCATTCTAGAAGTTAATAAAAATCTATGCTCAAACTGAGGAGTCTCTTTCTTTTCTCTCTGCTTCTCGTACGCCCACCTTCCTCCAATCTTTCTATACCATTAAATCAAAGCATAGAGAAGGTAAATCCCAAGAATAATGCCAGTGAAAAGGCACAGAGCCCAGTTATGGTACTGAAGGGACAACATTTATTTGTGCTTTCTAACTCCTCCTGGCACGATCTTGTCCCTTCTCTTGAGCTGGCACGTGCCTTACCTCACCCAACCCTTATGAGCCAGTTCAGTTACCTAAGCAAGTAGAAAATTATCTGAATTTTTTTAATTATTATTTTGATCTCTTCATTTTTGTTGAGTTGATGAGCTGAATTGTACCCCACAGTGCTGGAATGGAGCAGGCATATCTGGGTTGCATATCTGGTCAGTGGGAGAAGGGGAGAGAAAGGGAGCCATCCCTGTTGGTAGCAGCAAGGCCTTAGGTGGGCACAGTCAGCTAGGCTACAAGGTTGTTTTTCCACAGTAAACTGATTGAAGAAAGAAACCAAAAACCTTAGTTTTTCTCTTCCCAGGGTCATCTTGGTGCACCTAAACACCTGTGTTAGCACATGAAAAGGGGCAAGGACACAGTCAGAAGTCCCTGGCAGACTCAGATAAGCAGAAGCTGACATGCAGGAGCCATTCAAGCTGCTAAGATTCCTTCAAAGTGTGAGGTCTAGCATTTCTGTCCAGATCTAGTCTGAACTTGTTCTTGATCAACCTTGTGTAAGGATTGGTATTCCTGGATGATCCTCATATAAAAAGAGATGAGGCAAATGTTAAAACCACCGTGATTTTCTTGCCCCTCAGTAGATGTTTCTTTAGGCTTTCATTGAGTTAATTGATCCTCCTAATTGCTTTTAGTCCCAGTTACGAAGTGGAGTACAGTCATATGTAGAGCCTTTCCTTTCTTCTCAGGACATGTGGTGACAATTTCGGTCTCAAACCTTCTATTGTCTTCTATCTTCAAATCCACACCAAAGTGTAGAGAATACTTGGGCTGAGCCCTTTGTGTTGTCACAAAATATATGTTTGCCCTATAGGCCAGAGAGCTGGTAGGATTAGACCTCATGAAGCTCAGTCTCTTCCAACTATTGCCTTGGGAGAGCTGCAGATTTGTCTTTCCCTTGACCCAGAGACATACGGTATCTGGCTGGTTGTATTTTACTCATGACGTGTTCCCTCTTAACGATCTCTTCTCCACCTTTGGAGAATTAGATTTGCTCCTGGAAAGCGGGAATAAAGCATTTCAACCACACTAGGGCATGCTCTAAAAATGATGAGGAGACTTTTTGAGCAGATCAGAGCAGATAGTACATTGACCTGTCATAGAATTCAGGTGTAATATTTTTAATGCTGTTTTGAGCTTGCATCCTATCCTCACCCAAATTACACTGGATGTTTTTGGAGCTGAACTCTACCTGCCTATAGTGGACACCAGCAGGTGATTTGTTTCAATGCCAAAAGGAGGATTTTGGCTAAAGCTGTGATGTAATTGCTGCTGTAATTGACCCCGTGCTGGAAAGCCAAGAATCCTGTCCCACAGAAGCATCTGTAGCTTCTGTTCTCCAGGTTGCTGCTTTCAAGCCTGAGTTGACATCCAGTTGGCTCCTAGGGTATAAATGAGATACCCTTCTACTCTTGCTTCCCCAGTGGAAGAGTAGCAGCACTGCTATGGCAGTGCATAAAGCATTGGGACTTGCATAAAAAGCCATGAATGTAACAAGTTATAATTATGAAACTAAGAGGCAGAACAAAAGCTCAAATTAACTTTAGTCTTCTCTGGAGACTTTTAAGTTCTAATACTAGTGGGAAGTGTGGAGTAACATGAAAAAAATCCCCAAGTCTAAAATGGACATATAAGGGTATTAATAAGAGAATTTACAATGCAGAAGAGATGAGTTTTAGAATGATGGTATTGCCATCTGCAGTCATTAAGAGTACAGATTTGTTCCTGCTTGCTTTCACTGTTAGCCTGAGTGATCACAAGAATATTTGCTTCTCAGTTAAGTAAACTAGCTAATTGCCATACTAAAATGTCTATTTCTCTGAAAAGGACAATTGGAAAGCACTCCTCCTTGAGTGAGAGTACTCTTTTAAACTCCTATGAAATTAAATTCTCCAAAGCCTGAAAATAAGGCTTTCCTTATAGTACACTCTGAAGTATAGTGAGTCCTTGGATGCTTGTGCAACTGAAGTGTCACTAACAGAGTAAAGATACTGTTCCTGCTTTGCCATCCTTTTTTGCTGTCTTGTTAGAGAAGTCCTTTATCACAGAATCACAGAATCACAGAATGTTAGGGATTGGAAGGGACCTCGAAAGATCATCTAGTCCAATCCCACTGACGGAGCAAGATTACCTAGATCATATCACACAGGAATGTGTCCAGGCGGGTTTTGAATGTCTCCAGACAAGGAGACTCCACAACCTCTCTGGGCAGCCTGTTCCAGTGTTCAGTTACCCTCACTGTAAAGAAGTTTTTCCTCATATTTATGTGGAACCTCCTGTGTTCCAGCTTGCACCCGTTGCCCCTTGTCCTGTCAATGGGTGTCACTGAGAAGAGCCTGGCTCCATCCTCATGACACTTGCCCTTTACATATTTATAAACATTAATGAGGTCACCCCTCAGTCTCCTCCAGGAAAGAGACCCAGCTCCCTCATAAAGGAGATGTTCCACTCCCTTAATAATTTTTGTGGCTCTGCGCTGGATTTTCTCTAGCAGTTCTCTGTCCTTCTTGAACTGAGGGGCCCAGAACTGGACATAATATCTTCTATAATTATGGATATTATAATTAAAACAAGAAAACTTAGTTAAAAGGTGTGTTTTTTCTTTTCTCTCTGATGACACTGGTGAATAATTATTTCAAAGGATCAGCCTTGAGAACTCAGAAGTACACTAGAAGAAAAAAAGTTGTATGCATAAAGTAAAACATTTATTATTATCATTATTTTATAAATTCCCTGGATTTTCAACCACAATTATCGGAAGACTAGTTAAATAATGAAAATGATGACATGATTTTCTCAATGCTGATGGACGTGGATAAAATAAGAATCTCACTGCCATTCAAACTTGTTTTAAACAATCAAGATATGCCTGACATGCCTCTCTAAGACACACTTTTTTCTTTGCTTTCTTAACAAATTTCTTACTTATGCTCTATGTCTGAACTTCTACATCTTATCTAAGGCTAAAAATAGAGCTGTGAAAAAGTTTTCAGCCCAGTCTTCAATAATGAAATGATTTGGTGAAGTCTGAGGTGTTCGTATTTGAACTTTCGTAGTCACTAAAGAATCTTCCAGTCATCACACCTACATCAGATGTTCTTGTTATGGGCAACAAAGAATCTCTTGGAAACTTTGAGGGTAAGTTCCAGCAAGAATTTAAGATAGTCTGCAAATAACTTTCTATCTCTGATTATAATAAGGCACCAAAGTCTTTAGGGGATAAGAATAGCTTGTATGAATATCTTCCACCTTTTGTTATCTCCAAGCCTAAGTTCAGAATTGATAAAAGAATAATTCAGTGATTCTAATGGTGTTGTTAACATCATGAATCCAATGTTCATATTTACTGAAAAACCACCAGACAATATTTTTCATTGATAAAACACAGGAAATATTAACTTTTCATTTTCTCACAGAAATTGGAACTGGTATGATTCCAGTTCAAGAGGACATCTTGTCCATGGGTCAGTTCTGCAATTGGATTGAGTGTTGGTGCTATCATCTAGTTTACTATCAGTCTACATTTGTCTAATAAATAGCCTCAGTCCTGGTAAGGATGAAGACTCCACAGCCTTCCTAGGCAATCTATTCCAGTGATTCTTTGTTAGACCTCAAAGATTTTAAACTTAATTCTGTTATATTATTTCATCTCTTAGTGTTGTTTCTGTTGTGCACATAAATATTTTAGGCACTTTCACAAAATGAAAGGATTGAAGAGATGCAAGTTTGTAGAAGCTGTGGGCTGATAAAAAGTGTTTTTGTTTTATATTGAATAATGCCACTGGTTAGGTCATCTGTGAATCTGTGATCCATCGATCTACTCACATAAATATCAATGTTTTGAGATAAAAATCTAAGTCAATAAGCTTTATGGCAGTGACAAACTCATGCTGTGCATGTTATTCTGTCACAAGAAGTCACGAAAAAAATACTGAAAAAATTAAGAGCTAGACTTGAAGATGAGACTTAATCCTGAAGTCCTCCACAAAACAAATGGTTTCTGAGTGGAGTTCTAGTTAAGTTACTAGCTATGGTTTGAATTTTATCTTTAATGAATTTAAAAAAGAGGAGGCATGGGGTAGTCTTCATGTTTCACCTTAGATTAACGTGAATTGCTAATGTAAAAAAGGCGACTCCTAAATCCTTCATAGAATGCAGAACAAACCAGAGAGGGGGGAAAGCATAAATATACTCAGCTTGGATAGTGGATAACATAGAAGTTTCAAAACTTGACTAGAATAAACTGCACAGAGTTAGCTGACTTGCAAGTTGCCCCTGCTTTGAGGAGGTTGTTCTAGATGAACTGCAGGGTTCTTTTCCAAATTTTTCTTTGGTTTTCTGATTCTATAACAGCACCAAGTTAGAACCTTTGAAGTCTAAATCGAAGAGAAAAAAAGAAAAAAAAAAAAGAAAAAAGGAAAAAAACACATTCCTAATAAAGGGATATTATACAATTGAACATCATTTCACAAGAGAAAGGATGAAAATGCCCATGTTTCCATTATTCTTTACTGACTATGACCAAGTAACTGGTGAAAGTCAGTAAGGGTGTGCTAGGTCTCTGACTAGTCTCCTTCTCCAGTTATTAATATGATGCGGGTGATGTGATGGTTGGAGGCTGTCTTGGGCATAGCAATCATGAAATAGTAGTTTTCAATTCTTGGAGAAGTAAGGAAGGGGGTGAGCAGAACTGTTATCTTGGATTTCCGGAGGTCAGACTTTGGTCTGTTTAGGAGCCTGGTTGACAGAGTCCCTTGGGAGGCAGTCCTGAAGGGCAAAGGCGTCCAGGAAGGCTGGACACTCTTCAAGGAAGAAATCTTAAAGGTGCAGGAGCAGGCCATCCCCATGTACCAAAAGACAAGCCTACAGGTAAGAAGGCCAGCCTGGCTGAACACAGAGCTTTGGCTGGAACTCGGGAAAAAAGCAGGGTTTATGACCTTTGGAAGAAGGGGCAGGTGACTCAGGAAGACGACAAAGATGTCATGAGGCTATGCAGAAAGAAAATCAGAAGGGCCAAAGCCCAACTAGAACTTAATCTGGCTGCTGACATAAAAGACAATTAAAAATGTTTCTATAAATATATTAGCCACAAGAGGAGGGCCAAGGAGAATCTCCATCCTTTATTGGATGTGGGAGGAAACATAGTAACAAAGGCTGAGGAAAAGGCCGAGGTGCTTAATGCCTTCTTTGACTCAATTTTTAGTAGTAAGATCAGTTGTTCTCCGGGTACCCAGCCCACTGAGGTGGAAGACAGGGACAGGGAGCAGAACGAAGCCCCCATAATCCAAAGAGAAATGGTTAGAGACCTGCTATGCCACTTAGACACACACAAGTCTATGGAGCTGGATGGGATCCAGCCGAGGGTACTGATAGGGCTGGCAGAAGTGCTCACCAAGCCACTTTCCATCATTTATCAGCAGTCCTGGCTAACCGGGGAGGTCCCAGGTGACTGGAAATTAGCAAATGTGATGCCCATCTACAAGATGGAAGTAGGATCTGGGGAACTGCCGGCCTGTCAGTCTGACCTTGGTGCCAAGGAAGGTTATGGAGCAGATCATCTGGAGTGCCATCACATGACACGTACAAGACAACCAGGTGATCAGGCCCAGTCAGCATGGGTTTATGAAAGGCAGGTCCTGCTTGACTAACCTCATCTCCTTCTATGACAAGATGATTCACTTACTGGATGGGGGAGAGGTGGTGGATGTTGTCTACCTAGACTTTAGTAAAGCCTTTGACACCATTTCCCAAAGCATTCTCCTAGAGAAATTGACTGTTCACGTCTTGGACAGGCACGTGCTTTGCTGGATTAAAAAACTGGCTGGATGGTCGGGCCCAAAGAGTTGTGGTGCATGGAGTTAAATCCAGTTGGTGGCCAGTCACAAGTGATGTTCCCCAGGGCTCAGTGTTGGGGCCAGTTCTCTTTGATATCTTTATCAATGATCTGGATGAGGGGATTAAGTGCACCCTCAGTAAGTTCGCAGATGACACTAAGTTGGGTGGGAGTGTTGATCTGCTTGAGGGTAGGAAGGCTCTGCAGAGGGATCTGGACTGCCTGGATCAATGGGCCGAGGTCAACTGTATGAGGTTCAACAAGGCCAGGTGTCAGATCCTGCACTTGGGTCACAACAACCCCAGGGTATGCTACATGCTTGAGGAAGAGTGGCTGGAAAGTTGCCTGGCAGAAAAGGACCTGGGGGTGTTGATCGATGGCTGGCTGAATATGAGCCAGCAGTGTGCTCAGGTGGCCAAGAAGGCCTGTATCAGAAACAGTGTGGCCAGCATGACTAGGGAAGTAATCGTTCCCCTGTACTTGGCACTGGTGAGGCCGCATCTCAAATACTGTGTTCAGTTTTGGGCCCCTCACTATAAGAAAGACATTGAGGTGCTGGAGTGAGTCCAAAGAAGCGCAACGAAGCTGGTGAAGGGTCTAGAGCACAAGTCTTCTGAGGAGTGGCTGAGGGAACTGGGGGTGTTTAGTCTGGAGAAAAGGAAGCTGAGGGGAGACCTTATAGCTCTCTACAGCTACCTGAAAGGAGAATGTAGTGGGTGGGGGTCGGCTTCTTCTCCCAAGTAACAAGTGATAGGATGAGAGGAAATGGCCTCAAATTGTGCCAGGGGAGGTTTAGATTGGATATCAGGAAAAAGTTCCTCATTGAAAGGGTTGTCAAGAATTGGAACAGGCTGCCCAGGGAAGTGGTTGAGTCACCATCCCTGGAGGTATTTAAAAGTTGTGCAGATGTGGTGCTTGGGGACGTGGTTTGGTGGTGGGCTTGGCAGTGTTAGGTTAATGGTTGGACTTGATGATCTTACAGGTCCTTTCCAACCAAAACAATTCTATGATTCTATGATTCTATGATCATGGAACAAAGTACAATACTTGTTTTTGAAAAGGGATTTCCCAAGACACTGATTTACTGGAAGACATTATATGGGATGAGAATGAGAGTTAGGTCTACCGCACACAGAGTTAAGAGTGTCATGTTGGCCATAAACATGTGTTCAACAATGCTAGGTGTTACCATGCCAGCAAAGTTAGTTTTTTGCTTTAATCATGCTACAAGGCAAATTTCACCTGCATTTCACATAATTTAGGCACACCAAATTATCCTCTGACACATATTTCTTCATTGCTCTTCATCAGGAAGGTGGAGTTATCTCATGTTCAGAGGTCCTAATGGACAGTCACTGAAGAGACCAGCTGCTGTCCAAAGGTAATAGTACATAGGGAGACTGGTAAAATTAGATTAGGCCAGGACAGGTATAAGTAGTGTAATTCATTCTAGTTTAAAGTTAATGCAGCAAAAGGCCAATCTGACATGACACATTTAAAACTGATTGCTTAAGATCTACTGCAGGAGGATTTGGATCTTTAACTAAAACAGATTATGATCTTATAATGGGGGAGGAAAAAGATGGTAGTGTCTCTGACATTAGTCTGGTTAAGACTGTATGATGTGGTTTAACATTAGTAGAAAAGAGTACATTTGAGTAGAAGTTTCAGTTGGAAATAAGAAAAGGTTTTATAATTTTCTTTCCTTTTCTTTCTTTTCCTTCATAGAGATGGACAAACTTGTTCTAGCTAAAAAAAAACAAAGCAGACAAACAAAGAAACAAAGAAACAAACAAACAAACAAAATGCCTTGGTTATTTCTAGAGAAAGAGTTTTGCAAAGTTTCTGACCAATTTACTCAAACTTTTATTTATGGGTCTAAAATCAGCATAAATACTTATGTTCAAATACAGTTTGAAAATAGATCCGAAATTGTACTTAAATTTGAAAACTAAAGATATTCCTTTGGTTAATGGCTAATATCTTTAGGTGACATTGTGCTCTAAATGTTTATGATCATCTACTAATCTACTAAGATATTAATATACTCATCTACTAAGAATCATAAAATGGACATAGCACGAAGGTTGTGGAATAATTGCACCAAATTGCTTTGGTTTAAAGGAAGATATTGAGTTACTAATAGAATAATAATAAAGAAGCTGAGTAAACTTCAATGACAATTACACACCTAAGAAGTTCAGACTGGGAGGAAGACCTTGCAAGTTAGGAAAAACGTAAACCAGTTTGGCAGAAGAAACTAAAGAAAGGAAACTTAAGATGGCCATGTGACTACTCAATTTTCTCATCGATAAATAATTTTGGTAAAACTATGAAAAAAAAAAAAAGATTCTTCTTTCAAAATGTCTTAGCTTAAAAATTTCTGAAAATAGGAAATTCCATTTTTATCCATTTTGTGTCTTTTATACATGAGCTTGCTTGCCTTTTTTCTTCCACTTGTCTATTTTGTACTGTTAACTTTTAAAGTTTCTGTTCTATTACTCTCTAAGTTTGATAATGAGAAATTCCTGGTAAAATGACCTTTTATAGTGTCTCTTTGAGCTTTCTAAAAAAAGTGTTTGAGCATTAGAATAGCCTTTTGTTCTCTCTGTGAGGGACTCCAAAAGAGATTCTGAGAAAGGATTGTCCTTAGGTCAAAATACTTTGACCTAAAAATGCATATACATACACACACATATTTTTCTCCTATTGGTTGATAATGTGCTATTGAGAGTTCTTCATATGCATTAGGGTGTATTGGTAGGCACTAGATATTCAGTGATGCCAGTCCTTTCTCTTTTCTTCTTGTCTGTAGAAAGTTCTGGGCAGGGATCTTTTCCTTTACCCAGCAAGTCTGCAGTAGAGACCTGTAGGAGGTATGAGCAAGTCTCTATCCCAGATAAACAGAATGGAAATACATTTAAATACATATTTTTATTCCATTGTCCTCAATAGCACCTAAGGGCTTTTTGCAGTGCTTTATCAAACAGTGACTGCTCAGGACATGACAAAGATGAAGGTTTGCATGTTCTTAGCCCATTAGCAGATATTAAAATCTGGATTTTTGGATTGCTGAAGGAAAAAAAATGATGTAGTGGCTGGCTGCTTAGATTCCCAGGTGAGTTCTTTTTCTTTTTTTTTCCCCTCTCTTACTATGCAATAAAGATTATTTTTGAGTCTGAAGGATTGGATTAGCAACAGGAGCCGCATGCCAAACTCCGGTAAAAAGCTTCTCATTACAGATTTAAAAAACTCTGTTTAGAATGTATACAGGCAAACTCAGGTATAAGCAAAGATGCCATCTGTAAGATAGATATGCCAGGTCACAAGTCAAACTGTAAGATATTAGTGCTCTGTGCACATGACAAGTGCCATTAATGCAGAATGACAAAAGACACTCCCATGACATTACATACTACAGAAGTGAAACACTAGAAAGACCTGTAACAAAGAGGGATTTTTCTCTAGTGCTCAGAGCCAGACTTTTGAAGTATTCAGCACCCATTGCTTGTTTTCAAAACACTTCATTTTCAGTTTGGGTATGGAAAAAGATCAGCTTCGTGATCAAATAACATCTGATGACATTAACATTTTTCACATGATCTTCAGACTGAATGAGTGCTTATAACCCTGTGCAGACACATGAAAAAAAAAATATATTTTAACTGAGGAAAGTTTCTGATTTTTTGTTTTGTTTTATGTTGTTTTCCTTTGTTTTGTTTTTTAAAAAAACCTAACATACCTGGCATGTTGTTTATAAAAGGTAAGTGTAAAGTAAGGCCCTTACTGAGGTTACCTTTGCTCTGATGAATGGTAACAAACTTCAGCATTTCAGCTCTGTGTTTGATCTTTACCCACAGAGACCAGATGGTAGCATTTTCTTTCCCTAAAAAATGATGAGTATTTCTGAAAAATCTGAGCAGTTATGAATTTTGATGTTCTTTTCTTATCTGCATATTTCTGGTAGAAGCATAAACCACCCATTTTATGAAAAGGGTAATAATAGCTTCCAACACTGACTTCCTAGGTACAGTGGGTCAGAGCTGAATATGAAGTAATTTGATTTTTTTAATGATTTATTACTAATTCTTCAGTTATTTTCACCATTAATGATTTCATTGCGTCCCTCTGTTGAGAGCTACCTAGCATCTTGGACTTGCCAATCAGTGACATGGAACTTTATTTTAAATAATAAGTTATTTAATTGATGTAGGTACAACAACCCTGGAATAGAGGTGGTCAAAAAGTATGCTGACAATCCTTGTATCTAACCACCAGTTATCAAGTTTCTAGACCCAACTTTACCATAGAAGTTGAATAAAGGAAGATAGTAAACTCTTCTGACACCTACAGAGCTTCCAGCATATAGGGTTAATAATACTATAAAATATGTTTTCTGAATAAATCCTTTCTGCGCATTCCAGGAAAAAAGAATTTGGAAGACTGTATATAAATGCATCATCTGGTGACATTTACCCTAATAGTATAATTAAGACAGAATTAAATTAAGAGCACTCCTAATGGGCTTTTTCCATGTCACTTATTATTTATAGATCGCTGCCAGCTCTGTCTTTCTTCATATTTCACATTTATATTTTGGAAGGTTGGAACACACTCTGCTAGGCATTGTACACATATATAATGACAAAAATATCTTACCCAAGTAATTTGTAATCTGAAAGAAAACATTTTCTCTTACTCTTTCCTCACGCTCCCCAGATTAAGGCCACAGTCCTGCTGCCCTTAAATATGTACTTGTGCCACTGACTTCACTTCATCAAGGTAAGAGTAGACATGTAGATACACAGTGATAAGGGACCTCTAATGCTTCTGCAGATAAACAATGTCAGTACTCCAAGCCTAAGACAGCTTTGGTTTATCTTTCATGATGCCGGGTGAATTACAGGTGGGAGTAACGACTAGGGGAACCGAGACCTAAATAGTTCCAAGATTTTTAATCTCTTCTCATCTGGAAACCTTAGTCATTTTCATTGCTTTTCTCAAGACTTTTCTGGTCCTGCCA
Organism: Nyctibius grandis; assembly: GCF_013368605.1. Classification (NCBI taxonomy): domain Eukaryota; kingdom Metazoa; phylum Chordata; class Aves; order Nyctibiiformes; family Nyctibiidae; genus Nyctibius; species Nyctibius grandis. The sequence goes on along the minus strand of NC_090695.1, from coordinate 4,768,972 downwards.
TGTCAAGTTGACCAAAATGGAACATAGTATTCAAGGTGAGAGTGCACTACACCACTGATTTATCATTCTTCCCTTTATGGTGCCTAGTACAAATCAAAAAGTTACAGTCATGAAGTAAAGTTGCAGCTTTCAGCTCCTGGAGTATGCTCCCTACAAATACGGTCTGTGAGAATCCAAATAAGAAAAGAAAAAAAAAGGACACAGCACGTAATGGATATTTAGTAGATCAGGGGGTATTTTGAAGTATCTTTGGACAGTTTCTTTCAGCAGATAAATCAATATTCAGCCTCTTTTGTCAGGTTGTGATGGTGGTATGAAAAAACAAGCTTTTGTTTACATCTGAAGATTAAAAGCGGCACAGTGTTAGAATATTCAGTGGAAGAACCATGACAGATAAGATGTCAAGGAGAGCTCCAGGAACTACAACAATGCTTTAAAAAGATAAATAAATATACAATGTTATCTTCTAAGCAGAAGCCTCATACAACTACACTTTTAAATATGTATGACCAGAACTTTTTTTGTTCTATCCACATCTTTGCACATTTGTAAATGTTCTGTTACAAGGCAAACCAACAGACAATGGAACAGATTACCTACAGAAGTAACCAGCATTCTACAGGGATATTCAAAAGCCAGGTGGCAAAAACAACCATGAGAATGGGCTGTAAAAAATAACTTTGTGGCAGTCAGGATTCAAGAGGAATTCTTGGTGGACTTTAGGTTTTCTGGCTTTGCGGTTCCCCAAATGACTGACTCTTGATTCAGACTGGCAAAAAATTTTTACTAGATCTCATCAGCATCTGAGGGAAACAATATCTTCTGCAATTTTGAGCAAGATCTCATACTTTTTGCTGTCCATACAGTGTCTTGGGAACCTTGTTTAGTGCATTTTATGTGATTGGCCCCTAGACCTGGGTAGCACAGCAGAGCTGGAAGCAATGCACTGTTTTTTGTAGAACGATCTGCAATAAAAATAAACCAACACACATGGACAAGAATTCAGCCTGGGAGAACATTCCAGGGACTATTTCTATACACACCCTGTTCTTACTCTACACCTCTGCTTTTGGCTACTGTCAGATGCAATATGCTAGGCTAAATTAACTTAGGTCTAAATTAGCACAACTGCATTTCTGAGTAGGCCTGGTCTGAAAACATGATGAGGAAAAAACAGTGAATAAATTTCCAGTTCTTTCTTCCTTTGGGCGTATTATATGTAAATTCAAGCATAGGCTGCATTCTCAGAACACCTTTCCCCCCCTGCAAAAAACTCCAACAAAAATCGCCTAAATTGATTAAGCACCCAAATTCCACTGGAAAAATAATGTACTTTATGAACATTGTTATCTCTTATCTTGTAGGAATTAAAGATCTCGGTGGTATCACAGTAGAGCAGTTTCCCATGCATCAGTGACACACTAACATAATCCCTCTATATTGACAGCATATCTCAAACTTGAGACATGTAAAAGGGTTAGGCAGCTGACAGTTTAAATATAGCTGCCATTAGAAAACATTTTCATATCATGCAAATTTACATAAACAGACTATCAGAGATGTGCACAGATTAATGAAATGGGGAAATGCTCTGACAAGCCACAGCGGACATGGAGGAAATCCTCCAGGACACGTTCCTCTTTTTGCTGTGGACTGGGAGAACATATAGCATTTAGCTCCTTCCCACTTGTTGAGGTTGTTCTGAGACAGTCCTGTAGGATCCGGATCATTCTCTGCGACAGACCACTTCCACCATGCGCTGATAATAAGGCGGCATAGCCACGTCTAGTGGATCAAATTAAAAGTCACTCAAACCTCACTTGACTTCTATACAGACAATAAAAAGCCAGTTTGTGCCCCAAAGAGTTTATATTACAAAGTAACATGTGAGAGTCAGCAAAGGTAATGCAAAGGGAAAACTGAGAAATGGTACTGGTTATCATAGAGTCACAGGAGCTGCCTAACATTTTAACATGTCTCAGGTTTTGCAAGTTGTAGTATTTTTATATGAAAAGAAAGGAATTAAATAACTATATCATAATGCAAAATCCTCTTACAGAGAAAATGCAGTGTCTCTCAGTGAAAAAGAGATTTCCTGCACTCTCCCCTGCATTCACTTTAAAAGTATTCAAAGAAATCGTGGTTAAGACATCCTTATTATTTAATCAAAACTCCTTCCTATGATTTTTATTGAAATAAACAACTGATTTCGTTATCTGTGTGACCTCCCAGATGTATATTACAGCTTGCCCTGTGCAATGTTTACGGTATCAACAGAAATGAATAATTCAGACATCTGTCCTAGCCACTGTATTTTTATCACCACTTAAGTCATCTTTGGCTATGTTTTTGCCTCTGCCTCATTCAGAATCTTGCCCTTTCTTACTGGTTGCTTTCTGTAGCCAGAAAACAACTAATCCTAGAATAGAGTATTCAGAATTAGCACCAGTGTTAAACACTAGAATATAAGATGTGTTCTTTTTCTTTTCTTTTTAGTCCATGCCAGTAATTGCTTTTTTGTCTATGTAAATCCAAAATCAGAAAAAAAAAGATGAAGCAGAAAATTTGGACATTATGGCATGCAAAATGCAAGTTTACGGGAAGTATGTTGCATATATATAAAGGAGCCAGACACGTGAAAAGCCGTACTAAATGCAACTGGCTTCACCCATATTGTGTTTATTGCTTAATCAGCGTAATGTTTATTTTCCAAAGTGCTTAAGTATTTGGTGAAATTAGAACACATGGAGATACCCATGGGCACAGGGCTAAGTAAGTACCTCAGGACAATGTAGGTTTAATGCAAAACACAGAGCCAGTCATTTGGGGGAAAAAAAAAAAAGAGACTCTCACACCACACTAGATTTGTTCTCCAAAATATGTTTTGGACTCTGATCAAATTTACAAGACTTGAGTCATTTGAACTGATGTATTTGTTTCTGAATGATTTGTTGTTGGTTTTGTTCTTCTCATAGCACTCTGTATTTGGGAAGGGATAATAAGAAATGCTAACTTATTGTCCTGGTTTGACCTAAACCAGGCCAATTAGTCTTAGAGAAACCAAGGTCACTGCTAAATTCCTCACCGCTTACGAGTGAAGAGCCGAAGGGGGGTCACACCTGCAGGGAGGAGCAAACAGGGCAGGTGACCCAAGATTGACCAGCGAGGTATTCCATCCCATACACGTCATTCTCACTTTCCTATTTATCACTAACCCACTGCCTCCTGGAGGTGGGGCCCAGGAGGGAGGGGCCCTCCTGTCTCCCACTGATTGGTACCAGCTTTGCCAATTCTCCAGTTAAAAGCCTGCAGGTGTGATGGCAGGGGAGCTACTGCATTTTCTCCTCTGCCCGTGCTGGGGGGAGCAACTCTGCCTGAGGAGGATTTCCAAGCTCTTGATCTTGGGTTTGTATATATTTGTATATATTTGATTATTTCTATTATTCTTATTATACTCTTTTTCATTACTATAGTGTATTAAAACTGTTTTAACTTTCCAACCCATAAGTCTCTCTCCCTTTCCCTTCGGGTGGGGGAAGGAGGGTTAACAGAGAGCGTCTGCCACAGGTTTAATAGGCGGCCCAGCTTTAAACCGTGACACTTATTCTATTCAGAGTAGTCGCAGGCTGACTGGCCCCAGAAAGTATTTGAAACCTGAGGCAAAAACTTTGTATTGTGAAGTATTTCCCTGCATTTTACACAATGAAGGTACATGCATGGAAAGGAATGTACGTGTTGGTTGATCATTCAGGTTTAGCTGAACTGATTTAAGGTTTCAAGGTAATTCTATATTCTTGTTATCAATAAGAAAACACAGTTATACCTCAAATTGAAGAAACAACTACCTCAAATCGTTCTTTGCTAAAATGACTCTTTCCTTTTTTTTTTTTTTAACTTTTCTAAAAATCGTACCTAAAATAAGTGCGAAGAAGAGTAGAGGCTGCACAAATTGGCACTGTTACCCAGACTTTCAATAACGTAGTAACCCAGAAGAAATCTTATCTAAATCACATTCTCGCTTTTTGTTTCAATTTGGTCAGTTGGCTCAAATAATCTGTGGACAAGTGGAGCAGGAGAGAGATATGAGTGCTATCTCAATACAACTGATCCTTATATGGTACATAAGGAGATAAAATATCTTTCCTGTTTTCTTTCCCTTCTAAGTTAAAGCACAATGGAGATAAAGAGAGATATAACCCACATGCTTGAACCTTTGATAGAAACCACAAGGGAAGCAGAAAAAGACAAATATCCCCCTAATGACAGAGTCCCTGATAGCACAAATCCAACTAATTTATTTTCCAATATACCCAGCAAAAAAAGACTGAGTTTGTGGAGAGGCTTGGGGGAAGGAAATGAAGCAGGCCGCAAAAAAAAAAAAGGGAGAAGTAAAGCATACTTAATTCTGTATTTTTTTCAAGGTAACTCTGTATTTTGACTGAATGATGTACTGGCTTCAGATATGCTTTGTACTTCTCCATGCAGGCTTTTTCTTTACTGCCATGGTAGGACCAAGAAACTGGATTTAAACAATATTTTGTGTTCTTTACATGAAGTATTCTAGAAAGGTTATTTATGAATTTTATTTAAAAGTCTATACAAGTGGCTCATGTTCCTCTCTCTAAATGTATGTATATTGTGGTACCATACCCACTTGGATAACACATTATTAATGACATGAATCACCTGTGTATCTTCTTCATGTGCTCCATGAAAGGAACAAAGGAAGAAGCAAAGAAGCAGAGAAGAGGTCTCCAACTTTGAAATGGTGAAGTAAAGCTCATACCTCAATAACAAAACTTCACTTGATGAAGAACTATTCAGAACAGACATGAGCTGATTTCCAAATATATATGGAGCTGAGCAGGGGTTTGGTTTTTTTCATCTTAGCCACCTTTCAGACGAATAATTCACTTAATGTCCTAGCTATAAAACCATGTTATCAACTTCTACAGAAAAGTTCTAAAATCTCCTAATGAAATACACTTTATCAGAGATAAGTACTATCCCTTCTTGGTAAGTGAGACACTCAGATACACACAGGGACTTAGGCACCATAGTGCTCACTATTGTAGCACCTACCATTTAAGCCCTGGGCCATTGCAACTGTAACAGTTATTTCCTTTGTACTGCGGCACCATGACAGTGGTAAGGGGAGATAGGATGGGGAGGGGAGATGGGGAGGAGTGTGGGCTTCAGACAAAGAACAACAAAGACTGGAATAAGACTAGTATCTTAGTGATGAGGCACTCATATAGTACAAAGACGTTTTTCATTCTAGTCCTGTCTCCTTTTAGAATTATGAGTTTAAAATAGAGGTAAAAGCATTGCAATTTAGAGCTCTGCGGCTTCACCTCAAAGCTCAAGTAATATATTTGAGAGTAACGTTCACTCAATTTCTCTTAGCAACGGCATGCAAAATGGACAGTTTTAATATAGAAGTAACAAGGAAGCAGTTTTTAAGTTCCTCCTTGAAAAAGGTGGAAATCAATCTCAAACCTCCTATTCTGGTATGTTTGACCATACAAGTGGTCAAACTATGGATTCAAAAAGGATTCTCTTCAGCATAATTCCCCTTAGTTATGTCTTCTGAAGAATGTCTTCTGATATGCCTACATTGTAAATCCCAGAAGGGTTTATAAGGGATAGAGAAGCCAAGGAATAGACTGAGATGAGTTTGGGAACGATGTAAGGAGAGTCAATGTAAGAAGGGTTAATGTAGATGACTGGAGGAAGCCAAGAGTTAAGCAGCAACTGGAGTGGCGTACAAATATTTTTGTGTATCTGGCATTGTGAAGAAAGTGAGAATGTTCTGTGATATTTTACATTCATTGTGTCTAAATCAGTTTCACCACCTCTATGTGTGCTATTTATATGTGGAGGAATAGGTGAAAGCCTTTTCCCCAAAGAAATCAGGTGATATAAACAGCTGTCTGACTTGCCTATCAAAAATTGAATGAAACAACTATGTGATGGAAAAGTACTGGGTAAGGCAGTGTGAAAACCAGTTTTTAGGAACATTGGTAAAGAGAAAATATTAAAACAAATTATGAAAACACACCAGAAGAAAGGAAAGTCAACACAAGCTTCTTCCATGTGGTTTAGGTTAATGAGTTAAAGTACTTCTGCCTTCTGTTTTTTTTCTATATAGAAAGATTTAATGTGCTTTATGTTCTCCTGACCCCAAAATGCTAGTTTGTTTTAGACTTGCTGGCTGTTTCTTACCTGCTCTAAGTTTTCAGTACAGACTACATTTTAAGCCCTTTTAAGGAAGCCACATAGTTGAAAAAGGGTACTGTGACTTTACAGCTTCAAAACGGAAGGAATCAGGGATGTTCTCCCCTGTGTAGAAGCTACACCAGAGACAAGCTTTGAGGAGTACTTAAGGACATAACAAAAAAACCCCAAACATATAAAGCTAGGAGAAGAAAAAGGAAGTGGGGGGATGTTTAGAGTGATGACGTTTGTCTTCCCAAGTAACCGTTATGTGTGATGGAGCCCTGCTTTCCTGGGGATGGCTGAACACCTGTCTGCCGATAGGAAGTGGTGAATGAATTCCTTGTTTTGCATTGTTTGCCTGTGCAGCTTTTGCTTTACCTGTTGAACTGTCTTTATCTCAGCCCACGTGTTTTCTCACTTTTACTCTTCCGATTCCCTCTGCCATCCTACTGTGGGGAGTGAGAAAGTGGCTGTGTGGGGCTGAGTTGCTGGCTGGGGTTAAACCATGACAGACAAAAAAAAGAAAAGATTTCAAAGACTTTTCAGGATATAAGCTAATAAATATTTTGCTGTCTTCTCTTGCAAGCCCTTATTTGGTCCTCGTTTAGCTAGTTCTTTGTTCAAACTTTTTAATACCAGTGACCCTGGATGTTGCCATAGGTGTCTTCCAAACTGAATTTTTCAACTGATTCTAGTGATAATCTACCATTGTGTAAATTTGTGCTAAGTGTGTGGCAAACTTTAGCTTCTGCACATTCCAGATTGGTAATGTCACCCAACTTCTTGCTGAACAGCACTTATCTGTGAGTAGAACATAAGCAAAAGAAAAAATAGTTCCCTGCTGCTCAGAAAGCATGGTCTTGTGATTAAGACACTGCTTTCAGTCTTAGAAATTATACATTTAATTGCCAGATCTTCTACAAATTTACTTATATGCAAATCACTTCCTCTCTGCTTCACTTTCCTGGCTGCAAGTTCAGGATTTACAGCTACCTCTGTTGTAACTAACGCTATTTAAATCAAAGTCTGTATAGTCAAGTACTGATCAGAACATTAGCCTGGGTTCATACCCCTGGTCTGCCACAAAATACTAGTGAGACCTAGGGCGTGTCACTTACCCTGTATTTTAGCTTGATTTTAATCTCCCTTATGTGAACCCTAAGCCATATTGTCTCTCTGGGGTGTATGTTCGGTAATATTTTCAGTGAGCTTCTGTGACGGCTTTTCAAACCACATTATTACCCAGATAGATTTTGGATGGAACTGGTGCAGCACAGAAGGTATTTCTATTGTTTAGACAAGTTATCTTTGTCAAGCTGAAAGAAAAGAAGAAGATGAGAGAGAAAATGAAACTTACATCTCACTAAATAACTGGCATTAGGGATTTTATAGTTTGTGTTTCTTCTCTAAGAGTGATTTGGATGTTGGTCTTATAATCCTTCATGTAATTTTCATGATAAGTGCTTGACTTTTCTAGTTAGCTTGAGTCTGCCTCGGGTGAGAGATGTGCATCATCCAGGGATTAATATCTTTCTGTTTTATGTGTATTGCTGGTTGAACACGGGTGCTGAATGCTTTTCACATTTCCTGCATGATTTGAAGGCTCTATCTGAATCCTGACCTGCCATTGTTACTTTTGTCTTTTATTTCTCATTTTAGTAACATTCATTGTTTTCATTTAATTTTTTTGTTTGGTTGGTTTTTGTTTTCTTTTCACTTTTTTCCCTGCTTTTATTACAGCTGTAAAAATGAAAAATTATTTTAATGTATATATATACAATTTCTTTTGAAACTTTCTTACTCATGACTGACTAATCACTACTGGGGGATATGGGAATCACTCTCAATAATGTGGTTTAAGAAGGGCATAAAACTAGAGCGGAACAAAGACATATTCAGCACAGTACAATATGGTGCTAAGGTGTCTGTAGTATATTAGTACTGGCAATATTTTCTTTGCTGGCATGGTTATAACTGTATTACATACACAAACACACGCAAACGTACTCACATTTTACCACCTCATGTTTCTCAGGAATATGATCCCACTAGTCTTTAAGTATTTACCTACGTCAATGGAGGTAAGGCTTTTTAGCCAACAGCTGGACAAGCACCTCCATATCATGTGCATTTCAGGCGACCACCCCAGTGTGGTCCTGCAGACTGTACACCTGTGGGCATCTGGAGTGCATTGGTGGTCTGTGGGAGTGCATCATCTGGTTTAAGTATATCTGGAATGGGAAAATCAGAAGTTTTATTTAAAAGGTGCACTCCTAATCTGAACTGAAATGTTTATGCAGACAAGCCGTCAGTTCATCTTAGAATTCATCTGTTTGCTTTTAGATAAGTAGTCTGGATTTGCAATGGTATTTTAACATTGTACTTCTATTTGGATCCCAAATACACATCAGTTTCCATGGGAGTTAAAACACGATTTTAGTGTCTCTGAGATAAAGTTCATTATTTCACTTTGCCTTATTTTCTTGTCCTTCTTGTCATGTTTAAGTTCAAATCCTCTGTTTTCTCCACAGAGATAAAGAAAGTCCCTCGTCCTAGAAATCCTGATATTTTTGAAATTCAGTTTTCTGTCAAGCTTTCACATGAGCTTTGTTCACATACAGACATACAGAGAAATATGTTACACAGTATTTCTGGGGAAAAAAAGAATTCTGAATCCCCAACACCTCTCTATATTGTCGCTTCTCTTAGTTTTGTTAAAAAGGATTCTTTCTAACAGAAAAGTCTGATGTTAACCATTACATTACACCAAATCTATGTATGCATTGGTATTTAAATACATATTATAATGTAGCCTAACAGCCAGGAAAATATAAATAAAAACAACAAAACTAAATTAATATTTTCTTTCCTTTTCAAGATGATATATTTAATTTATCAGAAGAAAATGAGGTTGTTTAAGTGCAAGGAGAGAGATGGATGTCTTCCAAGAGCGTTTCATCTTGCTAGTCTTAGACATCAACCTAAGATTAGAGTTCTACGAGAGGAATCCACCCGCTTGTTTTGGACCATGTCTTTTTTTGCTGATGCCCCTGAGAATGTAGGTGCAATATTACAATTGATTTGTTGAGTGATTTAAGAATTTAAAAATTTTTTTAAATCTTTCTTTTTTTAAAAAAAATAAATTTTTCTCCCCCCCCCCTGCCCCCACAAGCACTTCAGGCTAAATACTGCATTCTATCAAGTGACATCCATTGAAGTCTCTGGACTGCTAATCCACAAGAACAGTCCTCCTGTCCATGCTTTACCTGCTACTTCAACACTGCAGAGATCCACCAAAACCTTTGGTCTTGGCAGTGGGCAACACAGTGAAATGGAGTCACATCTGCCCCTCTCTTTGATGACATTGGAAAACTCTCCATACAGGTGCCTGAGAAAAAGAGGAGCATCTAAAACCCAAGGTCTGGCTTTTGTAATGACTGCTGCAGAAGGTATTTTTAAGCTGCAATTTTAGAAAAGCTCTTGGAGGTGCCAGCTAGCCCATCCTATGCCATTCAGCAGAGGCTCCCTCTGTATCTGTTTCTCTATTGTTTTGTTTCTTTTTATGGTTGCCTGTTTCTCTGCAGGTAGCTCAGCCATTAGCGAAGCAACCAGCTCTGCCTTTTTCAGCTCATGTCAGGGTTCCAGGCAAAATAAACCCATTTGAAGCAGAGCCCAACACTCGCAATAATTCCCCATATGTTGATTTTCACACCAGCCTTGGGTGGCTGCACCTCATTATTTGATTTTCTCCGCATCAGTTTTGTTTGTGTGAGTGTGCATGTGCCTGTGCATGTGTGGCTTTTTTCTTTCTAGTTTGAAGTGACTCTGACCTAAATAGAGGAAAGTGTAGGTGGCAGTTTACTTGTAGGTGCCACTTCAAAGCCTCAAAATGCTGCAATCTGCAAATAAGTACTTTAAGAGAGGGGAGCGGGGGAGAAGACATCAGTGTGTATTCAGGGATGGCACTTGTGACAGGACTGACAACAGATGAACCCCAGAGGCTCTGATTTCTACGTGTACTACACCCCACATGTCTCTGGAGCTTAGGGGGTGGATTTTTAAAGGGCTCATTTGCTTATCACTAGATCTGATGCAGTCAAGTTTATGATTTAGCAAAATTGAGCTGAAAGGGAAGTACCACAGGAAGAAAATATATGATCCCTCTTAATTAAATCAAGAAAAGATCCCAGCTTCCTAAGGAACTTTGTATTACACAGAAAAAAAAAAAGAAAGAAAGAAGAAAAAAAGCATTCTTATGAACCATGATCAAATATATTTAAACCCAAAGTGTGAATTACTGGAAACAGCAAAGTACATTAAGCAGACAATATAGCTTTTACCATAAGATTCAACTACACATGTAAAGACAAAGCACTCCTGGGATTTGCAGATGTGTATCATTAAGGATGACAGTTATTTACTCTAACCTGTTACTGCAGTTATGTGTAAGTCTGTCACTCAGCCCACTTCTGGTTACTGAACATTGTAAACACCGGGTTCTGACTTTCTCCAAGCTTAAAGCTAAACAGGAAAAATAAAAAAAAAAATATGCATGTGGGCAAGTTGTGGCTTAAACTGGGCTGCATAGTTCTCCACATCTTCCTAGTTGTGTGTCCAATTTATCACAACAGGTTAACTTTCCCATTTCCACTTTCCCTACAAACTCCTTTGTGAACACCCGACACTACTTGTATTTCTGTTCATGCTTTCCATACACTTTCTTCGAGAATCATTTTCACTCTGTAAATCACTTGATGAAAAATTATTCTTCGGGAAATTAATATTGAGAACGCGTTTTAAAAGCCAGAATTGTAAAACTAACACTGAGAATTGTGCTGGTTTACTGGGAGAGAAAGGGAGCAGCAACCTCCAGAGCTGGGTGAAAGAGCCAAGCCTGAAGCTCACACCAGCCACGATGACCTGTTAGGCTGCAGTCCTCAAGGCATGCTGCTTTGTACAGCCACTGACAGAGCGATGTGATATGGCTGACCTCATGTTTAGCTACATGTATGTTGTGATTTAACCCCAGACAGCAACTAAACACCATACAGCTGCTCTCTCACTACCCCTTGTTGAGACAGGGGAGAGAATCAGAAGAATAAAAGTGAGGAAACATGTAGGCTGAGATAGAGAGAGTTCAATACATAAAGCAAAAGCCACACACACAAGCAAAGCAAAACAAGGAATTCATTCACTACTTCCCATCGGCAGGCAGGTGTTCAACCATCCCCAGGAAAGCAGGGCTCCATCACACATAAGGTTTCTTGGGAAGACAAGCACCATCACTCTGAACGTCTCCTCCTTTCTTCTTTCCCCAGCTTTATATGCTGAGCATGACATCACATTGTGTGGAATATCCATTTGGTCAGCTGGGGTCAGCTGTCCTGGCTGTTTCCTCTCTCAACTTCTTGTGCAGTCCCAGCCTCCTGGCTGGTGGGGTGGTGTGAGAAACAGAAAAGGCCTTGACTCTGTGCAAGCACTGCTCAGCAGGAACTAAAACATCTCTGCATTATCAACACTCTTTTTCAGCACAAATGCAAAACATAACCCCATACTAGCCACTATGGAGAAAATTAACTTTACCCCAGCCAAAACCGGCACAATGTGAGCCCATTTCAAGGCCAAGGAGGTACCTCTTAAAGATGAATAAAGCTGTCTCCTGAGTTTTCCTTCCAACCAACTTTATCACTGAGCCTAGAAAATATAGCATAACAGGTCCTATACTTGTGTTGCTAACTTTTCTGTCTATAGATTAACTATGCCAATCTAGGCCTTATTAACTGTTTTTTTTTACTGAGATATTCAGTCTTGTATCTTTTAATGTATATATAAGATTTGGTAATATAAGCAAATTATCATTAAATAAGGTAGGGTTTGAATTTACAATATACCTGATCATAAGTGCTCATGTATGATCTTTTAGTAATAAGGAGGAACTCTCACACTTAGGAGAGAAATATACGACAGCTGTAACAGAATAAGAACATATACTTGGGTGGATGCCCATCTACACCATACTTTACTTTGTATTATCATCTTGTTTGTCTTTCCTTAAACATAAAAAAGGCAATAAACAAATTTAGGTAATTTAGGGGCCATAAAGACAGAATTATGTTAAGTCTAGCAGTTAATGCATTCTCATTAGTTGTGGCAAGTGTAAGCTGAATATCTCTGATGTGAAGGAGGGACATCTGTGTAAAACACAAAGTGAAAACTAGCTGCTGTCGCCAGTGCTATGTACTCTTCTACTGTACTTCTGAACAGGAGCGGCTGCCTTTTGCGCAAAATCCAGCACCGTCCCCGCGTGTTGGGCTCCCTTGAAAAAGCAAATGAAAGGACGCCCAGAAATGCAATCCTAAGCAGATTTAGGTGAAAACAGCTGCTGGGCTGCTTGCTTGTGTCAAAGACGATGTCTTTGGGTATGTGCAGTAATGGAATTTTAAGGAGCTCTGTAAGTCCTGCAGCAAAAAAACGTAGATGCCTGTGAATACTGAGATGCCTTAGTAGTTAGGATAGGGGTTTGTGAGTCATATGATAGAGATAGGTGCTCAAACTCTGCCTACAGGTAAATTTTTCAGTCTAGGTCGTTATAGGAATGAGTCTGGCTCTGCTCTTTTGCACTGAACAAAAATTCTCAAATACTCATTCCTTTTTGATATACTCTTATACATCTCCTACCCTTTACACAGTATCTCTTTAGGCTAAGGGAAGAACAGAGGAAAGTACAGCAGTAGTTCTCTGCATTTGAATTTTACAGGCAATGAAGAAGGCAACATCAATTTCCCTTCATATTCCTAATGGCTCCAGAATTGTTCATCTCCTACCGAAACTACTAACTCTCCCACCACTGTCAATGACAGTGCAGCCCACTGCTCATGCAAAAAGCAATATGCTACTCAAGCGCATTGTTACTGAATTCCATTGTCCAACATAGACACAAAGCTGACAGCAATACTGGCTGTCTGTAGAGTGAACTCAGCAGCCAACGGGGACTGAGATTGATGTCTCTGCAGCAGGAAGTTTTGGCCGGCCGAGTGCTTCTGCAATATGACAAGACCTTAGCAGCAGCTGCTTGAGTTACTCTGTCGGAAGGCTCATGTTTAGCAAACAATTTTGGTGGCATAATGGACTCCCTTTATTGCTGTGATTAGACAGCAAATTATTCCATTAGATGGAATTAAATTATTATTATTGTTATTGCTATTTATTATTTACTAAGTGCCAACTGCAGTCAGTAATGTTCCTATCTATTAAGCAGAGGGAAAGGAGCTACTTTAGCACATATACAGACAGCAATGTGGGTGCATGCAGCCATTACAGGTACATGGTCATTTGTTCATAAGGGAGAAGGTCATGACGTTCTTGCAGAGGTCACTGTAGAAATGTCTCCTAAATGTAAGTTTAAATAGAACACACTGAAAGGAGAAAAACTGTCCTAATATATAAAAAAGAGAGAAAAGAAACTTTGAAGCTTAAAAGAAGTAAGGAATGGAAAAGGGTTCTTGGGGACATTTTCTGGAAGAACAAAGAGAATGAGGCAGAGGGACATACAGTTGGAAAGGATGGTTCTGCTGAGCTCCAGGGGTCTCATACAAAAAATATGGTTCTGCGTGTTATTGCTTATTTTGTGACCAGATATCCTGGAGCAAAGTGAGGACAAAATTTGTACTGAATCTTAACATTCCTAGTTTATGTTGGAGTGAAAGGCTGCACAAACTAAAGGGTCAAGCCCTATCTCCATAAGAAAGCCCAGAAATATTTTCTGGAGTCACTTTTATCTCTGCTTTGTCTACTAGTATTTTAAGTTCTGGAAACTGGAACTCAGTTTATAGAGGCAGCATTTCTTCAGCCTCTCATCCTGCTTTGAATGTCTCAAAACTGCTTTAGTACAAAACAAGACAGTTAACTGCCAAAAGCAGCATTTTCATGCTTTTAAGCAGCAAGAGGTTGAGATACAGAGATAATTCCACAGAAAGTGTTAAAAAACCCTACTAATTGAAATAGTTTTATTAAGTCACTCCTCACCTTTTTATCTGATCTTTTTTCTGAGTTAATTATACAATGCTATATCTACCCATCCTTTCAGGATGGCTTTATGTCCTTTGAATCCATGTATTCTATATAGTTCATTCCATATTTTGCATGGGTCACCTCTTCAAATGTCCTTCCTGAAACTCTTACCTTTCTTTTCCCTGAACCTTTTTTGCTTTTTCCCAGCTCCCAGCTTTCCAGTTCCAGTTACTCACACAGTTTTAAGGATTACAGTCTCATTTTATTTAATGGAGTGTGCACAGCTATATTTCATTATTGCCAGAAAAATCCATATGCCACATTTTTAAAAATAAATCCCCACTAGAAATGTTGGAAACCTTACAGACTTTGATTGAGTTGCCCCAGGTCAAACTGAACATCTGGGAAAGAACTTCTGCCTAGGAAATGGTTGTGCATCCTTGAATACTCCAGTGGCCTTGCTCTTGGAATAGGCTTAGGTGAAGCTGTGTGTAAAATACAAGGATATCATTAAATATTTCTGTATGTAGAGCACTACTTTTCTCCTACACTGTTCTGGCAACCCAATAGTGTACATATGCTATTGTGGTACTGGTTTAATATTAATACACATATCAACAGAAGATGGTCAAACAGTGTTTGCCAGATACATCATTTTGTAAATGCTGACTTTTCCCCCTTCTTTTTGGCATTGAAAACTATTCACAAATCAGTTGTTAATCTATTCAGTGTTTAACGATAAGGGTCTGAGCCAAAAACACTTTGAAGTCAATGAAAAAATTTCCACGGACTTCAAAGAGCTCTGGATTAGCCCCTAACAGAATAAGATCACAAACAAACACATAGTAGACTATCGAGTTACTCATAAAGCAGTTTGCATATCTTTAGACACAGTAAACACGTTGCTGTCATAGCAATTAAAAGCTTCCACCCAAAATCTGAATATTAAAGTAGTAAGTTAGAGAGATTATCTTATTTTCATTCTGGGAAGGAAATGTAAATCTAGATAGGGAACAAATGAATTGATAACACATACCAGACACTGTATGTGCTTTACATGACTATATATGAAGAGTCTAATAAAAAGAATACCTTGAATAATTACATTATACTATTTCACACAGATTCATTTGAATGCTTCATCATACTCTAGGTTTTGAAAGGTTATATTATAAGGTTTTGAAAAAAGTCTTGTATTTGCCACATATTCTTTTTTCCCTCTTTTGTATAACATCATATATTTAAGTCACCTTACTCTCCTTTTAATATTTTTGGATATATGAAATTAGTTAAAAATACTGTCTTAAGAATCCTTCTTCTTAATATTCCTGCTGCCTCAATATATTTTATCTCACGCAAAATCTCAATATTATGGTGCGGAGTTCATCCACTGCTGCAGATTCCCTATAGAATTCTAAAGCTCCAGGATTTGGAACATAGTCATTTTTATCCAGAAGAATCTCAAAATACTTCTTTTTATGCTTTACATTTAAAATGGATACTGATATGGGTCCCATCTTTACCAGAAAGCCACTGGTAAGAAACCAGTAACTTTCCCTTTTCTAAATGCCGGAAAATACTGCAGCTGTGTAAAAGGAGGGACTAATCTCCCTTCCTGTTTGCTATCTGGAAGTTAGGCATGCACGTAGCTGTAGGAGAGTGAAGACAGAAGTGGGCACAGAGATAGATGGGCAAGAGAAATATATTCAAGCAAATATTTCCAGAATATTATTTATCCCACCCAAAGCCTAACACCTTTTAGAGAAGTGTGTCAAAATTTTGTGTGAACCTCAGTATTTGTTTAGCATGGCTCTCAACTGAAAGAAAACAAGTTAGTTTAGTCATCTAGTTTTAAAACAGTGTAAGTGAGTTGAAACTTACTGTCAGGTAGTAAAGGGTGAGAAAACTGGAAACAGTAGGAAGCATTTTCCCTTAGAATTAAGTGTCGAAAAATATTAACCAATGATATGCAAAATGAAACATAACTCTTAGAAGACAGAGTCCAGAGCTTTTTGGCTTCTAATATCAACAGTGCAGGCAGATGCCACATCACCAGCTGGCATGCACACATATATGGAATCATAGAAACATAGAATCATAGAATGGTTTGGGTTGGAAGGGACCTTAAAAATCATCTAGTTCCAACCCCTCTGCCACAGGCAGGGACACCTTCCACTAGATCAGGTTGCTCCAAGCCCCATCCAACCTAGCCTTGAACACTTCCATGGAGCGGGCATCCACAGCGTCTCTGGACAACTTGTTCCAGTGTCTCACCACCCTCACAGCAAAGAATTTTTTGCTAATATCTCATCTAAATCTACCCACTTTCAGTTTAAAACTGTTACCACTCGTCCTGTCACTATATGCCCTTGTAAAAAGTCCTTCTCCAGCTTTTCTGTAGGTCCCCTTCAGGTACTGGAAGGCTGCTAGAAGGTCTCCCCAGAGCCTTATCTTCTCCAGGCTGAACAACCCCAATTCTCTCAACCTGTCTTTACAGGAGAGGTGTTCCATCCCTCTGATCATCTTTCTGACTTTCCTCTGGACTCACTTCAACAGGTCCATGTCCTTCTTATGTTGGGGGCCCCAGAGCTGGACGCAGTACTCCAAGTGGGGTCTCATGAGAGCGGAGTAGAGGGGCAGAATCACCTCCTTTGACCTCCTGGTCTTGTTTCCTTTAGTGCAGCTCAGATATGGTTGGCCTTCTGGGCCAACATTGCCAGCTCATGTTGAGCTTCTCTTCAACCATCACCCCCACGTCCTTCTCCTCAGGGCTGCTCTCAATCTATTCCCCACCCAGCCTGTATTTGTGCTTGGGATTGCCCCAATCCATGTGCAGGACCTTGCACTTGGCCTTGTTGAACTTCATGCAGTTTGCACAGGTCCAGCTCTTAAGTCTGTCGATGTCCATCTGGATGGCATCCCTTTCCTCCAGTGTGCCGACCGTACCACACAGCTTAGTGTCATTGGCAAACTTGCTGAGGGTGCACTCAATCCCACTGTCCATGTTGCCGACAAAGATGTTAAACAGTGTAGATCCCAATACCAACCCTTGAGGAACGCCACTCAACACTGGTCTCTACTTGGATATTGAGCCATTGACCGCAAGTCTTTGAGTGTGATCACCCAGCTAATTCCTTATCCACTGAGTGGTCCGTCCGTCAAGTCCGTGTCTCTCCAATTCAGAGACAAAGATGTCGTGCAGGACGGTATCAAATGCTTTGCAGAAGTCCAGATAGATGATGTCATTCACTCTTCCCTTATCTACCAATGCTGTAACCGTATTGTAGAAGACTACCAAATTTGTCAGGCATGATTTGCCCTTAGTGAAGCCGTGTTGGCTGTCACCAACCACCTTCTTATTTTCCATGTGCATTAGCATAGTTTTGAGGAGGATCTGCTCCATGATCTTGCCAGACACAGAGGTGAGTCTGACTGGCCTGTAGTTCCCTGGGTCTTCCTTTTTCCCCTTCTTGAAGATGGCGGTTATGTTTCCCCTTTTCCAGTCAGTGGGAACTTCACTAGACTGACATGACTTCTCAAAAATGATGGATAGCGGCTTAGCAACTTCATCCACCAGTTCCCTCAGGACCCGTGGACGCACCTGATCAGATCCCTTGGACTTGCGCATCTTCAGGTTCCCTAGATGGTCTCAAACCTGATCTTCTCCTACAGTGGGTGGTTCCTCATCCTTCCAGTCCCTGCCTTTGCCTTTTGCGACTTGGGTGATGTGGCTAGAGCACTTGCCCGTGAAGACCGCGACAAAAATTCATTGAGTACCTCAGCCTTCTCCATATCACTGGTAACCAGGTCTCCCATTTCCTTCTGGAGAGGGCCCACATTTTCCCTAGTCTTCCTTTTATCACTGACATACCTATAGAAGTTTATATTTACATCTATATGTATCTATATCTATACAGGCGCATGTATAGATATGAATGTTTGTGCACATATACATTCAATATTTTCTGAGTTAAAGGGCAATAATACAACATGTGTGAAATGAAGACATCTTCCCAAATTAGACTTCTTCAGAATGCGGAAAGAGGTGAGCTGATAAAATAAAATCTCACAGCACTGCGAACACCTAAACTGTAATCTACTGACTCCCGTCTGATCACACATCTTAGAAAAAAGACTGATATGCAGGAATACATAAATCTCTGGGACAGAGTTCAGAGACGGATATTTTATATTACAGAGGTTTCAGCACAGAATCTTAAACGTTATGAAGGGGTGCCTATACACCAAAACACTTCAGTACTGGCTTTCGTAGATATAAATGTGAAAACATTTTAAATCTAAAAGTTTCAAGGTCCTTTCTGTATGAACATGAATGTTTCATTGAGACTTTCTTGGGAGCAGGCGATTAAAGTTTAGCATGTTCTTAAC
Source organism: Nyctibius grandis (assembly GCF_013368605.1). Lineage (NCBI taxonomy): Eukaryota > Metazoa > Chordata > Aves > Nyctibiiformes > Nyctibiidae > Nyctibius > Nyctibius grandis. The sequence continues at coordinate 4,750,354 of NC_090695.1, read as the reverse complement.
CTTTACCGAGCAACAATAGAGCTAACAGAAGTTCAAGTTCAAAATCATTTTCATTAGAAGGTGGCTTATTTCAATTTGTCACTCTTTTTTTTTTCAAAGTTGAAAAGAAAAAAAAAAGAAAAGGAATAGTGCTGTAATGTTTCTTCTTCATTTTAATGATTTTCCTCCTTATTTTCCTTTTGTTTCTCCTTTTTACTTCTTCCTTGTTCCTCCACTTCTCCCACCCCAGGAAGAAGGACTAAGTAGAAGAGAAAAAAGAAAGGAAGGGGAAAGAGCTTAAAACTTTAAGAAAAAATGACAATTTTTACAAATGAAGATTGATAATATATTTAAATGAAGAAAAAAAATCTCTGAAAAAAATTGTTTCTCTTTGGAAAAGATTTTACCTTATTTTCCCCATTTCTGTCCGTTGCCTTCCCCTAATGCAACAGCATTTTCAGCTACCACTGCATATTTTGTTCTGCCTACAGTATATGAGACTGTTTGAATCAGTGAACGTTCAGTGAGATGCAGATTGTGTTTTTGATACCAGGAAGCTGTGCTTAAAGCAAGCTTCTGTTAAAATGTTCTTAGTTCCTAGTGCTCTGCTAATCATAGTCTTCGTCTTAGAGAGGGAAAACCTTTCCATCTGCTAAAATAAACATTGACTTAATTTCCCTTGTTAAATTTAGGCCATTCCCCACTTTAAAACTTCTCATTGATTTTACATTCACTCCTCCGATGTAAAATCATCAGCTACTGATTTTACATCTGTCTTTTAGATGCTGCTGCTGAGCAAACCTCAGCTACTGGCATATTGTACCGAATTAGGATTTCTCCTGCTATGGCAGCTGCTGATAGAATTGAGACAGGCTGATATGACACCTCCAGCCTTGTTGCTACTGCAAACACTGCAAAGAAGCGAACGTTGAACAACAATTGCAAAACATTAGCACAAAATATCACTGTACCACAAGCAGGGGAAGATGATCTTTCTTTGACTGCATTTTCTTGTGTGTCTTGTCTCTGGTACCTTAATGCAAAGCCATTAAATAAAATGCAAACCTCCTGGGTGAGATTCATCTGCCCAAATGTAGCTGTTGACATCTGAGCCAGCCACTTGAGGCTCTGTAATCGATGGAGAATCAAGCACGTTTAAGGCACAATTCATCTAATCCTAAGGTGCAAGTCAAAAATAGGTCATTGAATTGTGCCCTAAATGTTCCTATTTCTCTTTATTAATGGAAAGAAAGACTGAAGTATGGACTCCCTTACATTTCTATTCTGCAGACAATTAACACAAGGTGAAATGATTCCCACCCCTAGGCCTGGCCTTGGAATGGGCTCAGCTGAAATGAAAGCTGGTGAATAATTAAAGCTCATTGCAAGACTGGATCCTCAGAGGCAGAGCAGTCTGCATGAGAGAGAATGATCATCCAAAGCAACCACACAAAGCTCCTGTGGATTGTGTTGTGGTGCTGTAAGTTGTGAGCAATGATTTCCCACAGTAGGTTCCAGAGGTGGCAAATGAGAGTACTGTTAGAGATACTGCCTGAGCATCCAGAGAAACTTGTTCACTTGAAGCGATCTGAAGCTCTTGAGTTTCTAAATTAACTCATGACTTCTCATAGATTTTGGGAAGGTAGATAGCTTGCCAGGACTATCTATAATTTTTCTTTTTAATAGTTATATATTTACAAAGAGAATGCTTTTTAATGTTCAAAGCAGGTGCCTTAGAATTAACTGGAGAAAAATAAATGATGTGAGTGTATCTTTCTATTTGTTTTATTTTTAATACATTCTGAATCATTAGCAAAACAGTATAGATGATTTCATTTACTCTTGTGGTTGCCACAGCCTCAAATACAACGGAGTATGACTCTCACATTTTTCCCTCTGTACCTCAAAGTGTAGAGTAAATGTGGACATTTGACTGAGAGTATCATCTGGTGCAACTAATCTTCTTTCCTTTTTATCTACCCTCTGAAAGAATCTCTCTAAGAAAAGGTAGTTTCTGAGATTAAAATTTAAATTTATTGTTACAGCATATATATATGTATTATAAATAATTATTTAAAATATTTCAGATATAAGAACCACTTCTTTTTTGTAGGTGTAAATGAAAATTATCACAATTCAACAGGCCAAATAAAGATTGATCTCCTTTCACTTAAACTTTGATTTCTTATGCTTTCCATTATTTGGATTATTTTTCATAGAGAACAGAAAAGTTTAGAATGGGAAGAAAGAGAAAAAAGGAGAAAACGCATGAGATGCTTTCCATTATGTTTAGTGAAACAAGCTTTTTAAAAAACCCTGTGAACATGTAAACTGCTTCTGTAGAGGGATGGAAAAAATACACGGAAATATCAGCTGAATTCCCATATTAAGGCCAGATTTTCCTTTTTTCCAGTTCCATTAACTCTTGCACAAGCTAACTGAAACTTATGCATTTGAGCTGAAAGAATATGATCAGTGGCATGTGCTAACCAACTCTGACACTAAGGTATTTAGGGCAGCTGTCAAGCAACATAACTTTCTTTTGTGCTTCTTTTCAGAATTAATTAGCAGAAGAAGAGCCTTTAATACACATGTTCTTGCCAAGATGAACTTGGAAGGAATCTTGCTGTATTCCCTACTACTGCCTGTTCCCAGCAAACCTCTAGAGGAGATAAATGAGCAAGTTCTTCTCAAGCTATCCACCTCCTGTTATCAGCAGGTGTAAGTCAGGAGTTACAAGAGGTAATACATACAGCAAATCTTTGAGTGCAACAAAAGAAATTGGCCAGTTTGGAAATACCTGGCTTCAGAAATTCATACAATTAGCTATTTCTGTTGATTGTATTAAAAATATACCTGCTTACTCTAAGTTTTAATTTCATTTTGTTTAGGTGCACTCACAATGTGAAACTTAATCTCTGTCTTGTTGTAAATAGTTTTAGGAAGTACTGCAGAGGCTTGGAAATCAACTGTAACTGCACTTGGAGGTGAGGACCACCTAGACTGCCACCAGTCTCCATTTGCTTCACAGGCTGATGGGACTCCCTTGAGAATTTTTAAGACTTTCCCTCCGACTTTAGCTAATCCTTGTAATACCAACTGTCTTTCTCAGTACTTCAATAATATCTTTTCTTTTATCTCATCCTTAAGCCAATGGGCAATGAAAAAGAAAAGGTGAAATCTAGCCAAGAAGGGTTAACAGAATTTAATGAAGTTCAGAGAAATTTAAACTTGAATCGGATTGAATCTGGTGCAAGCATTCAGAAGAATGTTCATTTTAACTGAACTGGTGACTAAACTGATTCAGACAGTCTTGCGTTTACTGGAATTGCTTCACTGTTGTCTCATCTTATTTGACTGGGTCCACACGCTTCTAGATTTTTTTTCAGACCCACTCAATCCTATTTTAGTTCTATCTGTATTTTATCCATCCTCCATTGGCTCAGTAGTAGTTCTACCTTACTTTTTCTCCTGAATCCTTTATTGCCTTTTTTTTTTTTTTTTTCTAAGTGAATGGACACATTTCAGGAAACTTTTCTAGATCTGAGTATTTGGGAAAAAAAATCCTTTTTTTTCAGACAGATTCAGAAAGCAGTTGCCATTGTAGTCAGTTATGACTTAAGACACTTACAGAAAGACTCACTTCACTTAACTTTAGCTGTCTACAGGTTACATGCTCCATCAAAACCGGTCATCTAGTCTTCCTTGATAGTGAGAGGAGAGATAGTAACATCTCTACATAGCAGTTAATTTAATCTGTTTTAAACATCTTTTTTAGGATTGGATGAATCATCCAGTGGCAAATTTATTGCCTTCCCTTGACTGTAAAGGAAATTCGGACAAGACACTAGTTTAGGCTAGGTATCTAACTCTTAGACAGACAACATTAAATAAAATTAAACCGGTGCCACAGACAGGGAGACACGCAGAAACTCCAGTTCACTCCTCTCACCAAAAAAATCCTTGCATTTGACTTGGTTTATTATTCTAGCAGCTCCATTTCTCATATATTTTTTATTGGGTCCACCTGAGATTCCTCTAATAAAACTCTCTTAGTCTTGATAAACTTTATTCTGAAGGTCTTGCAGTAGTTAGTGATGTAGTTCTTACATTCCTCTTCTTTTGGCCTTATTGCTTTAAAGCACAGTCCTCAATGCAATCATGTCACAAAAAAGAAAACATATGATCAACTACCCATGACCCTTAGGATTTGACAATGTCACAAATGTGGAGTAGCAGATTTTAACTGCCCTACTCTCTCCCTGTCTCACCACACTCTTTCCCTAAATGTGTGGGTACTCGGTGTTACTTATCTCCTGGTTTGTTTGTTTGTTTTTTTTTTTTTCTCTCCTCAATTTCCATGCCTAATGAGCCTGAGCTGAGTTAATAATGGATGTAATAAGTAATGACTCATTGTTTTGGGGCCTGTGTGTCTCTGTGTGCAATGGCAGAGGAAGCCAGGGCTCCGATGCTATTTGTTCTGCCATGTCACTTGCCGCCAAGCAATGCCACTCATCAATAAAAGGCAAGATGACGGATGAGTTCATTTAATGGAATTCCTCTGAGTGAGCTGCAGCCACTGCTCTTCAATAAGCTTGTTCTTTGAGTCTCTCTTTCTTTCTCTTTCAGTCCCTCTTCCCTCTCCCCTTTTTTTTTTTTTAATATTCGGGACAGTTGGAAAGCACGGCTGGCTGAGAGGGTTGCCATTCATGCCAGCAGCTCCTTCTGCTCTTAACAACTGCTATCCTAAATCAAATCAAGAGCTTTGAGCAGGGAGATTAAATGGACACCACCTGATAGTGACATCGCATAGCATTTGTGGATCTCGCCTTCCCCTCTGTCCCTTCCCCTCTCTTCCCTTGCCAGTCAAAGTGGGTGTGGAGGGAGGCTAGTTAAGCATTTGAGGAGAATAGGGTTATATGTGTTCTCAATATGGCCCTGTGCATGCTGAATAGCTAAAAAAATCTCGTTCCTTTGGAAAAATATCAGGGTCTGTCTTCATGTATAATTTACAGCGCTGCACATTTCCAAGACCAGATTAGCTAAACAGGTTATTATTTCAATTTCTACATGCATGCACCTGCTCAGAAGAGTGAATGAGGTTTCCTTCCCTCTGCCATTCCCAGCTTCTTCTTCCTCCACCTGCTTCTTCTGTTTTGCCCTCCATTATTTATGGCTGCAAATGTCTAATTCTCGTATTAAACAGAATAATTTTCCAGTACAATTTATGCAGGTGCAAAATGCCACAGGAACAGATCCTCAGCTCAGGAGAATTAAGAGGAATTCACGTAGATCTGCATGTTAATAGATCTGTGATCCCATTAAGTTCAGGAGGTTATGACTAAAAAAATGTCAGAGTAGAAGAAAGATTAGGAGAACATTACTTAAAACTCTCACAAAATATACATCTAACTTTATTTTCCAAGATTGCATAGTTTAATATAAACCACTATTGAGCAAGAAGTAAAATTCCTTCCATTCCTAATGACATAGATAAGGATGAAATCATCTGGTCTCACTAGTTTTTCCCAGTTTACTGAAAACTAACCTTGTATTGGAATGCAGATTTTGCTAAAGCTGGAGTAAGAATTTTGTCCATTTACTTTAATGAAAGTTTAAGTTTCCCAACATCATGTTGTGTTGCCTTTGCATCTTATATACGTATGTACATAAGTATGATGGTAGATGAGTGTGTATTTATACAAAATGAGTAATACTACTCTAGTTATTTAAAATTCCTGGGCAGATACCCAGCTTGTGTGAATATCAGTTTTGCTGAGAGCTATGGTATGGTTGTACTCTAGCTTGGGATATGTTTAGGGAAAAAGAAAATCTAAGTATTTATTTTTACATTGGGTTGTTATAGCATAATGTTTAGAAGTCTGATCACAGAAGGCCAAGGAGCTAAAGAAAGATGTGCTGCAAGAGGGACAGACTTACAGATGCAAAATTGACTGTCACAGCTTAAAGTTTTCCAGGGTGGAAAAAAAAAACTATCATGGCACAATAGTATGGTGTGCAAGTGCATACTACTTCTGACTAAGAAGATATTATTCAACTTCAAGAGACTCCTCTGCTCTTTGAACTGTAGATTCAGCAACTTTTTCATTTCAACTATATATTTTTTTTTCAGTGTCAAAAACCTGGGAGTGAGAAATAATGTCCCAGTGTCACAACTAGGTAAAGAGAAACTGAAAGAGAAATCAGAAAGCTTTGTGTGTGTTTGCTGCTTTCACTTGATAGTGTACTGAGCATCACTAAGAATGCGTCATATGTACGAACTATCAGTGGGAAAAGGGTGAAGGATACTAGGGTGGATGATGTAGAAGAAAACTCTCATAAAAGGAAACATTTTCTTCTGTCTGTAGCATACCTGAGTGTGCTAATTAATATCTGTTCTCTCAAGCAGTCAGCGTGGGAGTTTGCTTTATATTTCCTAGAGCATGAGTGCACACTAGACTGAATCAAAATGCATTTGAAAAGACTATGGGCTTTTTGGGAAGGGTATATATAGGTAGCTAAACAGGGAATAAAGGAGGATATTAAATATCCCATAGAGTAAAAATGTATTAAATAACCTATATAGTAATATACAAAAAGTATATTAAAAAGCCTATGGAGTACAGACAGCCAAGAAACAGATTAACAGAGCATTACATTTTATTGTTGAGCACAAATGTTCCATTCCCTTCTCTGAACTCCTAATCAGCATTTTCATTATTTTCCTTCCCCTGTATTTGGCTCCTGTGCCTCAGTGCCCATAGCAACACTTCCAGTAGCGTTAAAAACTAGATACTGCAACCACATTCTCAGGCACAGAGCTTTGCCAAGGCCTACATTTGATCCAGCTAGGAGCACATGCCCGCTCTGTAGTACAAGGTCATAATAATAATTCTCCCTTCAGGGGCAAACAGTCTTAGGAATGATCCCCCACTATTCTCCCCTACTATCTTGGCTCATTTTGATCTCAGTTGTTATTAAGCTCATTTTATGTTGCAGTTGGAGCAGCTTGTTTACTTACAGAAATGGTTATTCAGAAAGCGGATGCCTACAATGAGAGCAGAAGCCTGTGTAAGTGTGTCTTTGCAAGTGTGCATGTGTGTGGTGCATGTAGGGAGAGAAAATTGGTTTGTTTTAGGGACACATCATTCCTTTGAACTCAAAAAAAAAAAAAAAAAGGTTTCTTTTCTTTGATGGGCTATGCTTTGGTTTTGTTTCATTTTTGCCTTGCCCCAGTTTTCTCTCTGTAGTGTCTAATGTACATTTCAATAGATGGGAATGATGACAGAAAGCATTTGCAATCCCTTGAGGCATGGTAGCAGTCTCTGGAAAGGCTTTTGGTACTGGAGTATTCTGAAGAGAATAAAAGAAATCTTTTTTTCTTCTTTTTCTTCTTTTTTTTTTCCTCCTCTCCTTACATCAAGATTGGGATTTCAGTTGTTGGTGGGGAGGGTGATTTTTTTGTTATTAAATGCCAGCTTTTCTTCACCCTGTGCTCTTTCCCTCTCTCCTGATTTAGATTTTTTTTTATTTCTCCCTTTCTGCTCCACTCTCCACATTTTGCTCAGGCAGTGAGTCCTATTACTGAGCAATTATGCTTATGAACGAATACTCAGATGCCTCTATAGGCAGCACTCCAGCCCTTTGGACTTTCTTCACAACTGTTCATGACTGGGCTCTTTGTCCAATGGAGTCTAAATATTTCCAGTTTGTTGCATGAAGGAACATGGTTAATGGGAAATACTCGAGGTTTTGTCAGGTGAGTAGGGGAAAATGGAAAGTTAGTGGAAACTGTTGGCAGGAAAGTCAACAAAAGGAAAGTTGAATACTTTTGTAGTTGACTAGAAGAAGGGGAGAGCTGAGTGGATGATTCCTTTTGTCGCTAACTGAAATTTGACCAAAATGCTGGCATGGATGACAAAAGAAAGAAATCCACAACGGGACATTCACAACATTTTTTGAGCCATAGAACTGCAAAGATTTCCCAAAATCTCTAGGCACTGACTAGTGATAGGAAGAGGAAGGGAGTCTTTATAGTAAATGCTATCAGAGCTAGAGGCAGAACACAGTATTTTGACATCCACAAAAATTCCAGTGCAATTTTAAACGATTAATTGCAAATTCACTTTACATTGGAGCAACTGCATTGTCTTCAGTGCTGTGGTTTACGGTTAGCAGCCATGCAATGTTGACTTGTATGAATCGTATTCCTTATTGGTGTATTTTGATGTAGCTGCACCAGAGTGATTGAAGCTCTGCATATAGACCTCATTTGATTGTTTAACGAGCCTATTCCCTGGAACTTTCATTTCTGCCTGTGTTAGATGACTTGGGATGCTACCCCCAGAAATTTTTGAGGATTTCAAATGTATTTTCAGGAACTTAAATAAATAAAGAAAGAACAAATCTCCAAGCATTCAAGTGCCTTCTGGACTGAAAGGCAGTGAGTGGAAAATAAAATGTAGATGATAAACAGTACACGAGATTCCATCACGTTTAACATGTTGATTGTGTATAAAGATGATTGTGGCAAGGAAACAGTAATGACAATATTGCTTTCTGCTTCCCTTCAAAACAGAAACTTCAAGCAATACCAAAACTGTAGCAAACACATTTCTGGTCTGCTTATCCTTCTATAAACACACAACACACATTATCTTTGCCTCCTGTCTCAACTTTCAGGTAGGACTTTCCTACTATAAGGGCAACAAAATATTATACTTAAGACTAAATGTAATGTGGGCATGTGTAATGGTGGAAGGAAGTATTTCACATCATTGAAATTGTACCCTAAGATTCAGGAAGAAACATGGTTTATGTAGATCTTATGAAGTGAGGTTTACATTTCATCTTCTCAAATACCAGCTACATCATATTATGTCTATAATGCATATTTCACTCAGATCTGTCTATATCGTACCCTAAAGGCATCAAAGACAAAGGTTACATCTCCTCTGTTGCCAAGATATTGGAAATCTCTAATGTGCTTTCTCTCAGCTGTGAGGAAGTTTTAGAAGTTGGTCTTCCACTTCTGAACGTTTCATCTTTCTTTCCCATTTGAATCCAGAGGCTGATCTCTCCGATGTCTGTTTTCCCTTTTTTTCTATGCTGAGGACAAAGTGGCTTACAAAGTTGTTTCTGGTCTGAAGCAGAAAATGGCAACTAATAACATTTTTCCTGTCTGCAACTTTATTCCTCCCAAACTAGACCCATGGAAGGCAGGAGGCATCCTCTCAGATGAGGCAAGAACCTATGATGTGCTTCCTGCTCTGATCTAATTTCTAACTCCACTTCTCCAAGCATCTGCTGTTGCACACAGATCCAAGCGAGGAGGGAAACCTGTGTAGCTGGGCTGCGGTTCCAGATAGAGAGTGGTATCCCCAGGAGCTGCAATGGGAATTGTGCCAATACCAGCAGTCAGAGACATTAAACTATCAGAGGTGAGTGAAAATGTTCAAGAAGGAAATCTCAGCCTCAGCTGAGAGGCACCAAGCCCCAGCAAGCAAGTCCTTTCAGTTTAGACCTACAGCCCTTTGTGTTGTATAACTGGTGGTGGTGGTCTCAGAGTAATTAAAAATGCGGTCTGAATGTGTATGAGTTTGGATGTAACAACAGCTTGCAAGTTTACCTAATCAGAGCTCAGTATCAAATCCAGGTCAAATCTGCAATGCAGATGGCCAGTTGTTTCCCAGATCTGGGTGGATTGAGAAGTCAATCTCCTCCTGAATTCAGATTTCTGCTTGGCACTTTGCTGTAGAGCAGCTCATGAGCTCAGAGAGTTTTCTTGTGTTTTGTCATACTAGATAATTTCAGTTATAACAGAAATGTTTAATTTCAGCATAATAGCCACAAGAGGCCCTATTTGTATAACTGTAATATTTCGCACACATCTGTATTTGCAGTTAAACATGCAAAGTAGGGTAAAGCTATAGATTATTTCTCTGTATATGAGCTGCAGAGAGGCCAGGATGGATAGAGTTGGTGGGACGAGGGCAGCGCTGCTCATTCTTCAAATGACTTCTGTATATTCTGGGTAGTCTTGAAGACACTGAGAAATCACAATCACATTGATGGATGATGACTGTCCATGGCCAGGATAACTCTCCTTTTGTTCAGTCTGTTCTCTTATTTCAACTTCTTTCCCACAAAGTTTTACCAAAACAGGATAGCATGGCATAGCACGGCATTTCTTCATCTTCATTCTTAAGACAACCTAGAGATTTTTAAAGCACATGTATGATTTTGACAAATACATAACATAGTTTATTCTTATTATTTTCCTGTATTAACACACATATGCAAACACGTTCATTAAGAGACTTACCAGGCTCTTGACCCACAGGATGGTTCAGAGTCACTTTGCTACTTCATTTGAGACACAAGTCTCTGCACTTTTTGGCAAATATAATTCCATTTCTGCTTTTTGTGTTAGCAAAAAACCTGTGTGGCATTTCCAATGTCTCTCAAATAGTTCTCATAATCAGGCACCGGACCTTAGATAGCTCTGCCAATACGTCACTTTTTTTTCCCAACTTACTCTTGACAAGAAAGCATCTTCCTTGCTGATAGGACAACATATCAGCCTCAACTCATATCTCTTACACCTTTGGTATTGCATTTCTTAGTCATACTGTAGTGTTTTTTAATTTACTCTAGACACATGGTTCATAACAGCCCTTTCATATTCTTAAGTCCATTTATAGTTTCCCATATGTCAAATATATAACTTATTCCTGACTACAGTTTCCCACTTAAACTTTTGCTGATTACCAGTTGTGATCTAGAAGAAAATAAGATGTGATCCAAACAACTAAGAAGAGCAGAGGGCCATTACGTAGGTTGCTGTTGACCTAAGAAGGCAACATTTGGAAGCTAAAGGTGTCCTCTGCTACCTCTGCTAATATTGCTTCATTGACTTTTTCAGAGTCCCAAGTTTATTCTAGCTCTGTAATGTGCCTCCACATTCACAGATCAAAACCAATAGAGTGAATTTCCCCATCCTCACCATCATCTTGCTCTTCACAGCTGTATGACCAAATGCATCAAATGGTTGTATGACCAGCTAAAGGAATACAGACATTCAGCAAGCATATCAAGTTAATAAAGACAAGAATATTACATGCAAGTAGGTGAACTCCCTTCAGATTGTTAGCCAAATGTTTGTAAGAAATATTAATTTAATCCCAGTGTGAATAAGAAAATAAAACTACCCCATGTGAAAAATTTTGTGGGCAATTTACTTCTTACTTACCCTCCAGCTCCCTGCTTCAGAAGAAAATAACAAAAAAAATCACAAACCCTAGTCTAAAAAAATGAAATCTTTTAATCTGTCTGGAGCTTATTCCCACCTTTCTTCCTTCTTTGCTCCGCTTTATGTGATGTACTGTTCATTTCTATTACCTCTTTATAGCTGTTTTGTTAAAGTTCATACCACAAAGACCTGTAAAAGAAATTTATGACTCTTGGGGTTTCAGAAAATTCTAAATAACCATAACATGAACATGAAACATTAATTAAAGACACTGGAGTCTAAGTTATAACAGAGATGCTGACATTTAAGCCCCTTGCACCGTGTAAATTAAAAATGGTGTGACAAACAGTGAGTAATTTGATGGTTAGGGGTTCATAATAGATACCTTAATATCTTTGTCATGAAAAACAGTCTGTCCTTGGTTTAACCCATAATGAACAGCCAAGGGGTCTGGTTCATAAAGCACGACACTGCCTAAACATTTTTGCAGTAATTCATGTATCAGTCTGGGAATTGTATTGAATATCCTTGAGACTAAACAAATACGCAAGAAATTTGTGAACTAAATGTGTTAATGCAAAGATAAATTCACTGTGTCATTCCTGCCTCTGGTTCAGATATCCACTGCTGGGTTTTAAGGCATTCTTGTCTAGATGATCCAATGTCACATATATAACATACAACTCAAATTTGTTTACTTGATTATTACTTCAATAATCTTCCACAAGATATCTGTACCTTTGAAACCCGGAGTTGCGGGGCATAATAAAGAAGATACCCTCTACCTTAATCAGCCTACACCAAAAAAGACAACACATAGTGTAGGCTTGTCTTCATCATACAGTTTTGCAGGCTGAGGAACATGCATGTTTATATGTTTTTTATGTTCACATAATCAGTGGCTCAGCATATCCAAAGAAATTGTTGCACTCCTCTTGAGTCATGGGATGAGATTTACCTGATCAGTGCAGATGTCTGTATCTGAGCTGTGTGCATCAGATTCCTTCTGTCATCAATGAAAATGTATACTTCCATAATGAGATATGCTGAAGTAGCTGTCTAGAGCAGACCAGATGAATAGAATCACTGAAGAATTTAGGTTGGAAGAAACTTCAGGAGGTCATCTAGTCCAATTTCCTGCTAACGCCAAATTCACTTTGAATAGGTTGCTCAGGGACTTCTCCAATTCCCTAGAAAATCCTACAGGTACTGATTCCTTTTTCTTTGGTACAAGGGGTATATTTGAGACCTTATCACTCACTACAACTACCTGAAAAAAGGTTGTAGCAGGATGGGGTTCGGCCTCTTCTCCCAGGCCACTAGCAAGAGGACTAGAGGACATAGCCTCAAGCTGCACCAGGGGAAGTTCCGGTTAGGCATTACAAAAAATTTCTTCACAGAAAGGGTTATTAGGCATTGAAATGGGCTGCCCAGGGAGGTGGTGGAGTCACCATCCCTGGAGATGTTTAGGAAAAGACTAGATGTGGCATTTAGTGCCATGGTCTAGTTGACACAGTGGTGTTAGGTCAAAGGTTGTACTCAATGATCCCAGAGGTCTCTTCCAACCTAGCTGATTCTGTGATTCTGCGGGTAACTAAGGTAATGAGTCTGCATGGTAATTATTTATTAGAGGAGAGGGATTCTGCAAGTTACAGACCATGTGTGTGTTCCTGCTCTCTTGCGAATGAAAGCTGAAACAGGACATACAAGGGAGTCTAAGGTATCTGACTTTACTTCACATTTTCAGTGAAGTGGGAATCAGGTCCTGTGTGTTAATGAGGGGACAGTAATCTAAAATAACTGTCCCAGTTGCTTGCAATAAGGAAAGCATGCTCTTAATGACACATCTAATTTTGACTCTACAGCTACTTAAGCTATAATAATCTTCAAACACTTAATTAAATACTCTTGTTACAACAAGAAAAAGCCTGAAACAAATGCAGAAGGTGTATCCAGAAAACCCATGTGTCAGTCTAGAAAGAGAAGCACCAGCAGAGTGATTGTACTTTTACAGGCTGGATCTTCTGCTAATGCTTCTGCTACTAACTGCTGAGCTGGGCTGACATTCTACCAAGACTTTTCTACTGAAGAACCTTAAGATAACAACTAGGAAACCAGGATTTGGATTGCTAGCTTGTTATGAGTTCTTCACCTTTATTTCAGATTTGTTCCATCACCTTCTTTACATACCCTTCCTGCTTTGTGCTGTTATTTAATATCCCACTGGTTGTGTAATTTCAGCTTCCAAATTGAATACGACGTTCCCTTCAGTGGAACCCTCACCTTGATAAATTGCCAAATAGTAATTATTATTCCTTCCAGAGCCTGAGATATGGAGTCACGGCTGTAATTTCCAAGGCTTGAGTGCTAAGAAATTTATGCTATGCTTCTCTCCATCAGAGTTTTCATCTGAGATCATATTTCAAGCCCTTTCCTTTGATGATATGATTAAGATAATTCCTTTATGAAGTTTGAGCGTCTGTGAGATATTCAAGAAGGAACCTGATAGTTCTTAAGCTTCATTTGCTTCCCCTATGAATATCAGCAATGTATGAAGGAAAAAACACACACAGGCAGGATGCCTGACTGTTTGAAATGCTCCTAATTTGTTAATTATTACAGTAGCATCTACTGGCCTCAAATATGGGACCTGTGTTCTTGTGAGTGCAATATAAAACTAAAGGAAGAGACAGTCTATGCCTCAATAATCTTGTCCATACCAGGATTTATTTTTTGTTAGCTTGTTTGCTTGTTTCTTTTTTCTTTTTTTTTTTCTTTTTTCTTTTCAAATTAAGTGCTGATGTGAAAAGTTTTAAGGCCCACTCGTTGAGAAGATTATTCAAACTCTAACTGTACCAAGTTCAAAAACGGTTGTGCTTCACATCCTTGTGAGAGAATGAAAGAATAATAGGCTGTATATTATAATACAGATAATCTGCATTTTCCCACAGGAATGCAGGGAACATTACACATATCTAGATATGTATAACAAAATATACATGCTATTCAGATTGGACTGTAGTGTATTATTTTGGTATTCCTGGTCTGAAGACATCGAATAGTTTGGGAAAGAGAATATTGTTATCCCCGTTTTACAGACCTCTGTCTAATGTTTTACCTTGCCCACCTGTGTCGATCGCTGGTGGTTTCAGGAGAGCAAGATATTTTGTAGCAAAGGTTTGTGGAATAGCCAAACAACATAAACTCATTATAACCCTTCCAGTTACTGACTGGCTTATGCCCTGAACCTGAATGTTTATGTTCTGTTTTATAAGTGTTATCCTTTATTCAGTACTTTTGAAATTTTCATTTTCAACAATATAATGTTTGTTTCTTCAATATCCTCAAGCTATAATGTAAGGATTAATACTAAATCAGTCAAGGTGTTATTGTCCTGCGGATACAAGCATGCCCCATACAGGTGTTTTCTCATGAATATAAAACATATTTGGATTTTTAAATTAACTGTTTCATTACTGAACTGTATAGGAGGCACAGCCATTTCTATTACCTCCAAATACTTGCCCAAATGTTCTTTCCACATAAGAACAATTAAAAACTCATTCCATCAGTGGTGAAGACAATAAAACACGTCTTTGTTATACGTGCAATGTTCAATTTAAGGAAAAAAAAAAAGAGCCTGGTAGTGTTATATCCTAATCTTAATAATATGTACATTAAAGCTTTCTTCTTGTTATGATCCTGTTTTATAGGCTCATTGTTCATGACATGGCCTTATTGTGCATGTACATGACAGATGAACACATTTCTAACACACTCTCCACTATCTCCATAAATTGTGATTATAGATTGAAATATTGTATGCCTCATTATCTATTTGCGACTTTGAGTTTTTCTCAAGGATATTTTTCCTTTCTTTTGTGGTTTTTTTTGTTTTAATGCAGGTGAAAGACTGTAGAAAACTATGCAAGCAATCCTAAGTCCTTTCTTTCACCATGAAATGGCTTGAAGTGTACCACAGTGTCCCTTCTTCAATAAGCATTATTTCCTGGCACAGTGTAATCTTGGTAAGTCAGTACTTTGCTTATTGTTTAGGCTTCAAATCATCAAAGCATTTAAACACATACTTAACTTTAGTGCTTGATTAAGTGCCACTGGAATAGGATTTAAGCACTTGCTTAAAATTAAGTGGGTGTTTACATGCTTTGCTGAGTAAGGATGAAATACTAAATTGAAATCATATTTGTGTCTGAGTGGAAATGGTTCCCAAGTTTACTAAGAAACAAAAGCAGATTTGATCATATTGTCTGCATGTTTAATTGTTTCCTCTTCCTCTTCTCTACTTCCCAAAAAAGCTTTTGGACCTGATAGCCAGCTAGCATTTACAATATCAAATTAACTAATGCTTAAGCTGCTCTTTGCCTGATTGACAACCAGGAGGAAATAGGGTACTGGGTGGGAATTAAGTGACGTGGAAAAGTGAGAGCCTTGTGCTGAAGAGGCAAATTGTTGTGGTGAACACTGTGATATATTGTGAGGGGACAAGAAGACATTGAGGGGAATAATATTCTGGTTTCTGCAGGGAACAAGAGGAATCCTTTTCATATATTGGGGAAGGAGATATGACATGAGGGGACATATGAGTGGCACAGAGGCAGCAGCTTCAGTCTAATTCCATTTCCAGACTCAATCATCTTGAAGGTATGAGCCCACTGGAAACCATTCTTTCTTGCTTCTGGTGAAGCAGAGATTCAGGAAATGTTTATGTCCTTCTTTTGCAATCACGTAAATGGCAATGGCAAGACACAAGTCAATGCTAAATCAGGCTCTAAATCTAACTCTAGAGAGAGAGAGGGCAGTGCTTATGATGATGGAGAAGTTTTTTAAAGGATCTAAAAAATCCTAGCAGCAAACTAAAAACTCAGTGAGCTTTGTTCTCCATTGACATAATCTGTCAATTTTTGAAAATATTCAAACAAAAAAATCCTTTATTTTCTGCTACATAATTGATAGTGAAGACAAATCAAAATCAGCAAACCTGTTCTGCCCCTTTCCATATGGCTTCAGACAGTATTTCTTCAGGAATTCCCTTCCTAATTTGCCTTGGATATCTTAAATTTTGAAACCGTTTAGACGCTTCTACCATTATCATCTGTATAGGTCTGGACACTCAACTCTTCCTTTGTTCATTTTTGACTCCCATCCCCTGACTTCCCCATTCCTCTGCCCATCTCGATGTGGATACAGGTAGCTGATCCACCATCCAATACCTTGAAAGATAATCTTGCTGTAACTTTATTGAGGCTTGGGGAAAGCCCAGCTTCTGGAAAACCTCTTGGTTCAGCCCCATCTTCTCAGACTGTCCAGCACACCCTTGCTGTCATTGTATGTCAACTGCTGGAGATGGTGAGGTCACAGACAAAATTCTTGCAAGATTCGGTAAGGCCAGAGTTTCAGTTTAAGGTCTCTTTTATTTTAACACACTGCTGGGGTTGGGAGAAGGGGAAATAGAGTCTGAATTTTTCATCTTTCCTTCCCATTTCCTTTTTCAGTGTATTAGTTCATACATGGGAGGATTTTTAACTAATATTCTTAAGACATGTTTGCAAGGATTTTCATTGATCAGCATCATAATTACTATTCATATAACACAGGTGGGACAGGAAAAAAAACTAGTTATGATTCCTGCTATTTTGGTTGTTGTCAGTATTTATCTCAGAAAGAGATAAAGCTTGCTTTCTTTCTCTCACTCTTACGCTCTTTTTTTTCTCTTTCCTGTCCTTCAAGAAAATTGTCCTTTTATTTATTTTTGCTCCATCCAAGAGTGGCAGATGATTTTGAAGTGTCAGACTATTATTTGTTTTTTTGGATGTTACCATTTATTGCAAAGAGGATAAAATCAATGTGACATTTCCAGAACAATGATAGATGAAAATGATGAGTGGTCTTTAAAAGCAGAAGGCTAATTTTTAAAAATGTCACTAGTGTACTATTTCAGAGTTTGTCAAAGATAAAAGAATAAAAGTTACAGATATGAAAACTAATAATATTTCACTGGGTAAGCTGTAGACAAGCAGACTGTACAGTATACAAGTTCTATATGCTTCTAAATATAATATGATAGAAATGATGCAAAAAGGACAGAATTAAATGTAGTTACTTTGGGTTATTTGATCAGACGTTCATTTGTGAAGACCTTGATTTCTAAGGCTATGACCTTGCAATCAGTTATTCTAGCAAGGACTCACAGACTGGCATTTTATACTATGGAGAATTCACATGGACTCAAGGGATTGTGATTTGATGTCAAGGTTTTATGAGTTGCCTGAACAATATAGTCATTGTGCTTTTAAAGCTATTAGTGTATCATACTGTGAGTGCAAGCCTTGCTTCAGAATGATGCTAAAATCTGTCTCCTGCTCTGAAAGGGTACTGGTTTTGATATGCACACTCCTTTCGTGGATTGTTGACTATAGTAAAGTGTGTGCATAAAGCATAGGAAACTCATGATTCCCTGCAGCTCAAACAGACTTGAACAACAACTTGTGTGTATGTGTATTATTACTATTGCAATGATTCCTGGCTATTTAATTTAAGAGTCATGGATGAAAATGTAGTCCTGAAGGCACAGACCACCATTTGTTATAATTGGTAAAGCTATGTGAAATTAGTGAACAATATCTGCTCCTTTCTTAAGCTAGGGTTTACAGGCAGGAAAAGATGGTGTGACTCAATTGTGCTAATCTGGCATGAACCCTCTGATTAACGGGAGGAAAACAAAAAAGCAAGAAGTGAACATCAGTAATGGGGCCCTTACATGAGAGTAGTTGACCTGAGCATGTGACTAACGCATATTCGATAAATTGAGAGGTAGGAATATCTAAAATTTAATATGTTATGAATCCAAAGAAAGGGAACTAATAGTAGCGCATATTTGCTAGCACATTGGACATAAAAAGAGTGTGGCCTCTAGTGATCTTGGCTGGATTATAACAGTTAATTTACATCTAACATTGCAAAAGGTGCTCTATTATCAAATCCGAGAGGTCCATGAAATGTCAGTAAATAAAATTTCAAGAGGGTCTCTGAGAAATTTAACTCATATTTGAAAAACGTCTTTCTGTTTATCTGAATAGTACATTTACACAGTTCTAGTTCAACTGGTGTAGTTTACAAGTAGCTGCAAACCAGATGTCAGTATTTACTGTGCTCAAATAGATGCCTTGTTTTGCAGTTGTAAAATACTGAAGTTAAAAAAAAAAAAAAAGGAGGAAAAAAATCACACGTAGCAGTTTAAGCTTGATGTTGGTTTTACAACCTCATTTGGGGGGGAAAATATCTTCACAGTTTAACTGCAGATTAAATCTGATCTGATTCAGCTCTAATCATCTCATTAGAGGCAAATGAACATAAATTGTGAATCAACTTGGAAAGAGGGGTGTGGGAAGATTTATGATAACTCCTCTGATCACTACACTATAGACACAAACATTAACCAAGATACAGAGAAAAAAAGGAAGCAGCAAGCCGTTGTTTAAGGCCTTGTTTAACCTTTTTCAAATCTATGAAGAGACGCAGTTTGATCCGAGAGTTGGTGAATAGATCACTCTTTGAATTAAAAATAGTAAATTATCAAACTGAAAAGGTAGATCTCATGTTTCTGTGTCATGTTCAAAACCAGATGGCATAAGTTGTAAAGCTAAGCTTGGGTAGCTATTTGCTGGGACTAAATCTAATTTTGTGTAATATTTGCACCTAGTTCCAGACCACTGCAATTCATCTGAAATGTTTCTAAATGCTTACTTAACTATAAAATTTTTGTGTTTCCCATATTCTGCATTTTCTGAAAGTTTTGAACAACATATGCATATGATAATGGGATAATTTGCCAGAAGACACCTCATCTTCATCTTCAGGTGTTTACCTCCAAATATTTCAAAGCAACATGTGATTGTTATAAGAAAATACACTTCCTCTAGCCTCATTTCTATGCTTTGAAAAGTAAAATAATAAGTACCTGTTACCTCATGTACAGGTTTCTCTTGGACCATTACAAACATTTACCGCAGCTTATATATGACAATACTTATTTAGAAATATTTTGAAGGAATGTTAAAGAAATAAAAATTACTCAAAGGAGTTATTAACTGACTATTCTTTACTGGCTCATAATGTGCTGTATGTCATGTAATTATTACATGAAGATGTGCCTTTTATTTTCACAAACATTTGTTCATGCCAGATATTTTCCTTGCCTTTAGTCCTACCAGAAATGTTACAGAAGACAAAGGATAACAATTGCATAGCAAGTCCTGCTTAATCTTTACAGGCCTGATATGAAAATCTTCAGGAACGTGAGGCACCAGACAATTGCCACAGGGGAGTTGTAAGGGGTGGAGTATACAGGGGACAGACAAAAACTTCAGAAAGGTCTGTGCAACAGTCACCTTTGGAGGAATGTGAAGAGAGGAACCTTGACACAATCATAGTTGTAGTGTTAAATGTAGCATTGTGCTATAAACCGTAGAGAGTCCAGAGCTTCTCAAATACCCGTATATTAAATTAGTATTATTTTTCTATTTTTTCTATTTTTTTAAATACGGCTAAGAGTAGCCTAATTTTTCTTCTTTAACCTTGTTAATAGAAATGGCCAAATCATTTTACCTGAAATTTCACATAACATAAATAAAATAAAATAAACAATAACTCAAACACAGGTGTCCACCAAGGGGTAAAAAAAAGAGAAAATCCGAACTAGTGAAAAATAATATATTACTGTTACTACTGAAACCATAAAGACAGAACTGTTTTGTAACAAAAACTGATTGGAAACCTCATTTGGTGCTAATGTCACCTACACTGTCTATAATTTGATGTCAAGCTTCTATAAGTATGGCATGAATAGCTTCAGAAATCTCTAGAAGCTCACCAGAGATACTGTATCTTGTACTGTAGCCCTTTGAGATATTTAAAAATTATTTAACTTTGAAAAGGATATTCAATTTCATTTTTAAGTATAGATCATAGGATAAGCATATATAGCTCATATTTCATATCAAATATGAAAATCCAGCAACCTATAACTCATTGGATTTTAGTATGTGAATCATAATTTTGATTATGATTTTACAGTTTTGATCATCTTTCCAATAAAAGTAAACCTGCCTTAGGAAACTGCCTTTATGCTCAGATTTCTGCCCAAGCTAAAAATGCTTACACACTTTGATCAATAAAAGGCAGGGTCCAAAGGATCAGGAAGAACCATTGTGTTCCCAAATTAATAAGAAAGACATTCATTTCAGGAGGACTGGCGATCTTAAAAGACTGTCTCTAGTGCACCTCAGAGACCTCAGTTTCAGGTTGGCTTGATGTCCTAATTGAATTCCTTTGCTGTAGAGTGTAGAAAACAAAGCCCCAGAGAGTTTCCCAGACAGAAGGAGGTGGGTGAAGGGAATCCGTGATACCTGCTCAATAAACAGTGATTGTTTCAGTTCAATCTGAGAATAATAAAAAAAAAAAAAAAGGAGGAATTTATTGACCTCTGGTGATACATTTCTCAGAGATGTGTTACTTGTGTGTATTATATATAACACATAATAGTATGTAATAATAACAGTTATTATATGACCTTATTCTTACTTAGCTCTTCTCATTATTGTGTCTCAAAGCAGTACATAGAGAAAGTTTCCCTAACTACCCGTTATGCAGAGAAGTGATTGAATCAAGGTCACCCATCAGCTAGTGGTAGAGCAGAAATTAGACTCTGGAGCCTCTTCACCTTATACTGTACCTTCTAAACTACAGCATTATATGTAAACACATGTGTATGTATAATCTACATATGTGTACTATATCTTGACATTATGTATGTAGAGGGAATCAAGGAAGTGATCTTTTTTTTATGATTGTTCTGACTGCCACCCCCATCCTACTGGTGTACTTTTACATAGCCTAATTCTCTACTCCTTAATCTAGGGATGGTTTCAAAGATGAAAGAACGAGTATCTTCTCAATAGTGGCAGGCGATACAGTGAAGGGCAGTGGGGAAACATCACTCTTTGGAGGTTCAGGTTGGGTACTAGGAAAAGCCCTTTCCATAGGAAGGTAGGTTGCACTGGGAGGTTATGAAATCTCCATCTTCGGAGGTTTCCAACACTTGGCTAGACAAAGTTATGTCTGACCTTATCTAGTGTTGGTTTTAAGCAGAAGGTTAGAAGAGACAACCTCCAGAGGCTCCTTTTAATCAGCCTTTCTATGATTCTACATTCCTCCCAGATGGACTCTCTTTTTGTCTCATATGATTTTTCTCCATCACTGGTAGCTTTTTCACTTCTGCTGTGGTGCTAATCCATTATTCTGCATTCTCATTTCAGCCATGTGTATGGTGAGATGGAGTTACCATGTCCAAACACTGAGCTACTGTATCTACAATATGCATCACAGTGTGCTGCAACCATACTGGCATGCAATATAGATGCATTAACAACAGCACCACTCCTGCTCGTTGTTGAGGCAAATGTTGTGAGTGTCTCTCTGAATCTAACAATTAAAATATAGCCGCTAACTGGTAAGTGGAAGGGGACACTGAGATGTGAATAAGGGGTAAAAAATGGATCAGTACCCTAAAACTGAGTCTTGTCATGACAGGACAATGCCTGCTAATCAAAATACCTAGAGGTCTTACGCAAGGGAAACAGGTTTGCATGGGTTTGGAGACTGAATTAGAGCATTTTATAGCACAGAATGGAAACAATCAAGTAATTTACTCTGTAGCTGTATAGTAATTACAGTGTAGTTAGAATAATTGCATTTTACCTGCAGGACATGCACTTATGGCATGTTGTATTTGCATTAAATATTCAACACATACATTCCAGACCAATTCATCTTTGCTGCAGCTTTATGCTGAAGTCAGTGTATTTGGCTCTCAGTGTTTTAGCTTATGAAAGTTACAATCCTGTTGGAGACTCCATTTTGCAGAAAAAAGGTTGTTTTAGGAGAGTTTAATGAGTTTGGTGGTGAAAACTTGCATAGCCTGGGAGGACATTGTCCAGTCAAAGTTTAACTTCAACTCATTTGAACAGGCAAAAAAAATGTAAAACAAGCAGGTAATCATTCACTGCAGTGAGCAATCAAGCAGTTCAGTTCTGGCAGTAGTCTCACACAGACCATACTTTGGGGTCAAGCCAAGGCCTCAACTCCAGCTGCTTTTTGCTAATGAGGCAAAGAAAAGCAATGAAAAATCTGCCTGAAAGCAGTAAGTGTAAATGCCTCCCCCTGTTGCAAGAGTGGTTTTGAGTGGCATGGGTCTGATATACTTGGCTTTCCTCCACATGCCCTTTTCCCTTGGCACAAGGTCAGGAAGAAGCCATGCCAAGAGTAGCAAGGGGTAAGAGATAACGTGTGGGAGGAAGGATGAGTCAGTGGTTAGGGCAGGAATTCGGGATGCTGAAGACCTGGGTTCAGGTCCGTGTTCTGCAACAGCCTTTCCACATGACCTTAACCAAATCATTAATAATTAAATCCACAAAAAGACTTAGAAGAGGTAACATCTAACTGCACGCAGGTAAGAAATACTCAGACCTATTAAGAGTATAAAACTCTTGGATTATATATAATGAGCTTGAAGTCTGAGAAAAAGAGCCAGCAGTCCAAGCATAGAGCTAATCGGTAAGAGAAAGGCATAATTTGAGCAGCATACCTCCAGACATAAAGTGTTTAAAGACAGATAGGGCTCTCCCAGGTGTAGAAACTGTCCTACTTTTGACAAAATATCAGCCTGTTCTTTGGAGTAAGGGCTAACACCAATGCTTTTCCATGTTCAACTTGTGTACACTCATTTCTCAATTAAAACATTTGGGGAAAAAAAAAAACACAATCCTGGAAACTCACTACCAGGTTAACAGGGCTGAGATTAGGACAAAGTAAAACAAAGCCTATGGCCCACATGCTTCCTATCTGCACGGTTAACCAAGCTGCAGGTAGGACTCAGACAAACTGCACTGCACTGAAAGAAGCCAAGTTGAACAGACCATGTTATATTTGCCCTCCTAATCATATGACCTAAGCTTCATAAAAATAATTATGGCTATCACTAAGATACATATCATAGAGGTCTCCAAAGTTCAGCCTATAGTGGAGATACAGGAGGGAAGTATGCCCAAATCTGAGAACACTTATGGTCCCAGGCTTAATCACCAGGACACTATAGTCTCTCTCTTTCCGGCTGGTCCAGTGGCTGGACAGCCCAGATATTTCCAAACAGACTAGAAACATACACAGTAGATATTGTCCAATCTTTGTCTCACAGCTCGCTTAAAATTTCTGAGCTCTGCTTCAGAGCTGACTCTGCAGCTGCAATAACTACCAATTTCAAGAAGAAAAGGAAGACAGTTCTTAACATTCCTCCTTGGCCTTGATGTGATGTTTTTCTGATGACAAGTGCAAAAGTCAGCATGGAAACTTTTGCTGTGAGGTGCTGGACCATGACATTACTCTGCTTTTCTTTCTCTCTTCTTGCAGTTCTTTTAGTCCTCTGTTAAGTTTATGCCTCACGTTTTTCAAAATATGTTCCCTGCTTCAGTCTCCATTGTTGCCGTCTTTGGAGGTGTCCATTCAACATGTTAATTGTCTTGTGTGTTTGCTGAAGGAGTTCCTCCAGAGCCCCTTAGATCCTAGTCCTTTCTTAGCTAATTGCCATGTGCCATACACTGGAGCTATGGGGCCTCAGGGTGATCATTTTGTTGACAATGTGCAGCAATAACCATATAATCACAGCACAATTATGGAGCGTTTATGGAGTTATTTGTGCGGTGTCATAGATGAAGTTAGCAAATGTAATTTACCTCTCACCACTAAAGAGGACAGAGTCTTAAGGTCAAAGGCTGAGCTCTCATTAGAAACTCCATTTTTTAAAACTGCTTTTATAACAGTGAGTTCCCTCAAATAAACTGAAATTGTGTTTGTTGGGTTTCTTTTTAATTTCTGTTTTTATCATCTCTAAAACTCCATCCCAAATTTGCTGACAGGAAATTAACTTTCATAAGCTGAAGGAATAACAATTAAAAAAAAATCTCCAAAAAACTCCCCACAAAAACCCTCTCACCCAAATATTCTAAATAAATAAATAAATGCATTCATACATAAAAATGTTCCCCATCAACTGCTATCTGTCTCTTGATACTACTTATCTGTTCATATAAAACTCCTACCAGGTGCAGAGTGATTAAGACGACCAAAAATAAAACTATTATCTACCAAGCTAACATTTCCTCACATCATCTGTAGCAGTACATTGGCTGCCGCCTGGATGTTCAATCATGTCTAGCGTTGTAAGGTGACATTTGGATAGGAGCCATTCTGCCACAGATTAACAGAGGAACCAGGGTTTAGCAGAGTGGATATGATCAGCTGAGAAACCTGATGGATAGGGGAAGGGGGAAAGGAAACTGACATATATGAAAGATGCCATCCAGAAGAGGTCAGATTGAGCAGAAGAGGGCAGGCTTTGGAAGGTTTATCAGAAAGAAAAAAAAAATTCTTAGTAACGTTAGGTCTTTTTTCAAAGATTGGTGTGTATATATATATGGTAATGGGATATACAACAGATGCGTACATATATTACGATATTACCATATATACATATGCATATATATGTTCATATGCATACAAACACACAAAACGTCCCAACATAGACCATCCCATAAATATATAAATATATAAATATATAAATATATAAATATATAATGCATTTCCCTTTTCCAATAAAGAGGATATAGGTTCTCAGACCAACTTTCATATATGGCAGCTTAGAGCAAAAATGTTTTATTCATGAATGATGTCTTTTTTTTTTTTTTTTATAAACACATAAAAATGTGAAACAATAAAAGTGATATATACCTAATAATGAGTGAGCCAATAAACCCCACCAGGCAACTTAACTTTGGAAGTGGAAAAATTGACTTTGTATAACAAATTGCAGAATTATTAATCTTGTTTGAAACCCTTTTTATATCAGACCATTTACTTTAATTCTTGCTACTTTCAACATTATCATACATTATGCATTTTTCTTTGTAATATTTTTTTTCTTTCTGCAAGTACAGTGTGCTCCCAAACTTTAAAGGGCTGGAAGCATTTTAAAGAGAAGCCTACTGGGTAAAAGAAAAAGCAAGGGATAAATTATTTAGGCCATTCTGAGGTACTCATCCCTGCAAAAAACTCCCTCACAGTGATCCCCCACAGACCACTGATGAATTAAACTTTGTGAAACTCCTGTAAGGGAAGGAAATATCATCTCCTCATTAGATGAGCAGAGAAGTGGAAGCACAAAGCTATTGCTATGTCTACACTAAGCTGAGAAAGAAGTCTCCAGAGGGGGCCTAAGTTCACTATACTCACCCTTCCTCTTATCTTCTGTCCACAGAGCTGCCTGGTGAACACACTCTGGGCTTCCTGCAAATGGTGGAAGGGGAGGAGATATGGGGAGACCTTGCCTTAACGTGTCTTTCTTAAGGGACATAAGCAAGGACAAATAAACTAAAGCTGGCACTCTAACTTAAGTGTGTAGGTTGATCTTCAGACTCATCTGCAAAGAAACAGAGAAAGACATGTAAGCTGAATCAAAGGGTGGCTGAGGAGAGACAAGGTGGCTTTGTGTAAGAAAGTCCACTTTGTTATGCCATGATTCATCCATTAAGAGCCTCGGCTGTGTACCTGGTAATATGAATACATTGTATGTGGTCTTTGGCATGCAGGAGCTTGTAATGGTGGGAAGGTATGTAAGCTTCAGGCTATGTCTGCAATAAGAGAGGCAGACACATCTGTTCTTGAGGGTGCATTTAATGCCTACCCTTACTCAGAAGTATCAATAAGACCAGTATTTTCCTAAAAGGGGAATTTTAGATGCACAGTGTAAAAGATGATCCACTTAAAATAATCTAGAACTTGAGGTTTGAAGTAGTTGAAGATCTACAGCTCCTTCTAAGGTCTATGAGAGTCCTATATTACTCGAAGTTCAATAAGAGTTCAATGGTAAAGCTATCCAGTTTACTGACTACAATCAACTGACTGGCAAAAATTAGACTAATATTTATCCTCAGACTGTGCTGGTCAGAACCATGGCTAGCAACATGCCGAAGACACAAATGTGTTGAGTATATAAGTATATCCAACAGACATAGATTTTTCTCAGGAGAAAACTCCAAACCCTTGTACTCCCTGAAATTAAGTCTTAAAAGAAAAAAACAAAAAGGAACGTGCTTCCAGCTGTAATCTACTGTCAGTTCCTGGATACTTTTCTATTCAACACCATTACTTCTCTCACATACTTCTGTATTTGTTCTTTTTAATCCATAAGGTGCTTGCTACAGCAGTGACAGCAATAATGTAGGGATTTTTTTGCTTTCAGTCATTTTAAGTCTGAGAGATCTTAAGATGTCAAAAAACCCCCAACCAATCACAAAATAAGCAATCACGAAATTCCCATTGAGTTCGATAGGACAGAGTTTGAGCTATAGTCCATTTGATTTGAGGTAAAAGAATTAACTGGCTAGTTTTTGTAATTCAATATAGCATTACGCCAAACCTGGCTAGAACAGTAATAATTTTTTTAATCGTTAGCAGAGCGTTTCAGTAAGAAGATATGCTGTCACTGGCAAGCAGCTGTCCCAACTAGGCAATCAGAGTGAGATCACATTTCTATAGTGGACCTTAAAGAATGAAATCCCTTAAACTCAGCTACAGCAATGCCCATCTTCCAGGTGTGTTTAATCTCTATGTTTTTTTTTCTGATTTACAAGCCATGCGGTTCAGGAACAATAACACCAGCTGTAGCTGGTTAATTTTGATTGCTTTTTTTTGGTTAGGAAACATATAAATGCATTAGAGGTCATGTTTATAAAGAAGTTTATTCTTGAAAAATCATTTTGGTCTACTAGAAATTCTACCTCTGGGAAAGCCTTCCTCTAATCTTTCTCTGAATAAGTTAGATAATCAGCTTGAAGAGTCCTTAAAGATACAAAACATTTCTTTTCACCCCCCTTCCTTTGCCAGGATTAACGATTTCAAAATTTCCTATTTGCTAACTATGCATAATGCATTTCTGGACGTGAACACTTGCTTAATCCAGCGAATTCTCCTCCAAAGTGAGATTCCCACTTAAAGAAACCTGGAGTTCAAACAACCTAAACTCCCAAGCTTTTCTCTAGTACTTTGCCACCAGCTACCACCTCTCTGTCAATCTGTACAAAAAGCCTGTTACAATGTGAGTTACCACCTTGAAAAATAAGGATTCCAGTATCATCCTCTCAGTTTCTCAAGTAACTTGTATGTCTGTGACAGATATTTCTTCTTCCTTATTTCCTAACTGTTGGCATCTTCACTGAGACATCTTTTAAAATTAATATTCATATCTGTAGTAAACTGAGTATTAATTTATTGCTGTAGGAAAGGAAGAAGTATTGTTTTTAGATCACTTTAGCAGCACCTATTTTTCTCTTTACTGATCATACAGTGTGTAAAATAATAACCTTACCTCCTGTATCTCGTGTAGTAAACACTTTATATGTGTTGAAACCATGAAGTTTTAACTGTATGTAAACAGTGTATCTCATTTTTTATGTAAAGAAATTAGTCCAAAAAGGGACCTAACAGCATATGGGTTTTGGAAGTATGACCAAAATACCTATCATTCATAACAATCAAATAATAATTTTGTGCATTTACTTCATTGGTACTCTGTCTCGTCCCTGTCCTCCAAAATCCCTGTTATTCTCTGCTCATGCATCTCTCCATACTCCCTTTCTTCTATTACTTTGTTAGCAGTCTGTGTAATACTGATTTTGAAGTTCTGAACACAGTTGATGTTGCTGATAAAAAAACAAACAAAAAAATCCCCCCAAGACCCCACACAATGCTGTTGCAAAGAAAGCTCTATTGTGCTATAATACGAAGCATGTGAAAAACGGATTTATATGGAGTAATTTAAAACTTCCATTTCTAGACATGAAGGGAGACAGAAAGAAGGTAATAGGGGACTGGGATGGAGGGAGGCTTGCTTTAATTTATGGTTTGAAAGCATTTCTGTTTAAACTTTTCCACACAGAGGGTCAGTTTCATAGAAAGAGGTTCATTGGCACAAAGTGCTAAAGGTGTGAGCCCCTGAGCGAGTCAGCTCTTGGTGTTCAGTCACTAACGATACCACTGATCACGGGACAGCCTTGGGTAGGAAGGTACTAAGGCCTAAAGCTGAGTATTTTTTATTGTGGTGACCTCAGCACCAGGCAAACATTGTACAACATCTTATGCCAGCAGCCAAAGTGATTTACATATATTTTTTTTCTTCTCTCTGAATAGAGTGGACAGCTGGTGAATTTTTACGCCTATTAATCTTTCAGTGTACAATCATCTCTTGGTACATAACAACTATTTTTCAATCATTGGGGCATCAAGTGAAGTAATGAATAATTTTGTTATATTCTTACAGGACTGATGGGCATTACTGAACGACACATTAGGTTTGAGGGTGAAGAGAAGAGGGAGAGGGGAAACACTGGCATAAGGCAAACAGCCTATTACAGCCTTTTCATTGCAGCAAACAAAAAGAATTCTTTCTAATCTGCTCCTCAGGGGATCATCATAAAACTCGGACCATCTATATATATTTTTTGTGTGTGTGTGTGCATGCATGTGAGTATCTGTCTTAAACTTTCTTGCTGTCAGGTAGGATTTTTAGTACTTCGAAGCTCTTGGTGTCTCTAGTCTTAAACTAAATTGGTGACGCTATAAAAGTTTTAATCTCTCTTGGCCCAGAAACTGAAATTTCTGTGCCAGCTGCACAGAAGAATTCATGGCAGTATGTAGCACAGAATATAAGACACTATGTGTGGTTGAACAATGAACTCAGACACTCAGTTTTATGCAAAAGGAAAAGGAGATGAGCCAGTACTTTGATAATTTATTCAGCTCTAAATTGAAAGGAAGATATGCATTTGATGGAGAATTGGGCAGTGAAATTTATGGAATTAGTAGAAAATTCTTATTAATATGTTTAAAACTAGAATCTTGATAATTATTCATAACAAATCGCATCTGCCTGGAATGTAGCAACAGCAGGATGAGAAAAAGGCTGGATAAGTTTCTCTGTGTGAAACAGGGATCCTTATTCCAAAAGTTTCTCCTTCCTCTTAATTCTGAGGAATGCTTAGAGAGTCTAAATAACTTTTCATGGACCCTCCCTATGATCGGCCTCTGGTGCGATCCGAATGTGCAGTCTCTAAATACAGTGTGTGGAGGATGGTTGTCCCTCCCAAATGCCATGTAACAGAAGCATCAGTTCTCTTGAGATCCCTGTTCTAACTCTGATGGCCTGTGATGTGCAAATACTTTAGATCAAGGTAAAGCAGACTGGAGCAAAATTTGGAGACTACACACTGATATGGCTTAACACCCTTTTGAGGTACACCTCTCGTCTTTGCTATCTGTCTGTCTCTCTCCTCCTTTGCATTTTCTTTTGCTGCCTTTCCTTATTGCAATGTGCATAATTCCCCTTTGAGGAGAAACCTTTGAATCTCTGACAGCCAAATATGATTGAGAGGAAGCACTCATTCATTTTAACAACAACAAAAAAAAATCAGTCACTGAACAAGAAATAAGGCTGGACTGATAACAGAGGCAGGAAGATTTTTCTGAGCAATAATTATATTGAATAGTATTCTTTCCTGTGTGTTGCAGAAAAGGAGAGAGAGAAAAAAATCCAGTGTTCAAAGAAAACTCTGTTGTTAAATTTTACAAATGTGTTATCAATTTGATTCAATTATTATTGTTGTTATTGTTGTTGTTATCATTATTGTTATTATTCTCTAGCCTAAATAATATGGCAGCCTAAAAAATAGGAGTGCAACCAGTATAAATCATTTACTCTATTGCAAAAGAGAGGTGTTTCTGCAGAATGGGATGCTCAGGACATTTCAAGGAGTTACCCCACAGAATGCTGATTAACTCCTTCCCAGATCCCCCTTTAAAGATACACAAATTACTAGCATATATTTAAATATGTGTTCTTTGATCACCAGTCAAAGAGTCATTGCAAATGGTACCAACCCCTTTGGAAGGCACCCAGCCCATTTCCAATTAAAAACTACCTGACCATAAATAATAAAAGCGTATTACATACACAGTAAATAATGGTTCTTAAAATAATATATTTCAGGAGCTATATTTTAAGGACACCGTATGTGTTCTCTGTATAATGAGCTCTTTCCTCTATCAGTACAACCGCAAAAATCAAACAAACTCAAATCTAGAGAGCTAAAAAGATTAATTTGTTGGATTGTGATTTTTCTAAACATTAACTTGTTGTTTTTCTTTCTCCATCTTTAAAAAGAAATTCTGCTTTTTCTGCATTCCCATTCTCCTTCACAGTAGAGAACAACCTGAAATTTAAAAGTAAATTTTCAGAAAAAAAAATAAAGAAGATTCTAATTTTTCGAGATGTAATCTAACGCATGTATGAGGATGTTTTATGGAATACATATGTCTGTGTGATGTGTATGTGTGTGTGTGTTTGATATGTTTATGTATGTATTTATTTTTATACCTGTGTGTATGTATATATATATATATAATGTAGACACAATGTTAAAACCATCTGTATTAAATGTTAGTGACATTCTGAATAACAAATATTTTATGAAACTTTTTTTTAAATATAGTGTTGATTATTCAAAACAAAGACATTATGCAGTTCATCATGCACTAATTAAAAAAAAAAAAAAAAGTGGAATTACTGGTAAAAACAGGAATGGGATTCTTCCATACCCTAGAATATACAATAACCCCAAAGGACACTTTCTCACTGTGAGTTTAAGGTGACAAGACATCTGAGTGCTTGTGTATTTGGCTATTTTGAGGAGGTGAAATTATATTTTTCCCATCTGAAAAGTCTCATCTCAGGAACTGGAAAGACTTTTTCCATGCTGATTGCAGCCAAACTCCGACTGCATAATGAGACAAACTACTGGTTTCATAGGAAATCTTAATTCTTACATTTTGGAATTTTTTAGTGCTTAGACATTTCCTCACAGAGATGTCTATATGTACATACACACAAACATAAATAAATACACATTATACCTTCCACATTCAAAACCCTCAAAATATTTTAGAAATTATGTAGAAAAGAAACTAAGGATTGTCTCGTACCGTATATATAATCCAGAACTGAAATTTATTTTAAACAGAAAATGGAAGCAATACAGTT
Source organism: Nyctibius grandis (assembly GCF_013368605.1). Taxonomy (NCBI): domain Eukaryota; kingdom Metazoa; phylum Chordata; class Aves; order Nyctibiiformes; family Nyctibiidae; genus Nyctibius; species Nyctibius grandis. Next base: position 4,718,903 of record NC_090695.1, on the reverse strand, counting down.
GCCATTCCCAGTTTGAAGGGGAAAATTAAAAGCATTCAAAGTACACTTTGGACCAGATAACAGCATTTACATTTCCATTCTTGGAAAGACTTATACATGACTTCAGGCTGTCAGGATCTTGACTATTATGAGGAAGAAACTACACCAATTTATAGGTTATTCCATAATTGGCTATTTGGGAGGTTTCACAACTTTCTGTGCTACAAAAGCAGAATAAATTGGAAACAAATTATTAAGAGAAATGTACCAAAAGTTAGGAATAGTATTAGGAAAGGAAAACAGTGAGGGTTCACTAATGACAGCCACAAACACTGGAGCTAAAGCAGTCTGGTTTCCAACAGGTTTGTGAGGTTTTGTTGATTGACTTTTTACTGAATTATGTTAGAATTTTCTGTTATCTCCAAATTTACTGGTAATATTATTTTTTCTTGTCCTCCTATTTGTGATCTGTAGTAGTTTATGCTTCTTAGTAACAATATCAATGTAAGTAGCCATGAGCTGTCTGCACTCATAAAACAGAGACAGTATGTATTCCTCCGTTTGTGCATTCTTGCCATTAAATGTTAGTATTTGCAAAGCCAGGATGTTCTGCTACGGTTTTTTTAGCTGATGTTGAAGCCTTCTGCCTTGATGATTTATCGGAATTTGAGAAGACTAGGACTTTGAATTACTTTGATTGTGAGAAAAGTTGTCTTTGACTTCACTATGAAGACCTCACAAGTTAAAAATATGCTTGTGTTCTATCTAGTTACTGAAAAAAGTTTGTCTGCTTTCTCTGTTATTTTTCAAATCTCTGAGCATCTAATTATCTTGAGACCATCACTCCTCAGCCCCACTGGGTTTAAAACAGTCAAGAAGTTCAGAAAGATATTATGGGAGACTGAAATATACCTACAGACCAATTGATCGTGTTGCCTCATTCTCACTGGACAGCAGTCTACACATAGTTATAATTTATTGCAAATGAGACTGGAACCCCCATGTTCAACACGATAAGTATCTAGGCCATGGAAATGTGTGTCTGTGCCTGCCTGCATCTTCTGACCATCTGCCTCTGTTTCTCTATTTCTCTTGTTCTCCTGCTCCCACATAAACTAGAATAATTCCAACCACAAACATTGAAAAGGAAAACAGTTTAATAACATTACATGTTCTTTTCTTAATGGTGGCAGTTTTAGGTATCAGTACACCCTAAGGAAGAGGGGGAATTTGATACAAAATCTTTTGTAAATGTGTAAACCCACTGTATAAGAAGGAGCATCAACTATGTAACTGCCTGTAAACATTTTGTTTTCCTTCTATTCTTTAAAACTCTTGAGGGATGTTTCCCAGAAGTGAAGTAGGTAGCATGGGGATTAGATCTCAAAATAGACTGAGGTGTCTAGTAAAACTGGAAATTAGTCTTTGTATTTCTCTTTCCACCATATTAACAAAGCTGAGTATTTAAGGGGAGTTACAACTGTGTCAGGAAAAAGCAAAGAGACATGGAGGACAGCAGCATATTTGAAAATACCCCTCTTTTTCAGAATCTGAGCACTTCTTTGAACAAGCCATCTCTGGGAGCATGGTCTCCAGGGTATAAACTAGCTTTCTGAAATTAGGCATGTATAGTATTCCCTTGGGCTACCCTTTACTGATACTTTGTTGAGGAAGAGAAGTGCAAGGTGGTGCAGCAAGCATTTAACATAACATCTAGCCATTACAGAACCTGTACAGAAACAGAAATACATGGGCTTAGTTCAGATCTCAGCTTCTATGGATTAAATTCCTTATCTGTGAGAAAGTGGCTTGAATGTATACATAGAAAACAGTGCCTGTGACCATGCTATACGCCTCTCCAGCTGAAGTGAATGCATTACACAGCAAGAGCCATGGATCTAGAACAAGAATGAAACATTGGCTAGTGTGAATTAGCAGAGCACTATTTAAGGCAGACCTCGATTTAAGAGCAAGTCTGTATTTTAATCGACATTATTAGTGAATTAAATTCCTTTGTGCAGGCAACATTAAATGTGTCCTACACAGAGAGCTCAGTGAGCTGTTAGCAGAACTCCTCTGCCCTCTCACTGAGAGCTTCCATGAGAGGTGCATCATGATGATTTCACCTGATGAAGGAGAACACCTCCTGTAGTCATTTCTCATCTCCATACAATGTAATGATGCAAAACAAGAGCTTCACTTCGTCACAGCTTCACGTGCCAGGCCCTGTACTTGAGACCACCTACCAACAACATCCCAAAATCAACTCAGAAATTTTAGAGAAAGTTGCCCTATCCCTCACTCAGGTATCATGATCTGATTTAGTAAACCCTGCACTATAATATCCATATACACATCATCACTATGACTACTACTTGACTTCATGGTCATCTTGGATTCAAGCAGAAAGATAACCTCTTCTGATTTCAAACCAGACTGATAAATGTTATTTTTGATGCCTATCTTCCTTCACCTCCAGATCTCTAGATTAATCAGAGAGATTAATCTGCAGCCAATTAAAAATTATTACTATTTAGACCTGGAGGGAATCATTCTGTTAGAAGTATCCGGAAAGTTTCTGGTAAAACAGAAAGGATGTATCTGTTTTCGCCTATAACTTCTCTTTAATTTCATGAGAATTGATCCCATAAATGATTGTTCATTCAGGTGAATGAGGAAGGTTGTCAACTTTAGCTAGTAACAGAAGAACCAGAAAGGACTTTTCAAAGCGTTGTAATTTGGCCTGATTTGTTTCTTCATTACTGTTATAATTTCAAACAGAAAAGTGATATTATTTTTTTTCTTATGTTGTTTCAGGAAAATCACTACTATTAGTAAAAATAAAGATATTTTAATGGTTGAACTTGAGGATCTTAAAGGTCTTTTCCAACCAAAACTATTCCATGATTCTATGATTTTTAATAATTCTCTTTAAAATATAAGAAGCTAGCAAATCATTTTTTCATTCATTAATGAACCTTTATTGTTTGTTGTTTAAAGAGAAAGTAGAACAGGAGAGAGGAAAAATGAATCATGAACAATTCTTAGGAGATGATACCAGAAATCTTTCTGAGGATTTCTTTTTGCAGTTCTGTGGCTCATTGCTACTCTATGCATTTTCTCACATTTCTTAAATTTTTTCACAAAGTCAGGCAACAGTTTCATTTCAAGCGAGCTGGAATCAATTTTAAAATGGAGGACTGTTCATCCAGAAAGAGAGTGTTCTTGTTTGCAACCCGATATCCATGTGTTGAGGGAGACAATTTTCTGTGGCCCAGTGTCCACATCCCAAAACAATGAAATGAATTTGGACATGTGTCACAAGACAAATACACAGGACCTAACCAATTCAAAAAAAAAAAAGAAGAAAAAGAAAAAAGAAAAATAAAAAAGTGTTCCTTTTTTTTTTTTCCTTTACATTATTTTGTCTCTCAGCTTTATATGAGCTGATGTGATACTTGTCAATCAATGCAATAAAAACCAAAACAACTGGAGTAAGTCTCTGTTTATCTGAGATGTGCAGAACTGCTTTCTGTTTATTTTTTTTTACTTTTCTGTAGACACTATTTCATTTTCCGTTGCCACCTGACAAAGAAACTTATGGTTTACTGTAATACATACTAATGTGGCACATGTATAGTTTAAAAGAAAAGGATAAGAAGAAACTATTGCTGAATAAAATTTTACTAGGGAGCATTGATTTGGTAGGTACTTCCTTTTGAGAAGAAGCAGCTGTGAGAAGACTCACCTGGGGCCTCCATCCTCTGGCTTGGGAGGTACTGTTGTTGCCTGAGCTACACTGCAGGCATGCCAGTGCCCCAGTCCTCGCTGATGTTTACCCTGACCTGCTGATTGGGCTTCCTAGCTTGGCCTCAGACCTGTTTTGTCACTATGCACTTGTTTGGGAATTGTTGCCTGTGGCTGACCCTGGCTACCATCACTAGCCCTGCTCTTCTTGCTGTCAACCTTGGCTCCTGGCTCACCTTCCCCTGCTCAGTAGCCTGCTCTTGTTGCTTCTTAATGATATATGAACACTGCTGTACCATCTTCCCAGGAAAAGTATAAATGTGCTAGAAGGACTGAGATTTACAGGCCTCAGAAGAAGTCCAGTCATTGCCACAATCCATTCTCCGTACCAGGTGGCCAATGACATAGCACTTTGTGGATGTACTTGCAGTACTCATTTGAAGATGTCAGATAAATAATAATAAAAAAGTTCTATTTGTTATCAGTGGAGCATATTGATCCGCAGCGTTGTCATTTTATCCTTTCATGTCTCATATCTTCTTTCACAAATTGTATTTAAAATACCCCCAGTAAATAGAAAATGACTACTTCTAGTCTCTTGAAAAAATGGCAAGATCATCATCAGGACACATCTCCCTTCATGTTACTGAAAAAAACTTTCTTTAATAACACTATGAATTATCATGCTGTACATATGAAAACAATACACTGATCCTAATTCCGAAGTTAGTTGAGTATTCTTTATTATTTATTACTTATATTACCATGACATCCAGAAAACCCAGAACAGACATTATAATCTTACTGCATTAGATGTTGCTCAACACATAACAAAAATTATATCAGTCCTAAATAGTCTTTATTTATTTATTTTTGCTCTATGGCTTGCTGAGCTAAACCCTATGAAGACAAATTTTGGGGATAACTTCCTGGGGAAAAAAAAAACCACAACAAAACAAAACAAAACAAAAACCAAAAAACCCTGCGAGAATTATTAATTCTTCCTGAAAGTTGAAACCTTTAGATGAAAATGCAGCTCGGTCCTATTGTAAATCCAGAGATTAAGGAAGTCTAATGATTATTGCCCCAGGATAGAAACTCAGGTCTTCAGAATTGTTATTTCTGAGTTTGTGTCTGTCTTCTTGGCATGCCTTTGAGAAGTCACATTCCTGCATCTCCTTGTTAATCTTTAAAATGCTTCTAAGGCCATTTGGATGCACTGTAGGTCTTATTTACATATTTTTTTTCCAAAATAATTTTATTATTCTTAGTAGAAGTATACACTTATATACATATATATAAGCATATTGTAGGATGAGATTTCCACTGCACCCCAAAGCCCTAGACCCATAAGAAGTGAATTGGCTTCTGAAGATGCTGTTCTCACTTTTGCCATTTGTTATACAGGTAACCTAGAAAAAACACACTTCCTTCCTCAGTTCCTTAGTGAAGCGCTAAGTTAGGTAGGCTGAATAACATCAGTGATATTTCCAGTGCTACCTGATGGCCCACAGGTCATTTTAGGAAGGTTCTTTTGTTGATGGTAGATATCTGTGAGTCTATGATCTCCACCATCTCTCTCCATCATTGGAGAGTTTCAGAAGAATATTTCACTTTCAGTACTTTCTGTACATGACCGACTTTCCTTTTCTCTAGCAAACACTTTTGCTACAGTCTGGTCATGCATACAGTGTTCTAGCTTAGAGTTGATGTCATGTTATTGTAGGACTTAGAAGAGAAAAACACCCCTGGTCTCATTCACAAGGTGAAGTTAATGGAAAAATCAGATTATATGTTTGGGCAGGTCTGGCAGATATCAAGGAGCATGAATCCTTTATTATCCCAGGAACTTGAGAGTATCTTGATTCAGGCAGCATGTCTTGGAAATAGTGTCTCCCAAGTATCTTTAAGATTTGTTTCCCATGTTCCCTTTCTTTTTTCTGTAGGTCCAATTCTTATGTTCTATATTTACAATGGTATGTTGGGCTGACCTAAAACCAACTCTCTCTAAAGTTAATTTATACTCCAACTACTTCCATGATGAATAAACTGTATTCTTCCACCTTCAGTGGCTGTCCAGCCTGACCGTGAAAGTTGTATCGAAAGTCTGTGTACAAGGTCTGCCCTTTTCTGTAATGTATCTACTGGTTACTGCTGCTCTAGCATGGCAGCAGCAAAGACATTTCAAATTCTGTTTTAACAGAAACCTTTTATATGACCCCAGAAACTACATCTATTCCCTCTGTGACTAAATATCTGATATTTTCCTGCCTCCCGCTTGTGCTCAAATATGGTGATAACAGGACCCTGGACCCTGTTATTACCATAGATTGATGTGTATAAGTACTTGTCCCCTCAATCAGCAGAAATCTTTGCACTAATTGTCATTTGAAATGATTGCTTTTTCTTGCTGTATTCAGCTATTTTCAGTACTGTGGAGTGCATGACCCAGCGAAATAGTGGATCTCAAGTACAAAACACTTGGTCTTTTCCCTAAATGACAGGGAATGCTCCAGTCTTGCTCTTGGTATTTTGCACCTTTTGTTCCTCCTCAGCCCTGAAGCCTTGTCATTCTGTTTGGAGTATTAGTGTGGATCAAGACTATTCAGGGAAGGATGCGAATTGAGGTTGGCACGAAGTGTGTGATTGGCACCAGTGATGAATTCTTATTGTGTCGAGATTTTAGGCATGACAGTTATTGGTAAACCAATCCAAAATAATCCCATTCAAACCTGCCAGATTTGCTACAAAGTGATGTGTTCCTGAAGATCCTTGCCAGAATAATGATTGATGCCCGCTGCCAATCAGTGCTGAGACTCAGTCACTTCTTGTCATTTAACTATGGCTACACAGAACATTTAACAAAATGAAGGGGCATATTTGATGTTAAATGAATAAGGTTACATACAGTTGCTCATTTAATAGGTGCACACCTTTGTTCACTGGAAGGCAAGCCTGGGCAAATCACTTGACTTCCTTGTGCTTCAGTCAATCCATCACTTGAGTAACAATAAAACAAACAAACAAACAAAAAGACCATATACATACACAGAAAAAAAAACACCAAAAAATAAACTCACCTGAAAAACAGTCAGCATTTGAGCTATTAGTTACTAGGGGAATTATATGTTCATTGCTCATGTTCTAGTTTGTCATCAAAGTATCTCTTCAGTGGTTGTACATTACTGCACAGATGGCATCAAGATATCTTTGCAGAAAAAAAGAAGATTGATTTTATATTATGTTACTGTTATTTTACATTTTTTGTCACTTGTGAGTGAATATAATTAATGGATAAGGAATTCTATTTTGACATTATTTTGCTTAATTTTTATAGAAGTAGGATGCTATGTTTTTGTAGACCATTCCTCTCCAGCGAACTACTAAATTTCAGGAAAATGCCTAAATCTTACTGGTGGCAATGAGATATCAGTGTATGCTTACATTTAAGCCTGTACTTAAATACTTTCTGAACAGGAAAACCACTCAAAAAAAAAAAAAAAAAACAGAAAGAAAAGTTGAGGCACATCAGATCAGAGATGAATATACTAAGGGATTATAAAAATGCCGCAAAATGTGTGTAGGCCACCAGTAAAGGTAGGGATAGTCAATAAAAATCCTAGTATTTTATCTTAAGCTTCAGTCTTAGAGTATTAATTAAAAACTCCCAGAGACTCAGGACACAGCAATTATATTGATGCAATTTTTCTCTTTTATGCAACACGAAACTCACCTGATAATACTAATAATGGCACTTGCATAGCACTTTATGTTTGCAAAGTGCTGTACCAACAACACATAAACTACACCCTGGTTTGTATTATTTCTTTCACTGCTGTTACAGAGCAGGTTTTAGAGGACAAGGAATAGGAACAAAGCTCCCCTGCAGTTACTGCACTAAGGGCTTCATCCAAACAAGTCTTTCCCTTGGGTTCCTGATAAGACAGGTTCTTCTCGCTTACAACCTTTGTACTTTTTCCACATTAATTAAAAAAAAAAACCAAACACAACCAAAAATAATAATAAAAAAAAAAACCTTCTTCTCTTGATTCATATTATTGTTATCTTAAGCAGCATCACTGCAATGTTTGGGCTGGACATCAATGAATTCTGTAGATCCTTGCAAGTTGTAGTTAAAATATTCCAAGCACTTAGCATCAGCACAATTTTATACTCATGTGAGACAGAATAAATGAGACACAGCTTGGTTTTTAAGCAAGTTTAACACTTAACAGCAGGGGGATGAATTATAAAGTTTCTGTGATGCACATTGAGGCCTCCCAACAGACACCAAGATGACAGTTCACAAGTCTAACCCCAAAGAGTCAGCTCTTCTCAACATGTATTATTCTACTTATCAAAAACTGGTGGCCATACTAATCCTGTTAAACACTTTATACTCAGCATTAACTAGAGATTATTTTCCCCCCTGCATTTCTGCACTATGACATATTAAACCAGTTCTGCCTTTCTGTGGAAACATGAACTAATGAATTCTACAACTTCTTCCACCCATGTTGGGAGAGAAAGGAATAACTTTGCTTTCTATTTCTTTACTTCTTTTCATTTAAAAAACTCAAAGCTTTGCAGTCCTCACTGACATGAAGTCATGTTTAAGCCAGGTCCCAGAATATTGAGGATCTCAATTCCTAAAATCTCCTGTGAATGTAGTCAATACTTTCAATATCCTACAGCAGCAGGGTCTGCTCAGGAGCTGCAAGGAACCATTAAAACTTTCCTTTCTCTCCCTTCATAGTGCTCTCATATTTCCTAAACTTATTTACTTTGCTGAAATAAATCCTAGTATTTTTTTTGCCTAAACTCTGCCCTTTACTTCCTAGTCTTCATCTGTATCTACTAAGGGAGTTTCTTACTCACAGAGTTCAGCTGACAAAGTCCAATTCCAACAGATCAGTCAGTAAGCTGTGCCTATATTCAACTATGTCCTGATAGAATTGTACACATTAGCCACATGCTAATCTGCATTAACCAGAAGCGTGACTTGTGTCTCCCTTCATAAGAAGACTTTTTTGTCATCTTTTAAAAACCATTTGACCAAGTTCACATGAGTAACCTCTGCATTATTCCACTGGCTTTTTACAGAGGCACGCAGCTTGCCAATTAAATCATTTGAAGTTGCCGAGTTATTGTGCTGTGTGTGATAGTCACGCAAGTGTATACAGAATGTGCTGCATTTAATCTTCAATGGATGGAAAATTGCTGGCACTATGAATTTTGCCAACCTTTGCTTCTGTCCCCCCTCCCTGCTTTGCAAATGGTTTTAGAATCTAAATGCAAACATATTAAGTATAAAGAATGAATTTGGCATTTAAATTAATGGTTTCACATCAGAGATAGTGCAGGTTTTGTTTGTTGGGGGAAGAAGCTAAAACACACATTACATCTACTGAATGGCTTCAGGTGATTGACCAGCACATTTTGTCCACCGGATGAGTTGCAGAAACAGATCGCTGCTTGTGAAATGGCTGGCTGACTTTCAGTATTTTTTTTCCTTTTTTTTTTTTTTTTTCCTTCAAAGAGTCTTTACCCATGAACCAGTAGAGTTCCTCCCAATACAAACTATCAAGTTTCACACTGCAAGTTTTCAATGGCAGCCAATCTGGAGGACTGCATATATCTACACCCCAGACAGCTGCATTATGGAGCTAAAGGAACTGCATCTAAATTCATGAGCCGATAAAAAGTAATCTGGCTAAAGTCTTTTTTATACCAGAATACACACTGGTAATCACACCCCCTTGAATTACAAATGTTCCATAACCATTCAAACTGGTACCGAGTTACTGACATTATTTGAAGTAATGACATAATAAAACACACTTTAAAAGACAAAACCATAATTTACTTACTTCTCACTTAAAAAATGTTTCAGAAATCTGTTGAGATTGTATTTGATGGGATACCAGGTTTCACAGACCATCAGACTTGAATATGTTTTAATAAACCAGAAAAATTAAAGTCACTTTAGCTTACTAGTTAGCTTTAGATTTTTTTTATTATTATTTCCCATGTTTTCCCCCTTTCTCTTATCTTCCTGCTGAGTTCTCTCTCTCCCTCCCCTTATATTTTAAAACTGTAGCTAAAAAATAATTAAAAACTATATTTTTATTTAGCTTTATCTCATTAACAAAAATATGGGGTTTTCTTTTCTTTTCTTTTCTTTTCTTTTCTTTTCTTTTCTTTTCTTTTCTTTTCTTTTCTTTTCTTTTCTTTTCTTTTCTTTTCTTTTCTTTTCTTTTCTTTTCTTTTCTTTTCTTTTCTTTTCTTTTCTTTTCTTTCCTTTCCTTTCCTTTCCTTTCCTTTCCTTTCCTTTTTTCCTTCCTTTTCTTTTCTTTTTTCCTTTCCTTTCCTTTCCTTTCCTTTCCTTTCCTTTCCTTTCCTTTCCTTTCCTTTCCTTTCCTTTCCTTTCCTTTCCTTTCCTTTCCTTTCCTTTCCTTTCCTTTCCTTTCCTTTCCTTTCCTTTCCTTTCCTTTCCTTTCCTTTCCTTTCCTCTCTCAGTTGACATAAGCTGCTAGCATTAAGAACCTCCACACCCAGTTCTTGTGTACCCATGCTCTAACCTGCCTGAAGCTGAAAGATCTTCTTTATTGCAAGGAAATGTGATGTAGTAACAGCACAATGATAGTTTTGGGGCTAAATTCTGTATCTGTAGACATTACTCTTCTTTCAGGGGAAAAGTAGCAAAAAAATAACAGGAAAAGTAGTTTGTATCTGCATGGTAGAACACGGGATAAGTACTTTACAAAATGCCAACAGGTAGTGGTTTTGATGGCTATTAACATCTCAGTAGACCAAACAAAAGACTACTTAAAGAGATTCACCTTAGCCCACTTGTCGCAAATTGACTTGTGGAAGACTTTCAGCTGCTTATCTTTAACACCCAGACTTGTCTTTCGATACATGTCTGGTCCAGCTGCCAGGGTGCAATATTCTACCTGTTCATGCCTTAAACCTCTATTCTCCACCCACAACTTGAGTACTCACTGAGCATGAAAGTGAAGGGCCCCATGTGTGAAAATGAAGTGATGATATGACAACAGGAGAGGACAACTTGCTGGCCTACACCACTTCACTGCACTGCAGGAATTGCTGTGTAGTTTCAGGTTGGTGGTCCATCTAGTGGCTGTTCACAAGATACTTCAAAGAAACATATCAAAAATCCTATAACAGGCAATGACTGAATAATCTATGTTTTCATAGCTGCTTCGTATTTTGCCCAAGACTCGGAGTTGAACTCAGCCCTGAAGAATGGCAGATTATACCGATATATAAAGGACTCGTGTCTATAATCTCTTTGCTTGTTATACCTTTAACTCTTCCACCTGTCTTTTCCTTCTTTTTACATGTTATTTCCTGTTTTTAATCAGGGAACACAGCTTGTTTCACGAACAGGAACAAAGGCAAATATTAATTCCATTGAATTTTAGGCTCTTAGCTAAGACCATTTACTTAGTAGCTTAGTCTATTTCTAAAATTAAAAGAGAAAAATGTACTTCCTGAAGTGGCAATTTACTCTGCTTAGATCTGAATCACCCTGGACGTTCCTGTAGCTCTCCAGCAGCTAAAGAGGGAGCAGAGAGTACTTTATCTAAAGCATTCTAGCCTAAATACCTCAGTTATGAGCCAGAAGTTGGGTTCAGCCTGTGTCTTCACACCCACAATACCACCTGTATATCGTTCCTTGCCTCTCTCAATCACCAATTTCTAGTCAACCATTTCTTTTAAAGGGTGATCTCATTGCTGTCCGGATACCATCTTTTGCTCCATGGGCCAGATTTTGCTGACTTGCTGAACTATCAAAATGTAACTTGGCTCAGGAGTCTACTTAGAAATAATCAAGAACAGGTTAGTAATAAGACAAAGCAGCATGATGCATCATTGATAGAATTACTCTCTCCTCAATGTAGTAAATTGAGGATAGGTTAACATTTGCCTTTACACAGTCCTGGAGACAAAGGATAAATTATTTATTAAAGAAGAGGGAATCACTACAACCGCTTTTCAGCCAGGCACTTGAATCCTATCCCTTGACATGAGATACCAGAAGCTGGGGGCGGGGGGGTGGTTGTTTGTTTGTTTTGCTTTTACCACAGCCTATCAGCATAAATACCACTTCCTTAGTTAGAATCCATCTGCTATGTTGACAATGTACTCAAATTGCAAGCAAGCATTTAATGGTGTCACGCTGAAGCACAACAGAGTGGATGCTGAGAGCGCCTTAGGAGTCACTAAAATAAAAGGGCTTTTCTCTTAATTTCAGTCACCAGAGGACTTTGAACTAAACATGACATCTTAGCCATCTGAGCTTTTTAAACGAGACTTTGGCAGATACACAATGCTCAGCTTGGTGGTACCTAAATAATTGAGGCTTTGAAACATCAAAGTACTCACACCTTCAAACACTCAAGTAGCTTTATTTGAAAGATTCTTTTCACAAAAGACGACTAACTCTGCCATTTGAGATCAATGGATCTCTCTGAAACATAGTGTCCCCACTTTAGATTGGAACACATTGGTTGTTTACTACATGGTGACTAGCAGTGTCCCAGGTGCAGAAGGCATTTGATTAAATGGATGTCTTTGTGATGGCGTGATAGACTACAGAATTATGGATGACATTTAAAAAAGAGGAGAAGGAGATCATTACGGCACAAATTAGAAATTCCCAGGCATTTCACTGTTCATATGTGCATTTTATTATATTTTTTATTAATTTAATTTAATTTTTATTTGCTTTACTTTGCATTGTTTTGTTTTATACCCAATGAATTTCTCCAGGACTAAGAACTGAGATTTGTGGCAGCTAAAGGATTGTGACGAAGGATTAGTCACTGGTAACATACTCTTTTCAAAGGCCATGTGATATCTCCTGGACTGTCTTCTCATTAGCAGATTTTGCTCTGAGCTTTAAAAATTCTACTTCACTGTTGTGTTCCTCTTCCTCTCCCAACTATCCTTCACAAACCCTGGCTAAAGCAGAGCATGAAATCGGTATCTTACCCATAGGGATCCTACACTTTTTTGACATTCAGATCTGCTTTGTTGTTAAAATTATTAAAATTGTTTTTTATAATTATCAATTTTTTCTTCTAATTAGTACACATAGTAGTAATTTATATTTCTTGTTAGTACATAATATACAAGAAACCAAATCCCAAAAGGAAATTATGCCCTTAAAGTGACCTTTAGGCAAAATTTATGCCCTTTTGTCCAAAACAGTGGTCCTCAACCAGTACTTAGCAACCTCAGCTTCTGTAAAGGCACAGAAGTCTGTGTTTTCTTGTATAGACTTAGAAGAACCTAAAGTTCTGTTTTTTCACCTGACTATGGCGGCAGCCAACTTGGCCTACCTAAACTCATTTACAATTCTACAAATCTCAGCTGGAGATTTGAGCAACCTGGTCTAATCTGGCCCTGATTCTGGCCCCTGCTATGATAAATAGGGATTCTCATCCCCACTATCTCAAGTGGCTCAACTGTTAGAAATGCTCACAGCTCATCTACTATCTATCCATGGAGTTGAATACAGAACAAAGTACAGTAGTTAGGGGAACTTTTCCACATAAATATGACTAAAAGAAGTGAGTCTGTGTATGCCTTTCAGTACTGTAACTCACATATGTAGTGGAGAAAACAGTTTATAATTGCTGTCTTACTCTCAGTAGATCCAAAATCTTGTATCGTGGTAGTATTACACCCAAAATGTTGGTGCAAAAGGGAACACTATCTCTTGTATTTGGAACTAAGACTTTATTGTTAGTTTAATTAATGTTTAACAGTCTAATAAAAACCTAATCTTTTTACTCTTCTTAGTACTTGTACCCATACACATAGTGAAAATTAACACAGAAAAGCCCTTTACAACTAAAACTGTTATTCAGAAAACTTACTACTTTTCTTTGCTTTTATGCTTTCCCTTCCAATGTGCCTCTGAGTCACAATGTTGAAAGCTTCAGTCCTCTTGAAGAGGAATACATGAGATGGAGATACAAGTCGACCATGTCCTGTTGCAGAGAGGTATATGATGTTCACGGTGGGGTATTCATCCTCCTCAGTTTTCAGCCCGCTTAGGTCTGTTTCTCCTTGCGCCGCCTTCCCCCCCATTTTCTTTGCATGATCTGCTCGCTCTTTATCGGTTCCCAGCTAAAGTTGGAAAATGCGTTATAACCTCCACTAATCCCAAATTGCGTTAAAATCTATTGTTCATTACACAGATGTGGCTCATGTACACAGTTCAGAGACCCTGTACTGTCAGGTCAGTACAAATCCTGTGAGCTTGTACCAACATAAACATATTTACCGGAATAAATCAGGGGAATATCATCATTATCTATAGTCTAGATACTTACACGTCCCCATCTTTGACGCTCAGCCATTAGGCAACAAATTCTGCAGAGTGAAAAGGAAAGAAAACAGACTTTCACTTTAGTATTTTTCTGTAAAAGAAAAGGTTTAAATCATCTTATCTGTTCATAAGATTGTTTATTTATGTTATTCAGTGATAAGTGTTAAGAATATAATTAATTAGAATGATCTTGACAGCAGTCCAAGATCTTCAGCCACTTAGATAAGGACTTTAATCTCTAGACTGCAAAATTATGTCCCCTCCATGTATCTCTGAATCCATGATTACTGCTTTCCAAAGTTAAACAACTACATGCAGAACAGTGCAAGGTAATTTAGTTTATCAATCCTGTAGAGATTTGTGATCCTCTTGGGCATGAAGTTGACTTGAGATTTTGCCATTCCTTTTAATTTCTTTAGGAAGGTGCTTAATGCAGCAATGGCAGTAACATTCATAGTAACATAACATCATCAGTAACATTCATGTTCTAATTCATATATAACTGCTATTTTATAGATATCTATCTATATATTTATACCTATAGCTGTATATAAACATGTTTATATATAGACTGGAAGACAGATGCAAAAAGGTGGAAAAGTATATTTGCTGTTTCTTTAGTCTAACAGCTCAATGTTTACATGGGTTCAATAAATGATTAGATAAAGAAATGAAAGGAAAATCCACCTAAGAGTGCTAAATACAAACAAGCAACCTCTAGCTCAAGAAGTTTCCAGGACACAAACCATTGAAGGCTGTAAAAGTACACTTGGAAAATGTATTACAGACCTGCGCATTATTCTGGTTTATTTCAGTTATCAACTGCTAGCAAGTAGTGGAAAGGGGATATTGGCCCAGGTGCGCCTCTGGTCTGATCCAGCATGGCCAGTCATATGGTCTGACGCCTTTTCTCCCTAAATGAGGTAGTGAAGCAAGAACCTCTACAGCAAAACATGGAATATATTGGGTTTGATCTCATTTTAAAACTGACATGTCTATCAGCTGCAAAACTAAGGTTTAATAGCAAGAGATGACATTTTCTCAAATTCTGGATTAAAAGTGTGCTTTTGAACCAACAAAAGTCTTACTGTTTTCCACAATGTGTTGTGTCTACGTTACGCTCACTGTGTCTGTAACAGAAAATAAGTTTCAAGAAATGTTGAAAAGTTACATTAAAAAGAAAGGCAAATGAAGTAGGTGATCATGCCATTTATTACTTTGTTGGTAACTTTTCTGATATCGCTGTGGCAGATCCTGTCAGAGAATAGAACAAGGTAGTAATGCAAAGCTTCAAGTAAGAGATATAGAAATTTGTCTGGAATAATACTAGATCACTGAAAAATAATCTTTTACATTTCTGCCAAAAGTTCTATACTTCGGTCCCACTGATGTATAGAAAGAGGAAAAATATGACCTCAATATTGCTCTTTCACCATTGACTCATCCCAGAATTGATACACTTGTGCTGTGGTTGCCCTGAAGTGTAATAGTGTACCATTAAATTTCAGCTGCAATACCATTATATTGCTATTAGAAAAGACTGCCGAGCAACACAATTTTTCAAATAAATATGAATTGTGAATGGCTGAAATGTGAAATGCCCTCAAGTGCCCAGAAGCAGGATTTTCAAGTGTCCTTTTTCAGTGGACAGGTTTTATGCTCTCCAGCAAAGGAATGGCTCAGTTTCTCTTTTGATTTTTAGTGGTAGTCTTAACAGGCACATACAATAAAGAGCCATACAGAAGTCTGGGACATGACCTCTGTGTAACCTGGTGAAGGCACAGAAGTTCTGATGAGTATTACCAGTGAGAAAGTTACATCTGTGGCCTCAAAGAGCTAGTTCAAAACCTGTTGTGATTCTCAGTCTTATTCAGTTGTCATTCTATTATTTTGTGCTGTTCACCAGCTTTCTTTGTTTGCCTTAAACTGGGGCAAAATTCATCTAATGATAGCAAAATAACACCAGAAAAGTACACAGCCCTGTATCTAAACAAAAGAAATAAATACAAATCTTTGCCTTTCATCAGGCTTGTCTCCCTGAAATTCACAGGTCTGTGTCAAGAGGTTGTTTTTTTACACCTACTCGGCTGGAATACAGTACACTCTGCATGTTGATAGCCAGCATTTTCACACCCACTTATTCATGCATATGCTAATAGTTTTCTCACTACAACTGCTGTGCTTCGTTCAGGACCCCTTACAGCTGTTTCAAGCATGCACCACCAATCAGACAGCTTCTGGGTAATTTACACCTTCTCCCTGCCCTGTGGTATTTAGATAGCTGAACATACAAGATATGTATGACCATCAGCACTGACCAGTGAGAGACTTCATGTTCTTTCCTATCAACTTATAGGTGTAAAACAGATGGGATACCCAACAGAAATGGTGTGAGTGATGTTAGCTGCAACGTAACTCTAGAGCACAGTTGCATACAGTCACTTAACAGCACTTTGTTCACAATTTCCAACTGTTTTTATGCTAATGTTGACAAATATGTGTAGATATAGATGCTTTTAATCCTTAAGAAATATGAGTTTAATCATTAACTTGTATTTAAATAACTATTTTAAAAAGGGAGATACATTGTTGAAAACACAGATAGGTTGTGAGTCCTTGCTTAAAATACTATCTCAATTGTTCGACTAGTATGCCGGACTCTGAATAACAGCTTCAACAATTGCCAGTGCCTTTTATTGATAATACTGCTGTTCTTTATTCATTTAATAAATCTAATTTAATGGTGGGAAAATCTCCAAAATAAAGTTGGGCAAACCTGCCAATGACAAAGAAGGTCTTTTTCTCTGTTAAATCTCTGCCTTGGGACTTGGGAGAGTTTTCTTCATTCATCACTGCACTGCAGCTTTTGTGGACTTTGTCTTAACGGTATCTGGGAATTTCACTGGAGAATCTGAAGAGATCTGCCTAGCTGTAGGTGTCTGTCTGTCTCATCTTTGTGCTGGAGTGGAAAGAATGTGTGGTGTTTTCAAAGATGTGCTGTTGTAAATCACAACACTGGATATTAGCTAAAACCACAAACAACTTCACTTTCTGTTAATACATGGGACTGGGAATTGTGGCCACACCACCCTCTCTACTGTTATTGCTAAGGGCAGGGAAAGTACTTCAACTAGTGTGGGGCAGGCAGTTATGTAATGTGATGTCTTCATATATCTCGGGTAAATATCTACCAAGTCTGAGCACTTGTGTCACAGCAGATGAACTGTGTAATCATTCTGTTTCAAGAATTCCTCTCAAAATTTTCCTTATCCCTATTCCTGTGTCCCTACTTGTTTAAATTGCGAGTCCTTTGAGGAAATGACTTGTTCATACACATATTATCACAATGGAGTTCTGACCTTAGTAAGTCTCACAAGAGGATGAAACACATCTGAGCTTTCTGAAGTCTCCTCCTATGATAAATCTTTGTTGTAAAATGAGATTTTTGTGAAACATGGAAGATTAAATGAATTAATTTTTGTCCAATGGTTTGGTGAAAGCCTTGGAGATGTTATCTTAGGGGGATTCATCAGAGTCTTTTCTGTAAATATTTTTTATTATAGTGTTTTTTTCATTATCTTATGCATATTGTCCCTATGTGGAAATCAGCTGGATATACCCCTACACAGCAATGGACTGCCCCTGGAGGCTCTTTGGGGACTGACTTCAGAGTTTCGTAGGGATCCAGTTCCATTGGTTATTTGCTCATATGGTCTGACTTCGCGTACCTCAAAAAACTTTTTTTTACTAAGGTATATTGTATTACAGCCATAGATTTTAGCTAAAGTAAATAATTTCAGTATTTTGCAGGCCAGATTATCCTATTAAATCAAAAAAGGGAAAAAAAATTATGGGGTTGAAGTTCTGTGTTATGACATAAACCTAATTAAATGACTCACTACTGCTGAAAGGAAGATGACTTCCTCTCTCCCCTTTTCTCTGTCTATCACTCACACTGATTTGAAACATTAGACAATAAATGGAATATTTTTACTTCAACATAAGTAAACTGAATCAGCCCAGATAGAGATTAAATGAATGCCTGAATCTGTGCAAGGTGTACACAACAAATGAGGGAGCCAGGGGAAGAAGGATGTTGGCCCCCCAAAAAAATTGTAGAATAAAAGAGCCATAGAATTATTTAGGTTGGAAAAGACTTTTAAGATCATCGTGTCCAACATTAATGAGCAAGGGAAAAGAGATGAGGGACAAGGAATTACTCTTTGGTGAAAACAAACCATTTAGATTGGCTTTGCCATCCATGGGCATGACTAATCATACCACACCAGTTCTGTTTTCCTTCCTTATTTTTAATCTGCATGTATGAAAAAGAGAGACTACATAGGCATTTAAAGAGAAAAATTCTCTGTAACACGAGTATATCCAGGCAGTTTGAAATGATCTATTTTATTTGCTTGTTTAGCTTTCATTATTTTTTTTACTAAAATAGGATTCTAAAACTGTGGGTGCTGAATCACCCTTCCCAAACTTCAACAACTAGACCTTTATTTCGTCAAAAATAGGAAATGGGTTTCAAAAGCCACCTTGCATGAAACTGAACTAACTGCTATTAGTAATATTTTTAGCTTCTAATTCTTTGTCGATACATTCTTAGGATATGATGAATGACACATCTAAGTCAGAGTTCAGAGCAGTGACAAGTCTTTTATAATATCCAGGTAGGTTAATGACATTGAAGAAAAGAGTTTGCGAATGAGTGTGAGAGAGAGAGAGAGGGACATAATGGTTTGCCTGGCTTGCTCAGGCTGCTAAAATCAAACAACAACGGTCTGAATCAGAACATGTCTCAAATGTAACATTTCAGCCCGAGATTTTTAAAGGGTAAGTAGATTCACAAGGTGAAAACTTACAGTAAATTTTTAAACTAATGTTTTCTTTAATTAGAATTGATGTCAGAATGATCTACCTTTTATTTCCTACACTATTTCCTCTTATATATTTTGTAATATCAGATTCTATGTCACGCTTGTAAAAAAAATCTTTACATATTAACAATTGCAAAAAAAGAAGGATTTTATATTCATCACCTCATCAGAATGCAGTGAACCGGAAGGAGGTGGTTATATGTAGTTAGCCCTTGGCTGTTGTCAACCTGCTGATTAGAAGGGATGCCTGGGATGGAGCTGTCTGATCCCCTCATGGATCAGGTGAAATCCAAATATTCTAGATTCAAGAAAAAAAAAATCAGAAGAAACTCCATATGGCTCCACATGTTGAAATGCCTGGAGTTTTCTGCCTTGCTGTGGATTCTCTTTACTGAGGAAAAAATCGCACTCTTTCCACTCATATAGAACTTCCTTGGACAAAATTTAATTTTGTATTAATTTACGGTACCTACCATGCCTCTAAACAGAAGAAGCACACAGCCGTGTAGCCATATCTGCATCATTCAGATATGCAAGCTATATCTGACAATACATCTAGTGTGTAGGCACAGAGAAAACAGAAAGAGTACTTTTAGTTGATCACTATTTTGTAATCTGAGTAAAAAACTCAGCCTGTGAGAATATTAGACTATGGAGTTCAATAGCTAAGAGAAAAGAAATAAATCAATGGGTTTGGGTTTGTACACCAGGAAGTTTCATTCAAATTGCAAAATGTTGTGTTTCATTTTCAAGTTATTATTTAAGACTCTTTTTTTCTCTTTTTCTTTTCTTACCCTTTAAAAAGATCAATTTCAAAATGAAAATGACATTTTGAAGTGAAACAATCTGGTTCATTCTGAAAATGTTGATATAAAGCATTCTGACATTTCCTAAAACCATTTTCTTTCATGTGTGCATGTGTATATGAAGACTACTTGAAGGATGAGACTTGACCTTATAAATTCATACTTGTTGATAGAACAATACAGGTAGAGGTGTGCATAAAAATGTAATTTTTCTCTTGCTAAAAATATTTCACCCAGATGTAAAAAGCCCAGAGGAATAGCTGCAGGATTTAACCAATTATTGTGAACTATATGAAGCAGAACAACCCTTCGCTGTAGGCCCCACAATGTTGCCATCAGAAATAACCCCAGCCCTGCCTTCTACCAAATCTGTTTTCTATACCACCGTACAACAGCCAGTCAAAACCTAAACAGCAATAAAAATTTATTTTACAGTTTCAGTCTTTGTCCCAGTGAATTATATTTTAAACACCATCTATATCAGTAGTCACAATGGCTCATAAATACCCACTTGAATACAAATGACAAGAAGGAGAGGATCATCTTTCTCATTCAGCTTTACAAGGACACATTTTATTATTTTAATTATCTGGGCTATCCCCAATACAAAAACTTAGTACAATGTTATACTTGTATTTTAAAACAAACAAACAAGACCCTAACCATTTCTCTTTTTGTTCTGCAGTGTCAGCAGTCTGCCTTTGTGTGTAACAGCACGGCTGAGACATGGCCCTGCTGCACATCTGGTCTGAGGACAGCGAAAGAGAGTACGTAACCTTGACTCTTGTTCACACTTGGATCAAATGTCTGTCTGGGTCAGTTCAGGATGAGAGAGGAATTCTCAGTTTTCTGAAAGGTTTTGCTGACCAAAATACAGTGTGTAAGCTTGTGTAGTTAAGGGATGCCATCTAGCTCAACATAACTAATGTCTGCAAATTTGCAGGAAACTGTTGAGAAGACTTTATTGATAGTGCTGAAGCTTAACTTCCTGCGATCACCTTGGCTGTTATCTAGAAGTGGAGAAGAAAAGGAACCTAAACCCCAGCATTTTACCTATTAAAAATTGCAGTGCTGAGAGGAGAAGTGAGGGGGCATATGCAAATCTGTCTGTATTGCTCCTTCTTTCTCCCTCTCTTTTTCTTTTTCCTTTTTTTTTTTTTTAATTTAAAAACAAACAACAAGTAATTGGTTTTAATCCTGCTGTAAACTGGGGAAGATTTATGAAAAAGGGACTTAAAGGGCTCATTTTCAGTGGATTTGATATTATTGATTAGCTGATATTTAGACTCCTGAGGCATCGCTTCTCATTGTGCAAAATAAGCATAAAAACACTACAAGCAATTAATTGCATGGTTTTTGTACTATGCTTTGAGATGGCCTATCAGCCCTTTATTAATATTAATGAGAAGAATTAGTACCAAAGATCAGGGATCCATGATAGCTGGAAGAACCTGCAAGGACCCTCCAGCTCTCATGCTTTATTATTTTTTAATCAAAGTGGCTGACTTGAAGGCACAAAATTAAAGAACGGAGTCCTTTATGATTCCACAATGATTCAAATTAAAATGATCTATACTTGCATAATTCCAACGAGCCATTTTGTGCTAGTTAAAAACAGTTAAAAATTGCATAAATGCATGATTTAAGGGCTGCAGCTTTCTAATCTTAATGAAAGGGCCACCTTTTGTATATTTCTCAACTCGCACATGTGATCAGAATAAATCCACCGCAGAAGAGCAAGGGATGGAGAATATATTTGATGGCAACATTCTGCTGGTGAGTTACCTTGAGAAAAAATGGGATTTGGGATCATGGGTAATATTTCCTGCTTGTCCGAATAGACAATTATTTTCTTGTAAGTATAAAAAATATCCTGTCTTCTATTTTTATTACAGCAAAGTTTAAATGTCTCATCCAAGATGGCTTTTCTGGAAGACACTGACTACACAGTAATTAATAATAAACCGAGCTGTGATGAGCTCTTCATAAACAATATAAAAATACGAAAAAGACAAGACAGGAATGGAAGGGGAAAAGATGAGTAGCCTATGGTTATTGGGTCTGCAACAAAAAACACAATGATGCAGTAATATCCAATAGATCATACTGCATCTCTAAAATCAGTGTTATTGTAATTTATGTAAATTCAACCAATCAATGAATTTCAGAAAACTGTGTTATGGGATATTACTACACTGATTATATAAAATAAAGGAGAAAAGAAATCCTTAGATCCAGACTCTTTCTTTTGGATACCTTTCTTAATCCCTTAAAAAAAAGTACATAATTATGTAGCACTGACATAATATCTGTCTAGCCATTGCAACAATGAAATCAGTGTGAGCTATAAGACCCTCCCAAGACTCTAGGAAAATTTTTGAGCCTTTACTTTATGCTGAGAGCTGTTTTGTTGTGCCTAGGATAAGATCATTTCCCAAGCGAGCTTATTTGAAGTAAGCCGTGTTTGGACTATGCCGAAATCATGACAGCATGATCATGCCCTTAACGTAGTGAAATCTTGGCAAGCTTTAATTCTTAGTTCCTCTTCAGAGTCATGTCAAAGTTCACTGATCCTCAGTGCCTTTAACAAATCCTCAAAGAGCCACACTATGGATTGTAAGGCATAGTTCAAATACCTACTACCAGTCCATAATCTACATATCATTGCTACAGTATAATGGATCATTAGAGTACTCTGTCACTGTGCATTCAGAAGTCTTAAATCCACGGATCATGAACATGATAGACTGTAACAGTCCCTTCAAAGAGTTTACAATCTATCCTATCAATGCCGATTTAGAAAACAGCAGATTTCCACAAACGTAGCCCCTTTGCATGCTTAGAAACCTTATGCAGTACTAATGAACGGAAGTCGTGGTGTAGAAAAAGCAGAAACATTTTATAATTCACCTGCTAGGAAAAAACACCTCTTTTTTTCAACCATGTATCAGATGTCCAGAAGCTATCAATTTTGTCCCCTTTATCCATGGCAAGAGGTTCTGTGCAGCCTTCTTGATAACATAACTAGAGCTCGAAATCTACAGAGTTGCTTTTATGTCAATGTATTACATAAATTTTGTGAATGGGAGCAATCATCTGGTCCCAGTTCCCCAAATGGTGTAGTGAAACTGGGATTAGGATAGTTGCATGGAGCACAAAGTTCCTGTGATGATGTGTACCAAATATTGTGTCCTTAATATTTTAGTCCAAAGAACAAGAGCAATTTACACGTAGGTCAACTTTTCCTACCCTTTAGTATTAATTTGAAGAGTTTATTGGTTAATTCAGTCCCTATGGTTCAATCAATATGCTCCCCCAATGAATTCCTATAAGGATATCTATCTTCATCAGCTGTGAGCTCAGTTTTTCATTATAAAGTTTTTTAACTTTCTTTGCTTGCTGAAAAAGCCAGAAGCATGAGTTTAAGCCTCACCCAGAGCTAAGGCCAGCCTAAGTAAATGTAAATATGTCTTGGGGCATCCAGGCTGGAAGCCAAAGGTAGCTTCTTGTGATACAATCACACTGTTCCTCTGACAGTGGCTACAGAAACCTTTGGGACTTACATCAACCTGGTAAGCTATTTTTGCTCCAGTGGATTCTTGACCTTAGCAATGACCTTGTCTCTAACCAGGCCTGAATTGACCCATGGGAATTTTTAACAGTTATAATGGCCTTCACTTGAGATGGAGGAGAGGGAAAGGGGAACTCAGATGAAGTAAACTATTTTCTTCAGTACACACTGGAGTAACCTCAGTTCAGTTGCTGCAATTCATGAATTTATGCCAAACAAGGGTATATAAAATGCTACAGCCCACTTCCCAGATAGATTACGGACACTTCCTTTTCAATTTACAAGTATTACTGACAGTGTATTTTTATTGTGTAAATTCTTTGAGGTGCATATTTGCATCTGCAGTAGCAAACCCCTGCAACATATTAAATCACAGAAACACAAAAATGGACATAAAGGACTTATACTAGCTGGTTTTCTTTCTTTCGGTGCTGTGTCTCCTTTGGTCCAGCTGAAAATTCTGAATAGGCTTCTGTGATTTTGCTTTCTGAAATTTGCAAAAGATATTTGCTCTGGGACTGAGACCATGCATGTCAGATAAGAAATTTATACGGCTGGCATACAATGTGCGTGGCCCAGAATGTAAGGCTTGATAATGGAAAACCTGACAAAATCATAAGTGGTCCTAGTGGGCAATACTATAATACAGTGTTATTATGCCAGGTTTCCAAAAACGTGTATTATTCAAGAACTGAAATTACTGTTTGGCAGCCCAGGAGCTTGTAATGCATTGAATAAACTATAGTTTCTGACTAATATTTGCATGCCTGTCTAATAATATGTAAATGTGACAGTTTCCCTCCTGGAAAAACTAAAATCCCTAATGAATTGAAGGGCCAAACATGCAAATAAACCTCATGATTCACACATGTGTCTCTCATTTAATTTTTCAAAATGTATTTTGCATTTTGATTACGCTACAAAATGCAGCATGGAGGGCAGAGCAGTGAGAAAAATAGAAGCGTGTGTACAACATATTTTTCATATCAAACAATGTGATTTACTTTAATCATTCCAGGAGTAACAAATAACTGCAAGTGCATGCTTTGAATGCCTTCCAGGTGTATGTAGTCAAGTTAAAAAAAGTGATGTTGTTTATACTTGCACTTCATAGGCTGTAGGCCTGATGTTTCTCTCAATCACTCTGGCTTTCCTCTGGTATAATTCTAGTTTGACTTTAAAAGAGTTGTACTTGATTTTTACAGATATGAGAGGAGAATCATGCCTCAGATGCCTCTGCTGTGGCAGAACTGAATCAGTTCTCTTTGGATATGTTTATACCATTGGACATAAAATTCAGTATTATTTATTTAGACCCTCAGGTACATTCAGCAACGCAAAAACTCTCCAAGTAGGAGCAAGCTCACTCAGGAAATGCCCCTCACTGCGTCCCTGAGCAATGAACAGAACTTGGCATTAAGCTTCCCCAGTCTCTTATAGGAGTAAGCAGAAAGTATTTAACTGTCACTTGTCCTTCTTCTCAAGGTCAGAGAAGACAAAGGGCAGTGAAGTAGAATATCCTCCTTGAAAATCATTCTGAGAGAATGTTCTGGCAAATCTGGTCGCAGAGGTTTTAAGACATACATTTGCTCAGCCCTCCGGCCCACAGGCTCTAAGTTATTCTCCCTCTAAAAACATAACGGGAAAGAAAAATCTAGCTGCACCTCGTCATTTCAGCTCACAGTTAAATCCACTCATGTAATTTAGTGCAACTTAGCTTCCAGCTGACACAGAAGAAAAGTGGGTGCTTCTGCCACCCATTCTGTAGCGGTAAGCAGAGAGCGATGGTGGGTAGGTTGGGTTGTGGTGACATCTTAAGCTGCAATGAAAAGGTTCACCAGGAGATGCCTCTCAGCACCAAACACTGGTATTCTGCTAGTCCCCATCATAGCTACAAAATGTCTGCAAAGCAAAAACGTCTTATAGTTAGTTTACTTATGGTATCTTTGCCCCAAATAAAGATTAGAATATTTCAGATCTTCATATGCACGACAAACTGTTGTGGTTGAGTTACAGGGTTTTCTATTACTCAACAAATGGCATCTGCTTTCTTCTTTTTTTCAGTGCTGCTATTGAAAAATTAAAAGGATCAGTTTTGTTTCGTTTTGGTCCTGGAAGGAGTTTTTTTCTTCATTCAAAAAATGAACAAACAAATAAAACTGCCTCTATTTTTGTTCTTTTCAATTTTGAAAAGCTGATCTTTTTTTCAAATACTATTTTCCAATCAGCTCTAAGGTAATACAAATAATAACCAAGCAAGACTAAAGAAGGTGATTTTTTTCGTAACTGTCAAATAATGACAACATGAAGCAGAGACAAATATCATCCCGAAATTAATCATACAGAATGGGTTACAGCGAATGTCCTCTCTTTCTGCCCAAAAGATGCATTTCATTTTCTTATCTTTATTTGCATACAGACTCCGGCAGAGAAAGCTGCCTCCAAAAGCCATTTCTTTAAGATACCACAAAATAGAAAGGTTAATAGTTAATGCAGCTAAGAGTCCCATTATTAAAACTGCTTTGCCATGCAATACCGGGACAAATGGAAAATGAAAATTAGCCTAGACATCTACAACCTCACAAAAGAGATTCAAGTCTCCGGGGTTGTCATTCCAGCATCTTTACATGATAATCAAGCAGGTTTTGTGTACTTACTGTAGTTAATGCCACCTCTTCCCATTTTCATTTTGTTGCAAGCACAGAAAATATAACCAATAATGTGCATGTTCTTTTTTCTTTGAGGGGAGGAAAGGGGAAAAAAAAGAATTTAATTGACAGATAAAACGGATGTAGAAAGGGTAATTTCATTTTCCATCAGAAGAAGTAAGGTTTTATGTTGGGAATTAAATTAACAGCACATGAAATTGGCTTTTCCTAAGTTCATATTTTTTAAACTTTTTTATAAGAAGACGAAGAAGAAGGAGAAGAAGAAAGAAAAAGACCCCCAAACCAAGGCAGAGTTGTAAAAAGCCTGACAAAGAGCATAGATGATTTCCAAAGACGATAAAACTTTTCCATTGCAGTGTGGTTGTGGGCCTGCTTTCTTTTCAATCACTCTGCATTTTCTGCTTGTGTGATACTAAAAAGTTATGCTTATAAATGTTTCCTGATTTCTGTGTGTGATGTTCCGTCTTCTGACTCCAGCTGGTTTCAAGCTGCACTTCCTACCCCACATCTTTTTCTCTCTTTCCTCAGCTTATTCAAGTTGCCTGCAGGTTGTGATTTATCTTTGCAGTTAATACATTTGTATTCACATAATTTTTTACTTCTGTTTGGCTAGGCAAATCTCTATCGGAATACCAATATGTATGGATTTCCATATTGTCATCGCTGACAAAATAGCAACATGGGACTGGAAAAAAACTAAGTGATGAGCAAGAAAAAATATGCAGAAAAGGGAAAAATAATTTTGAAATCACAAAATGTGGTGGGTTCCCCCTCCCTCTTTTAATGCATAAAAGTGAACTTAATGAAAAAACCTTTCTAATATTGTGCTTAGGACAAACAAAGAGGATATTTATAAAAAGATCTCTTGATAATTTACCAAGGCAGATGTAAAAATCATGTGTGAACCAAGTGAAGACAAAAATGCTCACACACACGTGCACACATGCACCCACATTTGATATGTGCCCATCAAAAAAAAATAAAAGAAAGAGCCCCCATAAATTATAACAAACAATGATGATTAGCACCATAATCAGCTAAAAGCTGAATGGTTTAGCCAATTTTTGGTTTATTGGTGAGTTGAAAACAAATGTTCTCAGGCTTAGTCACACAACAACATTTTTTTACTATTATTTTTATTCTTTAAAAATCTGTTATTGTGTTTCACTAGCAGAATACCGTTTAATACCAGAAGGTCAAATTTTGCAGCACATTTGCCTGGAATTAAATTTCTCCTCAAACTCTGAAGGAATTTGGTGGAAATGATGTCATTTTCAGAAGTATCTTACAACTTCAAATGTCCCTGAAGTTAATACCAGCTCTGGGGTGCTCGGAATCCTTAAGCAAATTTGTGTAAGTACACAAAAGGTACTAAATGCTTAGGTACATGTAGCTTGCCATATAACTTTAATCAGCCTGATATATTTCAATAGGTGATGGACAAAGCTACATATGTCTTTGTAGTGAGCTGACCTCAACCAGCTGCCAAGTGCCCACACAGCTGCTCTCCCACTCTCCTGCTCCGTGGGACAGGGGGGAAAAATCGGATGAAAAAATTTGTGGGTCAAGGTAAAGACAGGGAGATCACTTACCAACTACCATCACAGGCAAAACAGACTCTGCTTGGAGAAAATTGATTTAATGTATTGCCAATTAAAGTAGACTTAAGTAGTGAGAAACTAAGGCAAAAAATTAAAACAATATTTCTCTTCTCACCATCCCTTTTTCCAGGCTCAACTTCATTCCTTCACTCTGAGCTTCTTTACCTGCCTCCCTCGAGTGGTGCAGGGGAGTGGAGATGGTTACGGTCCATACACAGCAATTTCTCACTGCTGCTCCTTCCTTCTCACACTTGTTCCCTGCTCCAGAGTGGATCCTTCCCATGTGCTACAGTCTCCTTCAGGAATATCCACCTTTTCCAGTGTAGAGTCCTCCACAGGCTTCAGTATAGATACCTGCTCCAGCATGGTCCTGTCCCGTGGGCTGCAGAAGAATCTCTGCCCCTGGGCCTAGAACACCTCCTCCACCTCCTCTGTTCTTGGTGTTCATAATGGGGTTTTTTTCACTTTTTTTCCCCCCTCCCTTCTCTGCCTATCTGGCATTTTTGCACTTTCTTAGATATTTTTCCCGAGAGGTGCCACCAGCCTCACTGACAGGCTCAGCTGCACCCTGCGTGTGGGGCTGTTGTGGAACCAGATGGAACTGTCTGTGTCTGGCACAAGGCAGCCCCAACCTCTCCTCACAGAGGCCACACCTGCAGCCTCTGTGTGTATATCTATACGTGTGTGTGTGTGTGTATGCTGGTGTGTCTTTATACATGCAAGAGTGATGGTATAGGTAACGTCCTGTGGAGACAGGCTACAATTTCACGTGGCAGGATAGGATCACAAAGGCCATATGAAAACAACACGGTTGAGAAGGAGGTATGACTTTCCTCTGCTGAAGTCCATGTCAATAATGCCCTTGATCAGAGTGGTGATGCCATGGTAGACTTGATCAGGACTGGCAGGTGAGGCTCTCTAGGACTGGTTAATGGATACAAATGATGTTCATGTTCATTGTGAGGTGTGATCATCAATACTCACTGACACTAGCCCTAATAACTTCAAAGAACTCTGGACCAAGTCTCTCTGGCAAACATCTTCCAATTGATAAACCAATATAATCAGATTTGACAATGACATAGATGGCTTTTAAATGTCTCTTTTTATTTATAATAGTTTTCTAACTATTTACCTGATCATACAAACATTTACTTCCATAATTAGCCTTTTTTTGTGTGTGTGCCTATGTGAGTATTCAAACAATCAAAATGATTATTTTTGATGTCACTTTAAAATGAAATGCTTTTGATTCAGATGTGATTCTGATAATCCAGGTAACTTGCTAAAGCTCTCAGTTATTGCCAGTGGAGAAACTGGGCAATTCTGAAGGCCATCAGATTTTCAAGACCTGATTTTTGGAGTAAGCCTCTGCCTACTGACTTTATGTAGGGTGAAGGCATGAGTATTTGTATGCTGCAAAGGAACCACAGCAGCCAGCAAAGGGTATAAGTAAATCTTATTCAAGGTGTCTCAGCAGAGGACTTTGCTTCTGTTATCTTCCTCCTTCTACATCAGTGAATGCATCAATGAAGCCAGAAGAAGCAGGTGTAGACAGATGAGCATATCAGACCTTCCTCAATGAGAATTTAGGCATTTCCCTCTCTTCACTTTCAGCAGACATTAGCTGCTGGCTGGCTCCTACCCATCTCTCCAGGACACTTTTATCATCTTAACATGTGAAGTAGCTTTTGTTTAGACCCGGTTTAAGCTGAAATCTAGAATGAAAGCATTAGGGGTTTAATTTGATTCCAGGTTTTTTTTTTTTTTTATGTTGTAGCAGAGAGCATTTCTATTTTAATATTTAAAGCTACGTGCTTTTATTTACATTTTCCGCCTTCTTAGTTGTTCCTTAGCGAAGTGATAGCTGGGATTCTGTGAACAGATTTAAACATTTTCCTGGTAACATCAGTGAGGATGATTCAGTTGCTGAGTAATGCTATAAAGAAAGACAACAGGTGGGCTTTGTCTGCCCTAGCTTAGACATCTGAGGGAGTCATTCCTTAGAAACAACGGATGAAAACTGGTACTTCCAAAGAGCGATTACTCTCACTCCAGGATGTGTGTCTAAAATAGGCTCAAAGAAACTTCATCTAGAAGTATTCCTTTACAATTATTAAAAAGAATCCTTATCCAATTAGTTCAGATATTGATAACTAATTTTTAGACATCAGTTAGCAGGTGAGCATAGTCTTGATCTGATACACAATTATTACTGGGGAGTTGGGGAGGCAAACAAGACAGAAACTTTAAATCAATTCAGCAAGCTGACCTGACTCACTTGCTGCCCTGATATTACCAGCTCCAATGCAAAGAAGGAACAGGAATATTTACTGGGGATGGGGAAAATTTACACAGCTGTCCTCACCATCATCCCATACTTGAACAGGACTAAGCAGGATGTGAAACTGCACACTTCTTCCACTGTGGCGTCTGTGCAAAAGACAAAGATTTCTTAGTGTACAATTTGAGAGAATGGAACAAACTCTGGTAGAATTTAAGAACCTGAACAGATTTTACCATGTTCAGTACCCAGGTCAAACTAACTGATTTTACCCCACCTTCTCAGTTTGAGTAAATATTTCATGAGATGTAAATAAGAGACTACCAAAATGAAATAATATTCTGTGCATGTACAACTCTAACTGGAGAGAGGATGAGAAAAAGAAAGAGCCACACCAGGCAGATGTCAATCATGTTACTTAATTCATTACTGTCTTAAACATAGGTAAATGGATGACACTGAGAGCAACACGCAACTAGCCTCCATAATGGAGCTGAATTTCAGCTTCTAAGAACTTCTTTATATCCTTATACACATATAAACAAATATATACAAATATGTATGCCTACATATATATACTTACACACATATTTATGTATATATATTTAAAGTATGTATATAATTATGCAGATGTAGAGCTATATATTAGTATATTTGTGTGTATGTATGTGCATAAATAGATCTTTCATTTCTCAAAGTCTGATTTTACTCCTATTTTTCCACTATTATAGATAGGATCTGTCAAGAGGGAGAAAATCCATAATAATAAAATTTACACTAAAATTATTTTATTGGGAAAAAAAAAGAACATGAAGAAGAGGAAGAGAAAGAAAGACACAAAAGAGAATAGGGAAAGAAAAAAGAAAGAGCAAGTCTGAGATGGAGGTATGCATTTTAGGGTGACTGCATTCTCAGAGAATAAGAGCTTTATCTTGATTTCAAGCCCTCCTTCTAATAATAAGGGATAGCATCTCAGAAAATGGGACTTCTTTCTTTTGCTGACCTACTAAAAAAAATAAAACACAGTTCAAAAAAAATCTCCATTGCTCAGATATTTCCTTTTTCTTACCTTTTTGCTGATAAGAGTTCTCAGTCTTTCTGGATAAGAATAGATACTTTATTGTCTCCTGCAAAGATATAAGAGAAAAGAGGGGAAAAAACAATGCCTTTTGTTAAAAAGGAAACTAACTGCAATTTGAAGAGCGATTGTAATAGACAGTATTGCTGAAGGCAAATAGAAACTAAAAAGTAAGCTCTTTAGAATATTATCCTTCCTTAACATTTTGATAAAGTTCCTTAAAATGGGAGCCACTTTTGCCTCTGCAGCACTTTAATTTCCTATAATCATCTCTGATGGAACAGATGATACACACAGAGTTACCCCAG
Organism: Nyctibius grandis; assembly: GCF_013368605.1. Lineage (NCBI taxonomy): Eukaryota > Metazoa > Chordata > Aves > Nyctibiiformes > Nyctibiidae > Nyctibius > Nyctibius grandis. The sequence continues at coordinate 4,687,608 of NC_090695.1, read as the reverse complement.
GTATTGTTTAAGTGGGACTGAATTACTTTTATATTATCACTAAATGATTGAAAAAAGGAAGCAAAACACGTTTTCAGCATTGTTCTGCTTCCATGCTGCAAACCCAGCATAGTGATGCTCTCTCTAATTCTGTTTAAACTGCATTCCAGAAGTATTCACAAGTCAATTTTTTAAAACCTGTTAAAAAGAATGTACAAGCGACAGAGGGTGGAAAGCAGAGGCAGTGCTCATTATCAGGCCCAGAAGAAAAGGATGTTTTGAAGAGAAAACCCACAAACTACAGGACTTCGAGGAATTTGCTAACTATCTTTTCCACTTGGGTGAGTTTAGGCTTCTCTACCAAATTGAAACACCATTTTCTGAACAATAATACTATACATTTTTTTTTGACATCACAAAAGAATGCTTTTAAGGCATAAAAAATTTATTTCCCTTATGTAATCAAAAACAAAACTCCATAAATTATAATGCAATGTACAGTCCAATTCCTCCATTCAATGCATTTAAATGGTATGTGCTGATTAAGCTCTTAGTCATTTATGTTAAATGTCTAATGAAAAGCTCTTTGAATCTGGTTTAACCCATATTAAATGCCCTAGTGGTGCCCCTGGAATTAAAAAAGAAGAAGAAAATTAATCCTATTCTTTGTTCCCTTTATACATTTTAATAAATTATACTGCATCTTCCTAATACATTTATGTCTCAGACAAAATGCCAAATTGTTTGATCCTTTCAACAAAAAGCCAAGGAAGAAATTTGCACATTAAAATATAGAGTGATTCAACAATTCAAGGCATAGTGTTTTCCAGAAGATGATGTGTTTTCTATGTTTCTTAATAACTCTGCATGATTTCTGCTTCGTGTGTAAGCAGGCTCTGTTGAAAGTTTTCTGAGTTCATTTTTTTCTTTTCTTTCAGTCTGTACATCTTAACAAAATAAACATAATTTTCAAAATGCAATAGATCCCAGAGCATAATGGTGTGTTGGTGTAAGGCCTTCAGTAAGCTGGCAGTTGACAGGACCATAGATAGACAAAGTAAATTTTGAACATTAAGGGTGTCCTCTTCATGTCTCATTTACATAGAACCATAGAGATTCAGCATTGGAACTGACCTCCAGAGCTTACCTAGTTGCTCTTTCAAGTCTAAGGTCAAATCATATGGCCAGACAACTCTTAAGGGATGTTTATCAAACCTGTTTTTAAAAATTTTCCAGCATGGGGATTCCACAACCTCCATAAGTCACCAGTTTCTTTCTTTTTTTTATTCTTTCAAAAAGAAAGACACTTCCAACAGATTTCCATTGCCATCTCTCTTACACAGGTTAATTTCTCTGGTAGCAGAATCAGCTGACTGTTTCTTGCCCTCCTCCCAAGAACACAGAAAATAGTCAGTTATTGTAGTGTTTAACTGTGCTTCTTCATCTGAAAATGGCCTCCTCTTTTTGGTTCCACAGTTAGCGGACTTGTAAGTTGTTTCAAGACTCAATAGCTTAGTATTGAGAGTTTTCATGATCCAAATTAAAAATCTAGTAAAGGGTAAGTTTCTATAAATTTAGGCAGACATTAAGCAGAATAATGTCAAAAGCAACAGTAACGATGTAAATATGTCAACAAGAAAATGAAACAAGAGATGAAAATACTTATGTTAACAGAATTCAAGATATGGGAATTAGAGTGTAACTAATGATTGTTTATGTGTGTGTAGAGAAGTGTGTAAAGGAAAGAAATAAATTGCACTTAAGTATGCTCTGTTTCATCCTGATTACTAAAACATTCCTTTAAAAATTCCTAAGACTTGACTGGAATAAGAAAAATCTCTATCTACAGATTACAACTGAGAGTCTTCAGGCAGACTTTTAAACCTAAATACACTGTACTATTACAGAATTTCTGTTTCCTCATTTAAAGGGGAAATGGTATTTATTTGCTTTGAATGCAATAGTGGTCCAAATTGGAAAGTATTAACATTATTAAATATGACTTCAGGAATAAATCTTCTGCGAAATAAAGAATTACAGTGAGAGTTAATGTTAGAAAGCAGTTAGATATTGTGGACTTTTAGCTGATTCATGATACGTAAGTGGCTACTATAGAACCTGACGCCTCAAGGTCAATGACTTCTTCCCTGGAGGCAAGATGTTCACCTTTTTCTAGATTTTTACTCTAGGTGTGTCTGAAACCCTGAGTGCTTAATGCTTCCAGTTTCTGTGTCTTAAAGCCACAAAATCTTATTCCTAACTATATTATGTGATCAGTAGTAAGAAAGTCTCAAAAATTTAGTTCTGAAATTCCTAATGTTCTTGCTATGGAATCAGAACCTTGAAAGTCCTCAAGGCCTAGAAGACAATAGCACAATAAAATTTTCAACCTAAACTTCCAGATATGCATGAAGAAGTCTGGGACCCTGGAAGTTTTTCCAGACTTGTAAACTCTTCACTGAAAAACAGAGTTGCTAGAAGCAGTGAGAGCTATGGTCTTACTTATGTCACTTTAAATTTCTGCTGCTGTGATCCCTGAGAACCTATATCCTCAAGGTCCCTCTTGCAAATCTGGGAGCCCGAAAACATGATAAGTCTATGTCTAGTAAAAAAAAAACACCTTGGAAACTCAGTACTTCTACCTTCATGTCTTCAGAGTCTCCTGGTTCCTCATCTGGCCAGCCACTTCCACGTTGTCCATACATTAAATGTAACAGATTTGTCTCTAATATCCATTCTGACAGCTGTAAAAATCTTAAGAACGTATTTAATTTCAGAATACTCATTTATAAGAGTATCTGATATGAAAAGGCTTGCTTGTCTCTTTGTTTTAATGAAGAATTTCTTACCTTAGGAAAATTTTAAAAAGCCAAAAATGGCAAAGTTCAGATGCAATTCTAATTTGTTAATTACTTATAACAACTCCCTTTGTTCTAATGTTTTAGCTAGTATTGCTTGAAGAGAAGTTGGAGGAGCTAACCTGATTGAGGATGAGGAAATGAGGTTGTCAGAAGTAGGAAGTTACGAAGTTATACGCTAGACCAGCTGTACAGCATTCCTGCTGGGTACAGCTGTAAACTGCAGTGCATAAAACTGCAATGAGTGCTTCTGTGGCCTAATTAAAAAAAAAACAAAACAGAGAAACTCCCAAGAAATTCAGGGAAATTATTGGTGGATATGAATGAGATATAAGCAAAGGCACTCAATACGTAGAAAATACCTCTTCTTGTTCCATATTTCTAGTGACAGAGAATGATGGGAATAAGAATGCTAAGGAGTGAGTGAAAAAATAAAAAAAATATCTCCCTGTGCTATACATTCTCCCTTCCTCATGAAGCCGTGCTCCAAAAGACTGTCACAGGCAGGTGTACATCCTGAAGATGAATCAGCAGAAGCTCACAAACATCTGCAAAGACCTGGTACAAGCTTTCCCAGTTTGTATTTGCCAGCTCACTAGTCAACGAACAGAACTTAGTAGCAGGCTGGGAGTGCAGGGTCCAGTCACCTGCAGAGGTTTCTTATAGAGAAAAGGTGGACCATATAGTCTGATGCTTCTACCTCAGTGGGGGCCTCCCCACTCCAGATCTGTCTGAAATAGGTCCACAGTCGTGCTCTGTACTCTCCCCATGCCATGTTACAATTACCTTCCATAGGGCATCACTCACCTTTGCATCCACAGCCATAAAATAAATGATTTGGGCTGAAGTGTTCTGTTGGGCACAGAACAGATGGTACTAGCCACAGAAAAAAACAGCAACACCTGGTTTCAGATACTCAGGCAGCAAATTCCCTGCCCCCAAAGCCATGGCTCATTATTCAGTCCGGATAATGGACCATTCATACAAACTTCTGCTATTTAAATCCCAGTTTCTGAAACCAACCAGACTCTCCAATTCCCTCTGCAGATCCAGCTTTGCCTTGGCTACATCTGTCCCCAACTGTTCTCTGGATGGACTTTTCCATACATTTGAAATCCTTTCCTAGTAACAAATACATGCAGCTGTAGCTGTTTCAAGCTGTTTTCGATGTAACAGTCCCAGCAGCTGTTTTCACTTTAGTGGTGTCCTGTTGAGTTATTATTTTAAAAAAGTTCTTCTCTGGTGTCTTATCTTCATTCTTTAGAACTGTCGTCTTCTGAATCAAGTTTTAAATTTTTCCTTTCTCTTACCCATTATTTGACACCTCTGTATAATGTATTGTGTTTACCCTGGATTCCTTTATAGCAGTTGACATGGTATATTTACTAGTTATATCTAAGCTATAGATTGAGGAGCAACTAGAAAACAGAGAATGGACACAAAACCCCTTTTTTGGCTCTGCATTTTGTAGATGTGGTCAGATTTCCCTGTACTGCAGGTTTCCTCATTATGTCTTGCAGTTCATCATCAGAATTCCAACTTTGTGTGCAGAATAATGGGAGATGGTAGGCGTTACATACATCTCAGGATTCAGAAAAGTAGGTCACATCAGTAACTGGAAACTAGATCTCTCACAGTTTGAAATCTGGACCTCTCTCTTGTGCTGCAGAGGCATTAGGAACAGTAATGTTCTCTCTACATTACTGAATTTTATAGTTGGCTTCTTTTTTATTTGCAGCCTCAAAATAAACCATCAATAAAAGAAATATTTTTGGTTTTCAGGACCCTTAATAGTAAAAAAAAATCACATTAATTTAATGTCCCAATACTTTTCATTAGGGCCACCATGAAGATTCGGGCATCTTTCCTAATCAATGGACTTATGGGGCAAATCTGCAGTGACACCATTGTCTGCCTGCTTCTTGCAATCATAATCAAAAAAAAACCCAGCAGCCATTGTCAGGGGATAAATTAATCGAATCATACCTCAACATATGGTCATTTCACCTTCCTCCAGTACATCTATTTCCACAGAAAGAATAAAGAGTGTGTATAGCTCCATAGTTAATAAGGGAACTTCATTAATGTGATGTACTATCTAGGCATACTTGAGAGGAAGGATTTTAAAGAATCACTATTCCTCATATAAAAACATACCTGAACTGAATGTAAACTCTGCAACTCCTTGGTATATGTCCATGTGATGTCATCCCAGACTAGATTATGATGGTACCTGGGCGAGTGACAGTGCATGGGTCCTGTTCTTTGCTTTCATCCAGTCTGAGATGACTTTAGGGAAGTTCCATGCCCTCATCTGGCAACTTCTGTCACCAGTAGACCAGCAAATGTACTTAAGGTCTTTAAGGGCTCGAATGGCGTACGATTCTTCTACAGTTAAGCAAACTGATGCTAAGTGATTTGCCAAATGTCAGACAGAAAACTGTTTATAGGACTCAGGAGACCTTACTCCCAGTATGGAGCTCCACCTATTAATGACACTCCTTTCCTCAGCAGTTCTTCATGAAGCTGGTATGATTCATACACCACCTGCTGTACACTATAGCTAGGCATGACATCTTGCAGCAAGATCTACTCCTAGGTGCTGCATGCCGATGACAGTTTGCAGTTAAGGGGACTGCTTTTTTCCTCTGTTTCTCCCTTAAAATGAGTTTTTTGATTCCATAGAACTTAATAATTTTCCTTTGCTCTTAATTAGATAACTAAACTCTGAGTTCAGATAATAACATGCTGTATTAATGATATCTATTTAATCAAAATGTCCATTTGTTTTCATTATATTATGTTTAGTAAGTGATGTTTAAGAGAGTCCTATGTTAGTTCAGCTTTTTACTTCATCTTGGCTTTTTGTTATTTATTGTGTATATATAGATAAAAAGACCAGAAAATGCTAATATAATACTTATAATATACAATTTTTATTTTTAGAGAACAAAGCCATGGTAAGTAACTGTTGTCATTATGCTGTCATAACAGAAATGGCATGATCCAACATTTTTGAAAGTTTGTAGCGATCAGACTCAATCCATTTAGCAGGTCAGATTTCAGATATCGTCTTTCAGAATATTTTAAGGAAGATCCTTTTGAACAATATGTTCTTCATAGACACTGAGAAATAAAGGTAGCTGAAAAAAATTGGTTGTATTTTAAAATCCTATCTCATAGATTTGTAAAATAATTTCCATAAAAAAGCTGGTATCTTTTATAGCACACCACTGGGTTTGCCTTCATTATTTCCTGTGAAGGTTTAATCTCCATCAGATGTTAAACTCAAGATAGAAGTAGTGGAAGTTATGTTATTCTCCATGATACTGTAGGGTTTTTTTTTTTACCTACATATTTGTTAGCATTCTTTTCCTTTTATTTTATTTTTTTCCCTCTTACAAGAGGAGAGCAGCAATTGTACTTAATTTTTCAAAAGATAAAACTGAAAATGATTAATCCAATCACGTAGTACACTAAAACCACAGAGAAAATAAATGGCTACCTGTCCTGCGACTTTGTTTTAAAAGACTTCCTTGACCTTGCCAGAAATTTGGCAGATAATCATCCTTTAACATGACAACACCATTAATGAATGCCCTGGCTCTTTCACTTGCTGACTCATAGCAGGATGCCTCCCTAATGGAATACCAACTGCATCAGCGCTTTTTCTGCTGTTACCATCAAATGACGAATTCTCTGCAAAATCATTCTGTGAAACCAGATTAGAAACAACACTGAAGCTTCTTGGTGGAAACAAAAATGGAGCCACTCATCAGGAACATTTATCTGAGGGCATGACTATTTTGAGATCCCTGCGAGAAAACATGAGTTTGTCAAGACTATAAAAATAACATTGTTGATACAAATATCTTGTAAAAACTCGCTATGATCACACAAACAAAACTTCAATAAATACATCACTGTAACTTACCAGTGCAAGATTAATGTAGAAAAATTATGTTCAAAGTAAGGTACTGAAATTAAAAATATAAGGTTGTTTTAAGAGTTTGGGCAAGGCTTGTTACCTTCTTATGTCTGCATCCAAACTCAACAAGAAAAAAAACCACAAAACACAAAATGGGGGAGGGAGGGAAGAAGGAAGGAAGGAAGGAAGCAAGCAAGCAAGCAAGAAAGTTTTTTCTCTCCTGTTTAAATTATGATAGCTAATTATATACCTACTGTCACCTAAGCAGCAGTCTTAGTGTAGAAAGAGAAGTGTAGACTTCTTAGCCAAAGATGAAGTCATGAACTGTATTGGACTGAAATATGGAATAATGAGTTACTATTGTGTCAAGTGTTTCAATACTTTTCTCTAAATTAAATCAGAAAAAAAAATCGTTACTGGTTTCTAATTCAAAGAAATCAGAAAATAATTTTGTGGTTGGATTTCATTAGGGAAAAAAAAGCACATTTGCTATTTTTTTGATTTTGAACATGGTTCGGATACATATGGCTACACTACTTTTCTGCCAATCCTATAGCATAATCTGTTCTTACCACATCACAGCATCTAATATGACATTGTCATTGCTAGTGAGAACTGGTTTTATTGTATTTAAAAATAAAATTAATTAAGGAATAAATAAACATGGGTCATAACATCTTCAGTAAATCTTACACAGACTTTTAGCTGTATTCATTTGCGCATGCAAAGCACCTAACACCTTAGTTGGGCTTGAGTAGTGCGTGGCACAAAGCATTGCATATATTTAAAATAACTGCATGATGAAGGAGTGGCTAATTGTAAAATCCATGCTGCCCATATTGCATGCTGCCATTTATAATTCATGCTGCCAAGAGTTTTCAGTAGCCAACTTAGGGACTTTTCATAAATCTTACATCGTTTATAAAGCATAATATGATAACACAAATAGTTTGGGAATGGACAGAACTATTTGCAAACTAAAAAAATAGCTACGCATTTTGATCCAAATTCCAAGATTTGCTAATATGTTTAGAAAAATGACAATTTCAGTCTTAATCCTATTCAATCCAGTGCCTTGTAATTATACACAACTAAGCAGTCATAATTTACGAAGCAGTAGAAGAACATCCAGACTGAAGCTTTGCATCTGACGTCAGACTATGGGGACAGTGGTGGGGGCAGCCTCTGAAAGCCATCCTGCTACTTGCCAATCTTATTTAAATTTTATTACTGTCCAAATTGGAAAGATTAGATGGTAATTAGCAGTTTCCCCACCAGTACAGATTCTGTCTCTCCAAACAATCTTTAATAATGATCCCGTCCCTCCTCCCCGACAACTTCAGGGAAATTTCAGAGCCAAATATTAAACAGGCAGTTATGAAATTGTGCTCAACCACCTGTTCTCTTGACCCGTGGCCGACCCACTTAACAAAGGACTGTATATCTCAATTAGGCCAGGTGATCCCATAGATTGCCATTCGATAATTAGTATGCTCTCCCCTTCCCTCAAGCTTATACAAGGCTCTTTTCATGAAGATGCCTTCTCTGATACAGAAGGCGATGTCAAAATGATGCCCTGTCAAAAACTTAGCTAAAAATTTGAGTAGTATATTTGCAAGTGATAAGGGAGAGATGTAATCATGGATAAGAATGTAATATCAGCTACAGTGTGTCATACCTAAGATTAATCTAAAACAATACCTTGTCTCTGAAAATGGCCAAAAATAGATGTCCAGTAATGAGTATAAGCTCAGGGTTAGTGTACATGATATTTTTCTCACTACTTCCCCAGCCTGCAATAATTGCAGCTCAGAGTTTTCTGAGCTGAAGATGGGTTCTACAGATGTAATTATCCCCAATGACCTTGTCCAGTCTCCCCTTGAAATCATACAGATTTTTAGATTTGACAAGATCCTGTCGCATGGAGTTGCATGACTTAATTACTCAGAAAAACTGAATAGGGAGTGATCATTCATTATTTCTCAGAACACAAGAACATGAGAATTTAAGGTTAAAAGCAAAAGAACAAGTTTTTCATACAAGGCACTGAGGAAGTGGTTGCTGTTATACGTTGTAGAAAATCGAAATACCAACAGATTCAAAAACATGTTGACGTAATGGATGAATCTAACTATGACTATTAATTGTTGTTGATTTAAATATAATTTTTACCTCTGGAGGACCAGTCATTATCAGAAGGTGGGAGGTTATTCAGGGAGATGAAAGATGTCCCTTTATGCACATTCCTTGTGTGTATACAAGCACTTTATAAATCTACCACTGGACACTTTGGAGACACAATTCAAATGGCTCTCATCTTACTGAGATTGTAGCTATATAATCTAAACAATGCTGAACTTCTCTCACATCTTTTGTGGAATTAGCAAGCGAGTATGGTGACTGCGATGATAGCAAATGAAAAGGGAGAAGGACTGTGAGGTGGATATGCAGATTTCGGGTAAAATATTTGTTCTTTACCAACTTCTATGAGAGCCACAATTCTTAAAAATACTTGTTGTCTTACAGACCCTTTAAACTATTTGAAGAGGAGATGATTAGGGAACAATATTGTCAGAGAAGTAGCGTAGAATAAAGGAGTGAAAGACAGCAAAAAATGAGAAAAAAGGACTTCAAGGAAGGAAGAAGAAGCATAAGGATTAGAGAGGAAATTGAGGAAGAGAAGAGAAAGGAATTGTTGATGAAGGAAGGGGTGAGATGAAGGATCATTTGAAAAATAAGGAACAGAAAAAGAAGGAGAAAAAACAATACAGAGGAAAAGATGAGAAAAAATGTAAAATATAAAAGAGAAGTATTTGAAGAATGGGATAGAATGGTGAAATTAAGAAATAAGGAAATCAAAAGAAGAAAACAAAACAAAACCCTGAGTAACATAATGTAAATTTGAAGTTGGTCCCACTTTCAGTGAGGGTTTGGACAAGGTCACCTCCAGAAGTCCCATCTAACCTTAATTATTCTATGATTCCATGAATGAAGATATCTCCATGTTAAGCTGTAAATAGTTTTGCTTATGGTCACAGTTGTGGATATATTGATGAAAAAACATCGTTATTTTATGTAGTGTACTTCGACATCTACAGTTGGAAGGCTCTATAAAAAGCTGCAGGAATTTCCCTTAACTGTAATACAAACCATACAAAGGCATTATTTGCCTTGAAAGAGTGAAGTGTATTCCAAAACAATGTGTTGATATGCAGATCTTACCATTTCTTTAACTAGATTATAAAGTAATTGCCATGATTTAAAGAAAATTGCTGGCTTATGAGCTAATAATCCACTGAAATAGTGAACTGAAATCTTTATTGCCCTTTAGGATCAATGCTACTAATTCTTTGAGTATTTTTACACACACAATTGCAGTTTCAGGCCTACAGTCCCGCATATGTATTTGGAGACTGCTAATGGAAAAATCAAACATGAGCATTGTTTTCCATTCTGTTCCCTACCTCTTGAGATTCATTGTGATAAGACAGACTGGAGTGAGAAACTTTCTTCTTCCCTTACCAACCATCACAGAAGCACACAGATATTTTTTGCTTTCTTCATTTCCAATAGCTAGGAGTTTTGCTAAGTTTCTTTGAACAAAGCAGACCACTAGGGAAACCTGAGTAAGATAATTGCACATAGGAACTGATAGCAACTCTCTGCAAATGCAGTGATGTAACCTGGTCAAAATACAAACACAATGTACCAAAATTCATAAATTTCTTTTAGGTATATCTGTAATAAATGGCTTTAGCAGAATGAATTTCTTGTGATAATCACCTCTCTGGACACAGTTTTCTTCTGCCCAGAAATGTAGTCCAGACAAAATTAAAAAAAAAAAAAAAAAAAAAAAAAAAAAAAGCAGAGCATTTTCCTGGCTACGAAAATCCTGTCAAAATAACCAGTATGCGTGTGGAAATCTCTTCAGCCTCATCCTGTCTCTTCTTTGCTGAGCAGGTGCAGATCTGTCTGCACAGCTCTAGAAAGGAATAGAGAAAGAGTCTGGAGGAAGAAGAGGACAACCTCCTCTTGTTCTCCTGGAAACCTGGAATAAGGAATAGACAAGATCTGCTCTGCATGGAGGGGTCTGTGGCTACATGTGTTCTAGTAAATTAAAGAGAGGATAATTTAGATTTGAAGCAAGCTCCAGCTCTAAATTCCTCCTCAGATTAAAAGTTGAGTCACACTGGTCAGGCCTGTATCATTGTTACTGTAGAGATTTTTTTGCATTATATCTAATTGCCTTGCTTTTTTTTCTCTGTACATGAAAGTCATACATGCTTGAAAATGTATCTGACTGCTAAGACTAACTGTCACAGCATGCCATATCAAAGCTATTAAAACCTCTTACCCTTCAAAATGGGGTGCCTTTTCTGAATTGCCTTTTGCAAGTGGTCGTTGGCTGGTGCCAAGTCTTGAGCCATGGTCAAGAATTCTTTGGGAAAGTGCTAATAGGTTTGTTCCAAAATCTTGCTATAGACTACTGTGACAATTTCGTTGTATGACTGACTGAGTTCCTGTACTCATGAGTGCTTCTTGGGACTGTCAAATTTGCCAATGTGTACAGACATCCTGGGAGGAGACCACAGCAGTAAGTGATCCCAAAGTCAAAGACGGGGAGAGGGGGAGAAGTGTTGAAGTACCACAGTCTCCTTCAGCTGTGGGATGAAGTCCTCCAGGAATGGACTGTTCTCATCTCATTGGGAATGTATTGGCTATTTCTCACAATTTGTGAGAAAAGCAAGCTTTTTACAAGTGACCTATGGGTGACCAATTTATATCACCGGTATCAACAAAGCAGTATAATATTTCTTAATGTTAGGAAGATCCATCTCTACTGATTAGATTTCAGAATGTTATAGTATTGTTTTTCTGTATGGGGTATATATATATATAAAAAATTTACTTGGAAGTCTAACCATAGAATTCTACTTTCCTTGCATGCAACTCCTCTGTGTTCCTGAACAATTCATCCATATTCTGAAGCATCTGAAAACAGCTCAAATACATGCTCTCATATGTCAGAGAGGTTGCCCGTCACTAACTTACTCTCTGTGTCCAAAGTTAAAAGCATCAGCCCTGGAAAAAATAATTTTCTCTGTCAAAAAGGGAATTTTTTCATCTTTTCTTCTTTGTGTGTTTACTCTTTTATTCATTCAGAGTCTGCTGCCACCCTTTGGAGTCCTTCTGGTTTGCTTTCAATTAAAATGAAAACCTCACCATCATTTCTGATCTCTTTGTTGTACTTTCTCTGAGCTCTGGTTGTTCGTGTGGTCAAAATAAAGCCTACCGAGCAAAAAAGGATGGTGATATCAGTTCCCTGTGGCTAGTGCAAAAAAAATGATTGCTATTAAATACCCATACATATTAACATTCTTGAGACCTCAAGGAAGAAAATTATGAAATAAAATCCTCACACTTCTTTTGCTCAGCAAGCAAAACTGATGGGTCAGGTACTCATCTGTTGTAAACGGACATAGTCTCAGGCTCATAATGGGAATTGCCAGGCAATGTTTAGGTGGCTGGTATGAGTCAGTACCTTTCTAAACTTTACACAGATATGTTTCCCTTTCAAAACTCAAATGCATTTTCTTGCAGCAATGATTGATGGATCACATAATTAGCAGGAAATTACTGGTCAGTTAAAATATCCTGATTTACCCATGGTTCTTCCAGAAAAAAAAAAAAAAAAAAAGCCTGAGGAGCAATCTATTATAAATGTGCTTGTTACAGACAATTAGGTCATTGGATGCTTTAATCTCTATGTGGTCAAATATCATAAAGAACACAGATCCTGAACCACAGTCAAGGAAATTCATGGTGGGTAGCTAACTGCTACTAACTTTTCCTACAGTACACAAATGTGTGCACTGAATGTCTCTAAATTGCCTCAAAAGTTCTCTTGTGACCCTAAAGAAGCATGAGAAGTGCTTGACATTTTGGAGAACGGAGACTCAAAGGTAACACAGTGACATTCTGAAATGTGGCTTTGTTTTCATGTCAGTGGAACAAAATCTGTCTTCTCAGATAAAGGCATAAGGATTCATTCCAAGTGAAGGAATCAGCATGTTTTATTTGATTTCACAGGACTGCTAAATAGAACAACTGTACATTTCCAAATTAAAAATTGACACAAAGAAAAAGAAACCAATACAACTAAAACCAACTAACAGAAGCTTCTCATCCCTTAAGCATAACTGCGAGTTAAGAAGGCATATTGCTGTTGGTCTGACTCCTGAAGTGATAATATTTCAGCACACCTTCACTGAAGTTAACACAGTTATTGGTTTAAAATGCACAGCAATTTATGTTTATTGGTGTCGCTCAAAGCCTTCTTATCTCTCAAAATAAAAACTGGGCTGCAAGAGGCATGGTGTAGATGTTCAAGACGGCTATGATCATTTAGTTTGACCTTCTATGACACAACTTTTCTTGAAAGGCAAGTTATCGAATCATGCCAACTGCATTTTATTTACTGAAAAAGTGAAGGGACCACATTTGTTTCCCAAGAAGTTGATCTCAATTGCAGAAAGGAAAGAACTGTGAGATCTTCAGATGAAAGTTACTTGGGAGAAGCACAGATCATATATTTATGAAGAAAAATGAATATAAGACAGGAATAGGTAAAGTTTGTTGAGTGTTTTCCTGACCCTAACTGCCCACAAAAGTACAAGTACCAGCTAAATGAAGGCTAAGGTGTGAGAGCCAAACACATCATATTAGGAAGCTGCTAGTTTCCTAATGAATCTTCTGCTTCTATAGCAGTCCAAAGAATATTTATTCTAACTTGTAGACTCATATCATAAACCTGTTTCCATTCAAGTGAAAACATAAACCAGCAGATTACCTAATCAAGAATAAAGCTCCCTAAGAAAGTGGAAAGCTTCAGTGAATCATGAAGTTATTCCACCATTTGTGTCTGATAACTCAATAATTGTAATCTTTGCTTCACCAAACAATCGTAAAGGCCACTTAGCTTCCTATTGCTTTTAAATCCTGATCATTTGCTCTGTGGAAAAATCTGTAGTAAGCAGGCATTTGGGTGACACATTTTGCCCAGATTCCCTGTCCATTTTTAATGTAAGAGTGTGTTTGCAGATGCCTGGGTAGCACAGGAGACTTCTGTAGAGAAGACTTCTCACATGTAGAGAGATCTCCTCTTCTGTCCTGTTGCAAACAAGTCTGGATTCCAAACTAAACAAGTGTATTGTGATTGTTATTAATGTAACAGAATCTAGATGAAAGTTAATTTGACAATCTCAGTCCACTTCTCAGGCGTCAGTAGCATGTGTCACAACCCACAGCTGGCTCGCTGCACAGTGTGCTCCCTTTTTGGAAGTCCCAGCTTCTAGACAAAGGATTTGGAAACATGGTTTGGTATAAGAACTTAGTATGCTCTTTAATTAAACCTTTAATATTTTATCCTACCTAGTTAAAAAGTACCCCTCTTTCTTTAAACACCCACCTGACACTGAAAAAAAAACCCTCACTTTTCTCTCTGATGCTGTTTTTCTCCTTTTCTTTGTATGATTTTGAAAGCATAGTGGAGTAAATCTATCCAAGACCTCAGGAGTTTGAAGTATATACTTAATCACTGTTGGTAATTATAGAAATAGAATAACTAGTCTAGAACTCAAGGTAAGCTAGATACATTTCTATATTTTCTGATCAGAAATGCAGTTAATGCACTTGGAATTAGTCTATTAAAACTACTTTGCAAATTCTCCTGATATCACTTCACATTATTTCCCCTTAAATCTCTATCTTTCCAAAGAACATTTCAATATTGGGTCAGATTATGAATATTAAAGGCTCTCCAAAACCCACGCTAATTTTAAACTACAGGCACTGTGAATTGCAAATGACCTGAACTGTTTAAGCCTCATAGTGTATGTGACTCATCTGCTTCCAAAAAATCAGGTCATGAAATTTTCTGTGTTCACAGCTCAAGTCCCTGCAATACCAAGTCAGTGTTACGATTCTCCACACCTTCTTTTCAGACATATTTTTAAAAGAGAATTTGTAGACTGAGAAAGACCTGTTATCAGAGATCCACAGTGCCCCAGAGACTAGAGACTTCTCTTCAAACACTGGCTAGGTTTTCCCGTGCACCACAGTACCCTGCCTTGAATATAACTGCTCCTGTTCTTCTTTCCTAGATCACTTCCAAGTATCATATTATCATTTGTGACTACAGGGCAATGATTTTCAAGAATTTCTTTGCTGAGATTCAGGATGTACATGCCAGACAATGCCACCAGAAGTTCCTCTTCTACAGAAAAAGTAATTATTCATGAGGATTAAACTAATGAGCCCGAGACTCATCAGTCTTTTCTTATCAGAAGACTAGATAGTTTATCTAGTTATATTTACATACACATATATCCCTAAACATATCAACAGAAATATGCAAACTTTGATAGAGGTCGATCTTAAGCCCTGGTAAAGTTCATTTGGTAATCCCACTTCTCCTCATCTTTCTCTTCCTTAATGCAGAAGCTGTTGTCACTATTTTTCATCACAATGCAATAAAAGGTTTTGAAGCTCAAATAAAGATGTAAATAGCCTCTACAACAGTATAGTGAGACACGGATTTTTTGCACAGAAAACTGTTGGATTGCTTAACTAAAATAGAAACCACAGAAAACAGAAAAAAAATGGACACAATGCACTTTTTGATTACTTTCCCCACTGTGTTTATCCACAAAACTATGGACTGACATAGAATGGCTGGTGAAACCTGGGGATAGGTTGACCAGCCTTGCCTAGAAGCCCTCCCAAACCCCAAACTTCTTGAAAAGGCTGATTCATGTAGTCTAAAAAAGTTTTTTTTAGGATCGGTTTTCTTGCACTCTGGAGTTGTCTATTTCTCTCTATAATTTATAAACATGTATGGGTTGGACCAGGCTGGCAGCCAAGTACCCACACAGCTGCTCCCTCAATCCCCACAGCGGAAAATATAGGGAGAGAGTGAGAAGTGGGTCGAAATAAAGGCAGGGAGATCATTTACCAGTTACTGTCACCGGCAAAACAGCCTCGACTCGAGGGAATTAACATAATTTGTTGGCTATGAATATAAATATTTAATTACTGATTTGGGTATCGGAAAACAAGCAAACAAAAAACAAAAAAAAAAGAAAGAAACATTAAAATGCTTAGGGAAAACATTTTTCTGCCCCCTTTCCCAGACTTAATTCCACTCTTTCCCACAGAACTCTTCTCCTACCCCCTTGCCATCACAGCAGGTTACATTCAGTCCCTTCAGAGAGGACACAAGTGGTGTGTTGGGGGGTGGTTTGTCAGTATGTAGCAGTTTCTATCCGTCCTTTCTTCATATGATCTTCCTCTGCTCCAGGGTGGGTCTTCCATGAGCTGCAGGGCACATCTGCTCCACCGTGGAGCACCTTCTCCTCCTCCTTCTCATCCTCATCCTTCTCCTCCTCCTCCTCCTCCTCTTCCTTCTCTGATCTTGGTTTTCTCTCTGCTGTTCCTCACTCTTTCCCCCTTCCTCCTCCATCTGTGTTGCATTTTATGCCCTTTCTTAAATACACTTTCACAGAGGCACAGAGGCACAGAGGCAGATTGGGTGATGGGCCCAGCTGTGGCCTGCAGTCACTGTGGGGCTGGCTGGAAAAGGCTGTATCTGGCACAAGGCAGCAGCCCTTGACCTCTTCTCACAGAGGACATTCTTGCAGCCCGTCAGCTACCAAAACCTTGGCCCATGTACCCAATGCAAAAGTAAACCTATGTAGTGAAAGGATCAGATGCATTTTGATACTTAAATTAGTGCAAATCTTTTCCATCTCTACCCTTTACCAGATGCATCTTTGCTGGATAAAGTGCTTTCTGGTCCCTATGGGCTCACAGACAAGCAGCAAGGCTAAATGTGTGACCTGAATGAGTTGTTCTTGTAACTGATCCTTAAATCTTTTCAACAAAAGTGAATTCATGTAGAGAAGATAACTGTTTTACGGTTGGAAGTACATAGTGGGTAGTTAGCTCTGGAATAGGACTTTTGCTGGTAGCCTAACATGTAGTGCACAGACCTTTTCTCCTGGGCTGTAAACATTTTGTATAAGTTTTAATTAACCCTTTCTTTGTTTGACCAGCTCAACAAACAAAAGGTCGTAAATCTATTACAATTAGTTAGCCTTTTGCATGGCAGCACCTTTCCTAAGATCTCTATTAGCATTTAAATGAAGAGAGGTCAACTGCACACATTATAGCTCAATTGTATAAAGCCAGCCAAATGATCAGGAAAAAAATACAATTCTGCAATAAAAGCAAGAGTTAGGACACACACTTGGAAGGTATATTGGCCTAACCCATTTTAAAGAAAAGTGTAGAAGCAAAATACAAAGTTATTTCTCACCTCAAATGTTTTGTTCAGGTTGTTTTATTTGATTAGTGGTGAATTGCTTTCCTGTTTTCTCTTTTCATAAGGTCAAAAAATCTGTTTGACTTTATACAATCCAGAATCTGAAGTTACTCCAGATTCATGTTTCTCTATATAGAAGCAGAATTTGACCCATCGACTTTCTAAATCAAATAAGATTACTGACATCTGTAATGTTAGAGATTCAGTTTTCCATTTGGTTATTGAACCTGATGATCAGATTCAATCTCTGGCACAGGAGGTTCCCACATTCCTTTTGCTGGATGGACAGTTCTGATGAAAAACTATTTCATATTTGTTCTATTTTAATATTTTTCCATAACTTCTATAGTATATTTTCTGGCCAAAGTCAGAGGCAGGATATAGTATAAATGGAATTTCATTTCAACCCAGTTCATGACCTTCCCACACTTTCCTTAGTCAGTGGAAATTTGCTGTAAAATGCTACTACACCCGCACGTGCGGTATTGTACATTTGTCTGAGTATCACAGGTGTACACTCTTCAAATCTGTACATGCTCCAAATCTGTACACTCTCCAGAACTGGTGCACACAGTCCTGATTTCAGCAAAGGTGGCTTGAGAACATATGAAAATAAACCGTTTAAAGCAAAATATATTTAACTCTTCCAGGATCAGGAATGTTACATGCTTCGTGTTTTAATCCTGTCAGAACACCTAATCATTCTGTAGTGTGCCAGCGCCTCAAGTGAAAGAGAAATGCTTTAATTTTGTAAGGCTTAAATTGCCCAAATGGTTTGGGATTTAACTTTTTTTAAATTTACACTTCTATGTGTCCTCAAAAGAAGCCCACGTAATTGGTCCACCCAAAATCTTGTGAAACCATATTTTTTAGTTTCTGGCATGAACACCTGTTCTGTTTGGGTTCCAAGAACACTATGTCCTAATGTAATTAACACAAAGGCAAAAAATGGTTTAAGTACATGTTGTTGCTAAAAAAAAATGTATTTCAATTTATACGCAAATGCTATGTGGGGCCCCTTGGAGATAGAGACCATGATGTGTATGTCTCTGGTAGCTCATAGAAGCCCATCCATGCTCAGCCACTGAAGAATTCCTCTCCCATACAGCCTCATGCTTCCTCTCTTGTTTTTCAGTTTTCCTCTTCTCTTTGCAGATACACCTCTGAGGTGGTGACGGCTTCTGTGTGTTATTGTCGTTTGCTCCACACAGTTCACTTTTACATTCATCCACGCAGCTAACTAACTGCCACAATCTGATCCACTCACTGCCACTGATTCAAAGAAGTGATTGTTTGTTCACTTGCAGACATCCTCCAGCTACTGCTGCTCACAGTAACCTATGCTCTCCCACTTTCACAGACCTTTCTGTTATATAGAAAGAGAGACCATTCCAAAAGGGTAGGTCACACCTTCCTAAAATAAGCAATCAAGAAAGCTGGGATGAATTGTATTTTTGGAGGTGTCTAATCCCTCCATAAAGAGAACCTTGATGGTAGCCAAACTACACACTTAACTATCAGGTGGATAGATTTAACTTAGGTGATCCCATCAAAGGTGTTTACTATTACTAAAGTTGAGAAAACAACTCTCTTCCAAGAAGGTTTCTTTAGAGCTTTGTTTGCCCAAAGCATGGCCCTCAGTGGTGCTCCGATTCAAGAATCAGATTCTTAATAACATTTGAAAGGCTAATAAAGCAATAAGTAATGAAGCCATTTCTATTTTGAAAGGTGCATTAGCCATCCATGATTTTCTCAGATGCAGTTTATTTTAATAAATAAAATTACTTTTGTCGTGCTGCTTATCCTCACTCTAGAAACATAATAAGGCTATATTTAGACACGATCGCATGCAATCCTTTACCAAAGTATCCATTTGACTGCACATTCATCATTTCAGATTGGTCCAAGTCATGTTTTATTTATTGCCTTTCCTGATTGGATAAGTGCGCCAAAAGACTTACTCTCAAAATTTGTATTAAAATGAATATTTTAACAAATATTTATGTACATGGCTTTGGGATTCTATTCCAGTCATAGTCAAACAAGGCCACTTGATATATTCATGAGAAAGTCAATTTTACCTAATTGCAATAGATGTACAAAATTGCAAATTAGAAGTACTTTTCCAGGGGGAATCTATCCAATTCTGGTTAGTTTCAGGAACAAATTTCTTCAAAAAATACAATTTCTCCTATATGTATTAGACAGCTGTCCCATGTTTTCACCATGCTAATAACTAATGGCTTTGTAAATAAGTTCTCTTTACCTCTAGCCAAGCCTCACCAAGTTGACTGCTTGCAAAAAGTCCTCACTGATCTTTGGAAGATACTGAAAGTGAAATAAATGCAGTAGTGTTGTCTAATGTGGTCATAGAATAAGGAAATACTTGCCTTGCTCTTTAGCTTCTCTCTTGGCTGCCACTAAATGTACTGCTTGGCTGTATCTAGCCTCCTAGTTTTTCTTTCTGTCTTTCTGGTGGACGAGTCTAATTAAGAGATTTTAGCATGACTTCACAGTTATCAGTGTAGCAGTAATGAGAGAGTCTGAGACTGTGACAGGACTGCTTTAAACAGTGACATTTTCTTTTAGAGAAGACTATTTTTTTGTTTGTTTGTTTTATTAACAATAAAGGGGTGGGGGGAAACAACCTCCTTACATGAGCAATGGGTCAAGCAGTAGAACCTGCAGTCAAGTAATAGCTGACACATTCCAAACATAATTATTCAGCTTCCTCTGGTATAATTTTCTTCTTGGAACAAAGCAGAACTTCCCTCTTTAGGGATATACTCTTAGAGTACCAACTTAGAAACCAGCATGGTGATCTGGCAAGCAAATGGACCTGTTGACAGAGCACTGCATTAGCCAAGCATGACTCCATTACAAGACACATGCTTTACAAAATACATTCTAACAGACATGTTGGTTTGCTTTTGTTTTTTTTTTCTCAAAAATTCAGGCGTGTTCTACCATGTGTTTTCATGCTCCTTATTTTAAAGAAAATTGTGAATGACTGTGTGTGAAGGTGTATGTATGTGTATGTGTGTACTCACCACACTTGCTAGCTAAGCTCTATCCAAATAAAACAAAGTGACAGCCAGGAGTGCAAAACTCCATTCATTTGCTTGTCAGTCTGCGTACAAGACAGAGAGGAATTGCCTCTAATGATGCTTCCTTCCTTGTTAGTATTTAAAAGGGCAAAACCATCATGGAGGTCACTTTTGACAAACCTGTTTATTTTCCATTTTCCGCAGTATTTGCTGAGCATCCTGCTCAGTTTGTGATTTCATTTATTTATTTATTTATTATTTTATCTGCATTGCCCCCTCCTCTCCTTAGCCTTTTCCCCCTTTTTCCTCCTTTGAAAACTCTAATGACTAGAATCAACTAAAATGTCAACATTTGCAATTCCGGAGCTTCATTTAAGCAATAAAAATAATAATTAAAAGGGTAAAACCTTAGAGAGATTTCTTCGTTTTATATGGTTTGCCAGAAATGATACACATTCAAAAAAGCCAGTGAAAGGATTAATTAGAAACAGCTAAAGCTCAACAAGCTATGCAAGTTAATGAAGCAGAGAGGGAAATGTCATCTTTGAGACTGAGAGTTACATTGGCTTGGATAATATATACTCCTGCCTTACTCTCCTAACTAAACCTCTTTTAATCTCTCCTCTAAAAAAATCAATGCTAATGACACTGATTTACCAGGAAATGACAGGCGAATAATACCACAGGAGTTGCTCTTGTTTAATGGTAACATAGTTCTGAAGAACAGCGAGGATTTTATTTTGAGGTGTATGTTTGGTTATTGCAACATACTTTCAACTTCCTAATTTTCTAATTTTCTCCTTCTGTTTTCTTTTTTAGCTGATCCTGAATTGGGTCAAAACCTTCCTCCATTTGTGTAAGAAATGGTAAATATCTTACAGATTCAGACTAGAAAAGATACATCTCGCCTACTGTCTTTGCTAAGTTTCTCTTGATTTTTCTCTCCACCTCTCATTTGTTATGCTGAAAGGTAAATGAAGAACAGCAAAAATTACTACATGTAAGCAGCATTTACTATCACATCTTGTTCTCCAGGAGCTACCTATGTGTGTTCACATTTGCAGAATAGTATTTGGCATTGGAAAAGGAACTAATTTTTTCTAAAAAAATCAGTCAGAAGTTGACAGTAATAAAATCACACCACACAAAAGAAAGTTAACATTTTCCCTGAATAAGTATTAAAAATCCAGGAAAAAAAGGTTTTTATAAAATGTCCTTTTATTTTAGAGAGTGTTTGACAGTACCCTCCCTTCAGTTAAGCTGTCACTGTCATCTAAATATTCTTCCCAAATATTTTGTACACATTTCCAACTACTGTCAGTATTATGGTGTCTGAAAATCTGCCAGTAGTTCTGGGACAATTTTCAGCAACTCTTCTGAACTATCTTCCAGGAGTTCATTGTGAGAATTGTCATGGTTTTTCTATGCTTTCTTCTCATTTTTCTAAATATTTCATTTTTCCTTGCAGAGACTTGTGCTATGTATTTATATATTGAAGGTATTTTTAGACTTTTTTTTCATTGAAGCCTCCACCTACGCAAAGAAAGCCTATATATCTACCCATGCAATTGCTTGACAGATCCAAATAGTAAGTAGGGGAAAAATACAAAAAGTATGAGTCTAGACCGCTGATTTTCTAGTGGATATGTAAAATTTCTTTATTCTAGAATTTCTGCTTTCCTTTAAAAAATTTTAGTTATATTACATATATGCATCTCTGTTACTTTTTACATAGCCATAGAAAAACTTTTTTTTTTATTATTTTATTGTGATGTATATACATTAGCAGAATTTTATCCTAGCTTGATATATTATGAACTTAGTGAACCCAGTTAAGCTACTCTGCTGGGTGATCTAGATGGTTCAAACTACTCCTAAAGCCTATATATCTACAGAATAGGTGTTGGAGGAGGAAAACCTTCCTGTAAATGATAATCCTTTCCAGGCAAAGTATGGTAAACTGGTTAGAGAAAATCATGTACAGCCTGATCGCTTAGGATATGTGCCAACATCCAACAGTGCTGTTTTGCTCAAGCCTGAGATGGATATCAACTCTGGAATCCTAATCCAAAAAGTTCTTGGTCTCAGTTGTGATGAATGTAAAGTGTGTACAATACAATTTACCTCCTATTTTACACTACTGTGAGCAGTAACATATAAATAGATTGGATATTCATTAATATTTTTAAAGTTATCTAAGAACCTTAGCTCAAAGGTGCCATATTCATGTAAAGCTTCGTTACTGCTATCACACAGGAGAGCCATGAGGACTAATTAATTAATGTTTTTAGAGTATCTTGCAAATGCAAAGTGTAATGTGAATATGGATCATTATTATTTATTATCCTAAAAGATATAAAGATATATGGGAGAGCCTTTTAAGTCGCACTTCTACTGCATCAAAGTGGGCATAAAACTGCCTTAAGGCACCTGCTGAGGATTCAAAAGCAACAAGGATGATCAAATGTCTAGGAAGCAGGATCAGTGAGAAAAGACCAAAGTTTATGCTAAAGAAAAGACAGATGTGGAACCTGATAAAAACCTTCAAATACTTGAAATATGCAAACAGGAAGTGAATAATCTGCTCTCTTTATACACACTAGATAGAGCCAGACATAACAGAAGAAAAAAAAATAGAACGTAAACTAAGAAGGTCTTTTTGAAAAGGGAAGATAGTTTACATTGCATTTCTTCTGCAACATTAAGGCTTCACTACTGAAGTTTTATAAACTTTACGCATTTAACTGGCAAGAATGACCAATATATTTGGTTTTGCTTTTTGAAAAGTTACTGGACAGCATGACTAATTGGTATCTTCCTCAGAGCAATTTTCTATCATTCTGTGTGTCGTTAGGACCAGAGAAGTTTGAACCATGGTTGGAGGTGAGATTTTAGGATAGATTAGCATAAGGCATACAACTCATTCCTCTCATTGTTGAGTCCAACATCCTTACCCAATTTCCAAAGCACATTGAGTCTCCAAGAGTGCTTTCCATTTTCACATCTGGCTCCATAGTTGTTACTGGAAACATGGAGAAGAAAGAATTTGCTTCCCTCGTAGATTGGTGTACTTTTTTTTTCTCCGCTCAGTGGGCTTTTTTTTTAGATCCAAAGTTAAACTTGGGCTGCAATATTAGCTTTGGGGAATAATATGCTTTTTTTTTTTTTTTTTAAATAATGGTCATAAAAAAGTTTGCCAAGGAAAGAAATAAATATTAAAGCTGTAAAAAGTGTTAGTTTTAGACTCCTGTAGCTTCCAAGAAAACGTGCAGCAAATATTTACCTATGCTTTTTTGCCATGGAATTATTTTGAGTCTTAGCATGAAGAGGATGGCTTTTTCCCTGTTATTCTCAATATCGCTGCTCTCTGGGTGATGTCTGCCTGTTTTTCCCCCCTCCACTATTTCACACTATAATGCTATATGGAAAATACTTAAACTGTGCCTACACACCATGAATTCAAAAAGATAGTTAATGAACAAAACCAGCAGTCCTTCTTTCCCCACGTTTACTGCTCTGTCATTACTTGGGAAAGTGATAAACGCTGTTTTAGCAGGATAAAAAATACAAAGCTAAGTGAGGAAATAGGAAGAAACAAACTAGCCTTAATAATATCTTCTTTTTCAGAGATATATACTTATAAAAGTGTCATTTACTGGATATATATACATATACACACACATGTATATGTAAAGTTTGTAACAATTTCTCTTCATTTGCATTATATGTTTATCTAAATGCATTGAACATATTGAAAAATAAAACCCCCCAAAACTGATGCTTTTAAGTGAGGT
This sequence comes from Nyctibius grandis, assembly GCF_013368605.1. Taxonomy (NCBI): domain Eukaryota; kingdom Metazoa; phylum Chordata; class Aves; order Nyctibiiformes; family Nyctibiidae; genus Nyctibius; species Nyctibius grandis. The sequence continues at coordinate 4,663,621 of NC_090695.1, read as the reverse complement.
AATGAAAGTGGATATAAACCAACAATGTGAGTTTGCAGCCCAGAAAGCCAGCCGCATCCTGGGCTGCATAAAATAAGCGTGGCCAGCAGGTTGAGGGAGGCGATTCTTCCCCTCTACTCCGCTCTTGTGAAGACCCCACCTGGAGTGCTGCGCCCAGCTCTGGAGCCCCCAGCACAAGACAGACAGGGACCTGTTAAAGTAGGTCCAGAGGAGGGCCACAAAAATGATCAGAGGGCTGGAACACCTCTCCTATGAAGAAAAGCTGAGAAAGTTGGCATTTTTCTAGCTGGAGAACAGAAGCCTCTGGGAAGATCTTACTGCAGCCTTTCAGTACTTAAAGGGGGCTTATAAGAAAGATGGAGAAAGTCTTTTTACCAGTGCCTCTAGTGACAGGACTAGGAGTAATGGTTTTAAACTGCAAGAGAGTAGATTTAGATTGTGTGTAAGGAAGAAGATGAGGGTGAGATACTGAAACAGGTTGCCCATAGAAATCGTGGATGCCTCATCACTGGCAGAGTTCAAGGTCAGGTTGAATGGGCCTTTGAACAACCTGATCTAATGAAAGGTGTCCCTGCCCATGGCAGGGGGTTTACAACTAGATGATCTTTAAAGGTTCTTTCTGACCCAAACCATTCTATGATTCTGTGATTTGCAACAGCAAATTGTTCTCAATGTTTTTGTCCATTTGTTTACTGTCCCCAATGGCTTCAATGTGAAAGACATACCTGTACCTCTGAATGGAGTAACCTGATGAAATGTTCAAATCGAAGTTATTCTACACATGAGACTTCATCAGAAGACAAGACTGAAGTGTAGGTTACTACTACAGTTTCAAATATGTAAGGAATCAACATTACTCCCAGGTGTACTAGATGCCCAGTCCCAAAAGCAAGAGTAACTATTATACTTTTAATGCAAGCGAACATTAACATTTCTTAAGCTTGTTGAATTATTCTGTGCTCTGCTAACTCATGGCATAGCCATTACTTTATTACTTATAGGCAATGCTGGGAAAAGAAAAAACACAAAAAAATGAACTAATGCTAAACTCAATACTTTCTTTTACAGATCAGGAATTCTTTTATCACAGTGATATATGCAGATCTGAAACCTTTCCTATATTTTTAAATATACCACCATGGCCCTGATAACAGCAAAAGGAATGAAGACCTTAATTTCTATTAAGCAGTAAAATCTAAATGCCCAGATTCTTTAAGATGTGCAGATATGCCCAGTTCCTAGTGAAGTCACCACGTGATCGGGAAGTGATGTACCTAAGTGACCTGATAAAACCTACACAGAGAATTCATGACAGAAGAGGTGTTATGCCCAGATTCTTTACACACAGACTGAGATAGAAATAAGCCTTTTAATTCACCTTGATGTTCCAAGTCCTCAAGAAAAATTGCCTCTGATACTAGTAACTGAAAAAAAGAGTGAGAGATTAACGGTACAGAAGTTGCAGATAGGTAGATAAATTCATATTTCATAGAGAAATGTGGCTAACAAAGATGAAATTCTACCATGGCTACTTCCACTGGCTTTAAAAGAGTATTCGCGCTGACCACAGGGTGTGGATCACAGACTTGCAGTTATGTGTCATTTCCGCAAGAAGAAAATAAGATGATTTCCTGGTCAGGAAGGTAACCTTTCATGAAGGTAAGTTTCACTGTGTCGATCTGTATCCTGATCAAAAGATTTTAATAACTTTATTTCTTGTTAAAATGTCTTTTTCCTTACTCATGATGAAAGAACTAATTTAAACAGAAAAGTTCAACTACCTTTTTATTCAATACCTACAGGGTCTTACTTTTTTTTCCTTCTTTCTTTCTTGTCTATAGTTCCTTCAAATTAAGTTGTTCCTTGCAGTTAATTTGCTGTGAAAGGTAATCCTCATCTCAAACCACTCTTCTGGCAACATCAGCATTTGATACAGTAAATAAATTTTCAGTCATCTTCATATTCTACCAAGTATACCAAGTACTGTCCCACCACAAAATGTGTTCAAGTATTAAGGACTCCTGAGAAATAAATGATCCAAGCTCAGAAGGTCTAAATCACATGATAAATTATACAAAAGGGTCACTTGAAGAGATTTGTAACTGATTTTGCCACTCAGAACGCCTCCATTTCAATTAGAGGTAACCAAAAGGCATGACACAAGAGCAAAACTAAAAATTTTTGCTGATGTCAAGAAAGGTTATGGGAGGTGAAGGAATAGAAGTAATGTCTTCCATAAAATGTATGTGATACAACTACCTTTGTCCCTGTTTTACGTCCTTGAAGGGGAGAATGGCCATTTCTATTTTGTTTCTACCCCACAGCTCTAGCACTGCCCTGAAGAGTGTAGCCCACCTACCATATGATAACTTTGGTCCCAGGAAAGATCAGATGGAAACAGGAATGTGTTTGTTTTACTGGTTGCAGATAAAAATGGCCTAGCTGATTTCATGGTTGTGATATTCATCCAAACATGTACATGATAGAAATCCCTACAACCAAATCAACCAAAATCACAGTATTTACAATTCCTCTGGGAAAATGCAGCAAGAATTTTGGCAACTGCCAGCCAGATCATTAGTCTGTTAGCCCAGTTTTGACAGCTCTGACTCCCAAACTTTGGGAAATTGTGACCCACACTCTGTCTCCCTATGGGCTTCAGCAGCAGCTGCCCCCTCTGTCACAGCATCTGTTCCCTGTGGAGCACATAATTCCTACCATCCTGCTTTTTCTTATAGGTAGAACCTGTTCAGCTCAGCACCCTGTGCCTTTTACAGCACAAAAAGATGATTTCTTCCCACTTTTGGCAGCCTTAGTGTGGTTGTGTGTGTAGGGCAGTGGCAGGTATAAAAGTAGGCAGGCTGCTCTGGTTGCATTTACAGCTAAAAAACCTTTTTATTTTTTTCTTTGTGGAAAATGAATAGGCCAAACAAACGTGACCTGTGTTACCACATGCAACTGATTAGACCATGCTGGTGTAAGTTATTAAAGTCACTCTGTAGTCACTAAATCAATGACAATTTACATCAATGGGAAATCTTCCCGTGGAAATCTGACTAATTTTGTGCCAATAATTTCTTGAATTTGTGCCTCCATTATATTTACAAGTTCAAAACATGAAGACAATATATTTATAGGTACAGTAGAGTTACATTTCTGTGTTTTATAGGTACTACTCACCAGAACACCAGACCTCAGAGTAATTAGTAATTCTCTCTTGGAAGTTTTAAAACCTGCCTTGGTCTTTGGATATGTTGTTCCTTTTTTTTTTATAAGTGCCACTTATTCAAAGGACTTAAATCACATTTTCGGGTGCTGAAAAGCTGAAAGTTATAGAATTCTGCTTCCCTCATCACTAATTATGAAATCAAATTGTCCACTTTTATTATGGCACCTGTATATACAGAAAAGCACAAATGTTCTGTAAGAAAAAAATCTTATAGACAATAAGAGGTGAGTCTCAATGACATTTTGTGATAAAAGGAAGGGCAGAGGATTAGAGAGAAAGGTAATAACATAGAGATGATCACCACCTGAAGACACATAGGAGTCTGTATGGGAAGTTCAGGCCCTGAGAATTGTATTTTAGTGTTATTGTATGTGGCCCTTACTATGAGAGGTCCTGAGAAATTATCTCAGTCTTTCAAAGCTGATAGTAAGTCTTTGCAGAATACAGTTTGGGCCCTGGAGAAATCACTTAAGCTGTGTTTAAATATTAACCAGTTTAAAGACTGGATCTCTGCTAACCTAGATTGGGTCCTTAGGGAGTGTCTGGCATGAGGAGCACAGAGGCTAAATCAGAGGGGGAGGTCTTTTTCAACAATGGGAGAAGATGAGAAATACCTGGAGCACAGCTCCAACTGGTAGAGGGCATAACTGAAACTATTGTTTCTCTTACCAGTGTTAATATTGGTACATTATTTCCTAAATGACTACAAGCAATTATGTTTTTATAACATAACTTTTCTTATAGAATAACTTTTTCTATGAATTTGTTGCATAGGGTAAAATTAATTGCTTTCCTGTGATATAGATGTCTACATAGGAATGTGCAGATATATGTACGTTAATGTGTGTATATGTGTGTGTGTGCGTGTGTGTTTCTTCTTCTAGTCAAATTCGAGAGGGTAGGTTTTTCTAAAAGACGTATATAAATTTCAGAGTGCATGTTTTTGCTACTCTTCAGCTTTATAAAAACAGAACTTCCAGAGAAAGTGCAGTAGTATTAAAAAATTAAAGAAAACTCTAAACTCAGCCTGGTTCCACTTGCAAAAATACTAAAGAAAAGATTTTTGCAAACTTAAAAAATTTGGAGACATGCCTCAAAGATTTCAATTCTTATATGTAGTTCTCAGGATATTCTGGGTACTCCTGGTAGTCCGTAAAGGTAATATAGGAAGGAAAAAGCTAATACAGTGATTATTAGATTGTTGTATTACATTTAAAAATACTCTCTGAAAATAAGTACCATCACAGATGTTACTATAAAATCATTCATCATGTTACTAGTCCCATCAGAAATAAAGTGTAATCTGTACCTCAGACAGGTGGGTAGATCTAAGATCAGATAGATAGATATGCAGATTCAGTTCTCACTTCTACCACTAGCTTCCTTTGTGATCTTAAGTATGTTGCTCACTCTCCTGTTATTCTCCTTTTACAGCCAAGAAGTAATAGCTGTTTCTTTATGAAGAATTTTGAAAATACGTTCATAAAGATCTGGGATGTGTTTAGGTCTCTAAGTGATGAGAAACATGGAAGTACATAGAGTTTTGGAGAAGATAATTTTGTTTGCAAGGGTATCAGTCCAGCTGTCCTTTCATGGGCTAATCTCTTGCTAAAATAATTTGGGTATTGTCCATGACCAGACTGCCAAATCATGTATTTTGGGGTAGGTAATTAAAACCCTAAGTACTTAGGCATATGGCTAATTCCAAGTACATAAATGGTCCCATTGCAGCCAACATTTGAGTGCCTTGTGGAATCAGAAACTTATGGAACATCTTAAATTAGGGGGGAAAAGGTCTTTGAAATTCTCCCTTCTCTGCATTTCAGAATCTTCCCCAATGAACCAAGTGTTTTTCTTATCTGAACTCTGTTTGGCTTGTAAAGCAAACTGAAGTCTCAGTTCCAATGCATTTGACCTTGATAACAACTTTGTTGTTAAACTTTGAAAGCTAACTAGACTCCTGTGCCTGTGCTATTAAACCTTACATAAATAGCAGAGAGTACATGGAAAGAATAATAATAATTTAAAAAATAAAAAAAAAAAGAAAATAAAAAAAAAAGAAAAAGCCATAAGTTCATGGCATGTTTTCCTGAATTTGGGCCATATTCAAGCTCAGATCACTGCCACATGCCACTGTGCCATCCAGTCCCCTACTCACACAACTACTGCAAATGGTATCATTTTGCAACTAATTTGCTCATTTAGTTTTGACCATTAGTCATTCCCAATATCCTCAATCTGCAGGTAATTTTCCACATTATTAGTTACCCACCTGTCTTATTAAACTGGACTTTCTGAAACCCTGTGTGTCTACATTTTCTGCACCTTTAGATCAAGCAAATAATTGCCTGTACCTGGATGGAAGGATTTAATAGGAAGATTATAGTCGATTCCAAAAGTTAATAACTATAACATCTGGTTTCTCTTTTTAACATTTAAATGATAAATTCAGTGTTCAAGAAGAAAGGAGAAAAAAGTGAGAACACAGAAGAATGAAATCTTGTCATTTGTAGGACAGGTTAAATATAGATGGGCAGAAGGTAGGTTTTACTTTTTCCCACTTAATGTAACATTACGTTGACCCAAAGGGACCAATCTTTATCACATTAAGAGAAAGAATTTCTCAGTGCCAAGACAGGACTTGGCTTCTTTTTCACTAAGAATGCCAAGTGTGCTGCAATATGCAAAATCTTAGGCATCTTCCACTGCTCTTTATGATAGACTATGGCTGTTCTGAGATGTCTCAACTCATTTCTATTCAGACCTCTAGAAAACCATCTGCATAGGAAGAGTTTTAAATATTGCTGGATAAAACTGGGAACATTATTTTCTGAATCAGTTCAGAAGAGATGGGGGAAAAAAGAGAAACAGAAAGAGAGAAAGAGGAAGGAAGAATCTGGGGTCTGGCTGTCCAGACCTGAGATGCTAAGGGCTGTGTTGGCAGCTGTCCATGGGCACAAGTGCTAAACCTACTTTGCATATAAATTGACACACTTAAAAAAGTTGCACACATCTTTAGCAGATGCATTTTCCTTGCTAGGCAAATAAAAACATGCTTGTTACTTAAGTTCACCTGCAATGAAAACAAAATGCCCAAGAGCTATTCAAGAGGAATAACAGACTTGAGCTCCAGCCTGCATGACTCATTAGACTTTATGGATTCAACAACCAAATCTGAGTGTCAAAGGCCTGACGGCCCACCCTGAAGGGAAAGTACTTTCAAAAAGAGCTGATTATCATAGGCACATTGTGGGCAGTGTAATTAACCTAGCCAGGTGAAATTCTCCTTGGGGAGACATTTACTCCCTAAGTCTTCAAGACTTGCTGAATATGGTAGCAGCAGAAATGGAGGAAGTTATCCTAGTCCCATTCCTTCATCTGGGGTTAAACATAATGTCCCCTTCTTGTAAGTTGTTTCAGAGGATATAGATTCACCAAATTCAACTGGAAACACCTTAAACCTTCTCAGTAAACTCTGATACAGAAGAAAGATGCTCTCTCCTCAACTTGGACCTTTTCTTCCTTTCTGAAAGTTGGGATAGAAGGGTCTCCCTGACAGAAATCTGATTAGAGAAATCAATACACATGATTCTTTCCCAGACTTACTATGTGGATTCTTCTGTTCCTTCAGTGATACAGCTATGACAAAATACTTCCTGAATTTCATGACAGCTGAAAGACTTGAAACCTAGCCTGTTCTTGCATCCCTCCTCTGGTCAGAGTTTTCTTCATATACTGACATAGAACATATAAATAGAGATAGTAGCCACTGAAATCAACAATACTGTAGTAATATACACTATAAGATGCATGAGCATCTTCTGGTCCAACTGAAGACTATGACAGAAAGCCTGTCAACTTCAGCACTGAGGTTTTACCAACTAGCTGGCTTTGCTCTGCTTCAGGCATTTCCCCACATCAATTTATGGGTAACTTCAATGTATTATCAGTTGTGAAACAGCTGCTTTGGATTTGAACAACTGAAAACATAATTTCAGGACACTGGCTTTACATCTCCAGCTCTGTCACCGGGGTATTTCTGTGCTGTTTTGGACTCCCTTCTTGGTTCTTATCCCACTCCACAAAAAACCTAAACAAGTCTGTCCTATAGTGCTGTTATGACACTACATGAAACCCTGATGTCATTTTAACTGACAATAAAATTCTTATTAATTCAGACACTTTCAGCTAAACCTGATATATTTAACAACATTGCCAGAATGTGAGAATCTGTGGATTTATATACTTTTGTCAGAAGTTCAAGTATTTTGCTCTTTATTCAAACTAAATGAGCTACCTCTAAAACTGGACATAAAGTTAATAATCTGCTTCATGAATGCTTAGTGAGTACTATGTAATTAATATTTCTGTATTTTTTTAAAGGAAGAAAAAACCCATATGATTGATAATGTTATTAATTTATATTTGCATGGAACTTTAAGCTGTTTGGACTAGTGACTCTATAAACTTGCATGTTTTCCTTTCTTCTTCCCTGTGCCACCTGCTCTCCCCTCCTGCTTTCCTTTTTCCTTTCTAGGTAAAATCTGTGTGTAATTTTCTGTAATAAAAAAAATTCTAAAGCAGGTAACCCTTCTTTTTATTTTTTAGTTGTGTTTTTTTTTTTCTTTTTTTTCTTCTTCTAATACAGATATGAAAAAGACAGAGTGATTAAGGAAAAAGGTCTGTTAAAATTTTGGTCCTGACCACATATTTTGGAGTGACTGATTTAGTAAGTGCAATGAATGGAATATACCTAAATTGTGAATTCAGACCAGCATTACCACTGGAGCTGTCAGCTGAAGTCTTTGAACTTTCAAGTCATATTCATAGCAAGAATAACATTTTTGGGGACACTAAAACTTGTAAATTGGGGAACAAAATTGTCATCATTTACTGGAAATTACTGGACATTATTAACTGATGCTAATTTCTTGCTACATGCAAGCTGTAATACATTGCCCAAAAACTAAAAAACATTGTTTTACTGCCAACTCCTTTCTACTTTTTCATGAAACAGTATGTAAAGAATGCAAAAGGTCAAGGCTGCAGTTGCCACAAGTACCAAACCCTACAGAAATCAGCTGGAAAATGTTTCAGTTACAGGATATTGTCCTTAGTCTTAAAACATCATAAAAAAGCAAATCCTTCATATACATTTCTAAACTAATAATTAAACATCCTCATTCTTTGTTCTGACTTGTATAATACTGTATTCTACCCACTCATGCCTTTTGGAAAGAAATGTTCAGCATGAAGGCTTTTCTGTGACTTCATCCAATAGCTCAAAACAGCTAAAAACTAAACAAAAAATGCCATTTGGACAATGACATTGGGAAATCCAATTAACATAAAATTAGGCTGAGATTATATATCATAGGCAATTAGGGTAAGGCTTTGAAAAGTACCTTCCGTCTCTGATGCTTTCAAAATTTTCAGTGTTAATATTCCCATAAAAATGTTATTTTCCCCCACAGGATCCACAAAAATGAATTTTTGATTACTCAATATGGTTGATCAGACGGAGTTTATTAGAGTTGTTTTTTTCCTCTCCAAACTTCAGCTATTTATTTCCTTCTCCTTCCCCTCTAAGAACTTCAACAAACACTTCATTTACTCCCCCACCCTGCAAATGGAAAAAGAAAGTTACCTTTTATTTATGAGTGATCATTTTTTCCTGTCTATATTTTGACAAATAACATGGCAGAAAATGATTAAGCGTCTCATTTTACAATGTGACTTGTATGTTATTTATTGTCAAAATAAAAGTCACTTTGTGAATTGAAGTTTTTAATCATTTTTCCCCTCTTTCAGGAAATGGTTTTGTCAAAAAGTGATGATATTTGAGAGTGTTAGGTTTTTAATGACAGGTATGATCGCTGTAAGGAGTTTATCACTAATTATTTCATTGTACTATAATTATATGGATAAACTAGTATTTATTTAGTTTCCATTTAAATATTCTTCATTTCCACCATATAGTCAATAGGAATAGTACAGTGCCCTGAGTAGCTGCCACATAAAATGAAAGATAAGGTATTCAAACTTCTTTGAAAATATTTTCCCTTTCTTCCCCCAGGAACATATTACATCAAATACTCAATTCAATTTAGCAACCAACATCACGAATACTTTAATTTCTTTTTTAATCAGACAATAAAGCAACTCTGGTTTCAAACTTGTCCTTGGAAATCACATTTGCTTTGTCCCAGCTTTACATATGTAAGTGAATTACACATTTTCCATCTCTATGTTACATCCCACCTAACTTTAGCCACTTTCTAGGAAGTTAAAAATAAATTTTATCTGTCTCCCCCTGTATTAGGTAAAGATAGACAAGGACTTCCAGAAGATAATCTAGAACTTATCTGGGTAAGTCAGCTTTGGTTGTTCATTGAATGCACAGGTCTCCATCAGCTGACTGTGAAAAAAATATAAATTATCAGCTTTTTGATAAAAGTGTGCTAAATGCTCAAACTCAGATACAACTGTATAACTTTGTTTAGATACACCTACACATGCTCTTCAGAGTGTTTCTCAGACAAATATTGCAGAGAACTTTGCAAATGCCAATTAACTTATTACGACTCTATGGGGGATATTAAGGAAGTGCTGTGGTCAGTTTGTAACTATAGTGAATGAGGCCCAATATGTCAGTAACATAATGAATTGTCAAGAAAAAGCCTTGGATCTCAGCCTTATCCATAAGCTACCTGTGCGGGTAAAACTGAGAGAAGAGTGGGAGCTGAACAGGCAAAACAGAGTGCCCTGTTATGCTCTGTATTGCTATGTTGTTGTTTAATACTTAACACCAATGTATTTTAATGTAAGTTACTGCAGAGGGAAATCATGTCAGAAGTGATAGCATTTTCTTACTATTCATGATGCATTATAGTCAGACATCCCCACACGGAGTACAGTGTCTGTGGTTTCAAGCACTGTGAAAAAAATTCCTGCCAGTTGTACTAATACAACAATACAGTTACTGTCACACTGGTGCAAGTACCATGCTGGCACTTACTGTGTTAAAGATGTGCTTCTAGTTTCTGATTTAGTTTAAATGTTAGGACATAAAAAGATCACTTTTCATCCCAGAGTACAAATATTTTGATGGCATATCTCTTCATTCAGTGTGGTCCAGCTGACTGAATATCCTTTCCCCATTGGAGATGAGGAGAGGCTGATTCAGTGGGAACAGCTCAGACAAGTGAATGCTTGGTGGGCTGAAACAAGGAGCAGAGCTGCTCTTCTTACCATACACATCCAGGTGTTGTTACAGGAGTTGAGAATGGCCCCTAACACAGCAAGCAGCCAGAGGCATCTGTTTTGACAGGAATCATGAGAATCAGCGGCTGCTGGTAAGGGATAATTTAGCTTAAAGACGAGTCCCAAAACATAAATTTGATTTCCTATCCTTATCCCCTATCCTTTAAAGTCCCATCTGATGTTGTTTCCAAAGAAAGGACTTGCAAATGGAAAAATGGCATGTTAGTGGCAAGGACAGGACTCAGAACTCTTGATTCTTGATGAGTATCAACTGCAACAACCAGAATGTACACTCTTTCTAATTTGCTGCACACCTTATTTTTCCCAATCATGGAGATACACGTCTCAACCGAAGAAAAAGCTGAGTTGAGGTGGTGGTCTAAAAATTTCATCTTGCCACTGTTTCTAATCAGGGCAAGTTATTTGGATTGTTCAGAGAGTGGGCTGGTTTTGAAGGTAGCACACTGCATCTTTTTCTCTAATTATTTCTCACTGGTCACTAATCAGACTTTAACCTTATCTTATCTTGCCTTGTCCTATCTTATTTTAACATTCAAGCCACAGTAGCTACAGACATAATTTCCCTCCTCAGTGGTGGGCAGTCCTTACTTGCTTCAGCCTGTGATCATGTCAGCCTCGAGGGGAAAGAGGTACATGTGTAGGTCACAGAGATCAGAAAAGAAAGAATTTAGTATGAGGCAAAACATCTAAGGAGGGACAATTTGAAATTGCCATGTGGGACTCTGAACGCGAATGTGTTAACTAGCAGCTCACAAGCTTTGCCTATTCCTCTGTTCCTGCTCCAGTCTGACAGGATTGGCACAAGAAATCTCTCAAACCTGTCAAACTAGCACATTTGATGAGTCCAGGTTCTTTTCAACCCCTATGGCATGTCCTTTTTTCATGCAGTAAAAGCTTGTTACCTGTTCACAAACAGTCCCGCTTCAAAGCTTCCTGCTCTGTTTCCACTGATGATTTCTGTATTTTCCCAGTTATTCAACATCAAACCCAGGAAGTCCTGCACCGCTGGACTCCTGAGGCTTTCTTTTTTTCACCCCTTTTTTTTTTCTTTTCTATTTTTTTCCCCCCAAGTTCCTAAGCTTAACATTTCCCCTCTGTCATTCTACTTTATGAGAACAAAAGCAAAAGAAGGAAGATTGTTTAGCTAGATCTAACACACAGCAGACAATTCAAGTAAGGAAATAGACGGCTGAAGATCCCTTCTGTGGGTCTGTGGAACTCAAATAATGTTGATTTAATAAAGCACGTCAGCAGCTTTGCAAGACAGTACATAACGAAACACAATACCAGCCAAGTACAGATCATGTACAGAAGCACAGGCTATGAGAGCACAGCACAAATGTCACCAGCTCTGTAAGACATTTTCACACATAACACAGGACATGACAAAATATACATTTACATGGCATGAACTGAAACTGTGCTGTGTTCCAGTGTGGACATGGTGTAATAATAGATTCCTATAACTTTTTTTTCAGGTCATCCAATCTGATGTAATTTGATTTGACCAGCTATTGTGCCTTGCTTTTGGTCCCTGCTCTGCATAGAAACAGAGCTCTGCATGGAAAGTTATGGGACTGCTGGGGTAATAATAAAGTATACAAAGGGTACAACAAAGTATGCAGAAGGGGTTGTAAAATAATTTAGGTGGCAGCAAAGTAACTTTGTCTGTTATGAAATTAGTCCACTGTATTCACTGCAGTGTCTCTAAGCAGAAGATCCCTGTTGTGTTCCTCTGCTTGACAGAGAGTGATATTCCATTTGGAGAATATTTGGACCATCTAAGTTGAAAAGACATTGCCAGGAGTTGCAAAGTGCCAAACCAGGAAGTAAGGGAGGCAGATTTTTCTCTGCCTTTTAACAATTTTGTTAAAATTGTTGTTGCTGTTTTACTATATGAGTTGCTTTCCCTGTACTCAGCCATTTGTTGTACTTGTGCTATGACATGGCTAAGTCTATTGTCTCAGACATTGGGTAAAACCGGGTCAAGAGGAAACTTCAACCACTTGTGATGAGCTGTGTAAGGTCTTATGCAAGTCTGGACCACAGAGAAGATATTGTCTGTACAAGGAAAATATCTGAATTTTGAACTTTCCTGTTTGGTTCAGGAACCTCAGGCTGGCTACAGTACTGCCCATATGGGATATATAAATTCTAGGCTCATACTTCTGCTCTGAGTTTCCAGCTTAATTCCACCCTCATTACTCATACCTTTCCTTATTTTCAAAAGATAGCACAGAACATTGTGCAGGCCGCTGGACGCTAACGAAAAATATCACCATCTGGGTTTTTTTTTCCAGCTATGCTGAGTTTTCTTCGATGTTACGAGATTTCCTATTGCATGGTAAGAGCTAGAAAACCAGAACTCTTTTCAGGTAAGTACTGACACCAACCACACAAAACAGGACCTTTCCAGAGCCATTTATAATCTGGAAAGCTAAATACATCACTCTCTTCTCACTCTCTACAACTACCTGAAAGGAGGGTGTAGTGAGGCAGGTATCAGTCTCTTCTCCCAAGTAACAAGTGATAGGACGAGTGTAAATGGCTTCAAGTTGCACCAGGGGAGGTTTAGATTGGATATTAGGAAAATGTCTTCACCGGAAGGGTTGTCAAGCATTGGAACAGGCTGCCCAGGGAAGTGGTGGAGTCACCATGCCTGGAGGGATTTAAAAGACTTGTAGATGTGGTGCTGAGGGACATGGTTTTGTGGTGGATTTGGCAGTGTTAGGCTTATGGTTGGATTCGATGATCTTAAGGGTCTTTTCCCATAGAACCTAAAAGGTTCTATGATTCTGTATCAAAAAGGCTAAACACTATTTCATGAGGTTTTTTTGATGGTTTAGGAAGTATATGTTTATATCCAAAATCCTTTAAAATGCCAGGTCCTTTTCTATACACTCCTGTGTGACTTTCTGAAATCTCAGGCATACAAAGCAGTATATCATTATCTGAGCAGGAGGCATTGGAAGAGCTTTCACATCAGCCATGCCAGCTGAGCAAGCACGGAGGAAATAGAGAACACTGTTTTGAAATACTAATGGTAAAACGTCATTCTCTTCCTGAGCAAAGCATCATGATTTTTATTTGATGGCAGTTTCAAGACAGATATGGTACATGGATAAAAATTCAGTCAGTTTCTGAGCATTCACACATGTAGTAGTTTAACCCCAGCCAGTAACTAAATACCGCACTGCCGCTTGCTCACTCCCCCCCGGTGGGATGAGGGAGAGAATCGGAAAGGCAAAAGTGAGAAAATTCATGGATTGAGATAAAGACAGTTCAATAGGTAAAGCAAAAGCCACACACACAAGCAAAGCAAAATAAGGAATTCATTCACTGCTTCCCATCGGCAGGAAGGTGTTCAGCCATCCCGAGGAAAGCAGGGCTCCATCACACGTAACAGTGACTTGGGAAGACAAATGCCATCACTCCGAACATCCCCCCCTTCCTTCTTCTTCCCCCAGCTTTATATGCTGAGCATGACGTCATATGGTGTAGAATATCCCTTTGGTCAGTTGGGGTCAGCTGTCCCAGCTGTGTCCCCTTCCAACTTCTTGTGCACCCCCAGTCTATTCGCTGGTGGGCTGGTGTGAGAAGCACAAAAAGACTTTGACTCTGTGCAAGCACTGCTCAGCAGGAAATAAAACATCCCTGTGCTACCAACACTGTTTCCGGCACAAATCCAAAACATAGACCAATAGTAGCTACTATGGAGAAAATTAACCCTACCCCAGCCAAAACCAGCACACACATGTGACTAACCAGCTGGAGACAATGGTTAAGCTACAGAAAGAGCGGTGTAAGTACCTGGTTGTCTGAGGACAGTAGCAAGGAAACTGTCTTGCATTAGGCCGATATTTGCAGGAGTTAAGTGCTGATTTTCAGAGCATGACTATAATTCAACTTCAAATAATGCAATAAGACAGGCAAGGGCAGAAAACTCTGCTAAACTCTCTGACAAGAAAATCCTCCACAGTTATAGAGACTCTAAGGACTTCTCTCATTTGTAATTAACTTCTTCCATATAAACCCAGCCTGACCTTGTCTGTACAGGATTGTCCAGACCTTTCCTGTGTCATATGGTATATGGCTTGGTAGAATAGTTTTTGTCTCAATGGCAGTGAGTGTCTGGGGCTTGGGATATTCTCATTGTTTTTTTTCCCTCCACTTTAGGATTTCAATGGTTAAAAGAAAAGCAGTAAGAGTATGGATGTCAAAAAATGTCTTCAAGTCTTTGCAAGAACATTAAAGGTTGGGAAAATACAGTTATAAGACGGAATGAAGTAAAAAAAAAAAAATTCTCAACTGAGGTATCAAGACCTTTAAGGTCAAGTGGAGGAAATGTGTTTTCCCTACTTCCTTAGTGATCAGATGCAAACTATATTTGGTTGCACTTTTAGTTTAAAGGCAAATTAATCACAAAAAAAGAATGGTTTGGATTTCTTAATTTTGGAGGTTTTTTTAATTATAGAGACTGAGAGCACTGAGAAGTTTTAGGTTTGCTTGCTTGTTTCTTTGTTTGCTTTCAAAGTGATCAAATGTGATTTAAGGCTCAAAGATTTAAGTATGAGTCCAAAACCTAGCAAACTGTCTATATGGAAACTAATGTAAAGTAGACTAGAGGATGGTTATACAGATTACTTTGTACTGAGGACCAAATTCATCCCCTGTAAAACTGACATCTCAGTGAGGTATCATAATTTAGCTATACTGCTTTAAGGTAGCAACAAAGTTCAGCTACTGTACCAACATGCAGTATTAGACCATGTCTCACACATGAACTAAGTTAGCTGAAGGTTTCCAAGTTTTCTGTCAAACACACAAGCTCATTGCATGGCTTATTCTTTTCCTGGTCTTGAAGTTCAGAACAAGGATTTCACTTGCCTTTACTAAGACAGCACTCAACTGACCACTGCTTAAGAAGACACATTTTAATTGCATGCTTGTTTACATGTGTGTTCATGTTTATTCATGGTGTGCATACATATGCATGTACTGCGTGTAAGAATCTGTATATATGGATTTCTACGATATGCCATTTCCACTAGAACTGATGTTGTGATGAGAATCTTCCAGAAACCGTGTTTGCTGCAGTGGCCAGTTTTTAAAATTAAAACATGACATCTACATGAAACAGAGAAGGTGCTCAAGTGCCTTTGAAAATCCAGTCTTTCTGGAATCCTGATGAAATGATCTGTATATTTGTTGAGAATTGAGTAAGGTTTCCCCAAGATCGAGTAAGCTTGCTTAATGGCCAATTTTAAAGTCATGAGGTTTCCCTTTTGGATCTGGAGTTATTAAAAAAGAGAAAAAAAAAAAAAAAGCTGTGAAATTCCCTGCCCATCTCCACAAAACTTTGAAGGCATAAGCTTGTTTCAGAAGAGTGCAAAGAATGTTATCACACACACACACACACACACACACACACAGAGAGAGTAATGTTCAGGATCTCCTACAAATTATACAAACATGGCTTGAACAACTCCAGCTTGTCAGTTTTCAAAAGTTCTGCTAAACCCCTGAGACAGAAATTCACATATATATTAATTTATGCATTTATTTCTCGTCTCCCCAAGGAAAAATATATTAAGAGCTGGACACTTTCTATGTATTTGCACTGTGCAAAATAGGCAAGTAAAATTGCAGAAGGGGAGGAAACATGAATACAGAAGAAGATTGTAAGGGGAGAGATTTTCCCTATGCCAAAGTTTAAATATTTACTTTTTTCTTTGTTTTTTTCAATTTTTATTCTCTTTACTTCTACCTTCACTGAGCCCCGAGCCATGGAATTTATCCTAGGCTTTTTATATGCCATGAAAACTTTGCATGTAAAATGTACATCTAGCTCTTCTCAGAAGGGAACAGAAAGTCACCATCTTAAGTAAAAATCAAGAATAAGCTTTGCACCTCCCAGATTTGCACAGTAAGTTCAAATGACAGCTAAAGAGCTGTACAAGTGATAAGAGCACTACAGCAAACCTGAAAGCATGTAGCTGTGGATGGGGCTGTAAAAACACTTACACTTCTTTTCTCTTCTGTGTCTGTTTGAGCAGTCCTGAGGGTATAAACTGAGGCAAAACTTTGACTACTGCTGTAGGACTATTGAAATAAATGGGATCTCCTACAGCACTTGAATCCTATTCTGTAAAATGCTCCTGCATCTGGAGTTAACGATGCTCTGTGCTTTCTGTGTTCCTGTTAGCAAACCGGGGGGTGGACAAGCTACCTGTTCATCTCCTTTGCATTGATCAAGGCACGGCTGGTCAAGTGCAGGGAGATCCATGTAACATGATGGGAACTTCATATCCATGCCTCTTCTCTGGATCTCATTCCTGCTTACTTCTGTGGCATCCTACACCCGCACTCTGTCACCTCCTTGTTTCATAGCAATGTCTTGCATTAGCAGTGGAGGCTGAATTAATGTATCCAATCTACAGGAGCCCTAAGAAGATTTATATAATAATATCTTTAGGTTCTTTCACAAAAAAAAAACAACCCTAAACACCAAAAATCAAAAAAAACAAAATCACAAAAAAAAAAACCCCTTCCAAACCCGTGGGTTTTAACGTTTTATTTAAGAAGTTATAAAGCGACCTGCACATGACATCCCAAGTGCTAACAAACTTACTTGCTTTATCTGGACAATTCGCTGTCTACAAGTCAGGTCTTATATTCCCCAAGAAGCCATTCTTCTCTGTCTCTTTTCTGTACATATCCTTGAACTGATCAGCCACATCAGCAGCGTTAGGTATGAAATAAGAAGCCTGACCTTTGGAATTGGCTCTCCCGACTGATCATCTCAGCACTGATGTGCCTGGCATATTTTGACAGCGCTGGGAGTTGCACATGGGAATTGCACATGTCTAGATGGAAAAATATTTTAGCGAGAGGAAAATTCTATAGAGTCAGGCATGGTTCAGGAAGAATTTGAATCACAGAATGTTAGGGATTGGAAGGGACCTCGAAAGATCATCTAGTCCAATCCCCCTGCCGGAGCAGGATTGCCTAGACCATATCACACAGGAACGCATCCAGGCGGGTTTTGAATGTCTCCAGAGAAGGAGACTCCACAACCTCTCTGGGCAGCCTGTTCCAGTGTTCGGTCACCCTCACCGTAAAGAAGTTTTTCCTCATATGTATGTGGAACCTCCTGTGTTCCAGCTTGCACTCATTGCCCCTTGTCCTGTCAAGGCATGTCACTGAGAAGAGCCTGGCTGAACAGAGAGCTGCAGTTTGGCTCGTTCTTTTCTGGCCTTCCTGCGGTGTATAAAATCAGGTTATCCTCGGTACTGAATTGCCTATGCATTCACTGAGTTCACAGTCAAGGAAAAGAATGTCTTATAAATACGAAAACAATTAGGATATTATCTATGTGGAGCTTCTGAGCAGCATCAAAGATCAGAAGACCAGAAATGTCAGCATATGGCCAGCTCCCACTGTTCCAATCCCTTTGAAGGTCAGATCCAAGGCTATGCAAAAAATTCTTCCTTAAAAGATAACTTTTTTTGATAAGGCTTTGAGTGTCTGAAGTTAATTGTGATGATTTAATTGAGTTCTTGGTACCAATCATGCTTCCTGAGATGCTCTGTTTCATGTATATTTATTCATTAACACACAGCTGTATCTGAGCATTTTGTCATGGTTGCTTCACCCAGACCATCGCTGAAAGCTCTTCTCCCCGACTGCAGCAGCAAATCTATGGTTTTGAGCAGCTCCATCATCTTTAGGGAGCACATGTGACAAGTGTCTGTGAGTTTTACAGACGAATCTGGGACTGCCAGAAAACAAATACAACAAATGAGGGATCAGAAGTCCAAAATCTGTGTGGCTTACAATTCACACAGACTCCTGTGGACCTCCCCTACATCCTGTGAGGCTCTGCTGAGGACCTGGTCCCCTCATACGTTCATATTCTCTCTGAAAGACCTAAGAAGATAGCTACCTTTTTAGCTGCAATTGTGAACACCCTACACATATTTCACAAAAGACACGTTGCCCAGAGTTCTTGCAGTGTGTTTCTCTTACACTGTTTTCTATTTACAATCTTATCTAGCTCATGTTTTCTGAGTTTCTCTGGACACCCATGGGAGACCAAGAAAGGGCTGAGGGATGCAATCATATATCCTCAATCTTCAAGGACCTCATGTGCCTTTTGTCATAGGTTGCTGCTCCTCTGGTAGAAGGATAGAGCTGCATCCCCTTTTATGGTGGTTAATGGCACTTCCTTTCCCTGGATATGCTATGCTATCCTCGCTGTGGATACAACACCCCAGGGTTCATTCACAGTCTCTATGCAGTGTTAATCATTAGCTTCAGCAATATGGAAAATGACAGAAAATGGCAGGGACATTGGGATCACCTCCCAGGCCAGGAGTGTGCTGTATCATTTCTATCACCACTCACTGCCCCATGAGAGCAGTGGAGGGGTGTGCCATGTGCTCAGAGCACAAAGTGTGGTGCTGTGCAGCAGAGGTTCCAGCAGAAAGGGTGATAACCTGTAAGTCTGTAACGTTTGCTGTAGAATGACATTTCCACCCCTTTGATGAGAGATAGGCTTTTGCTTAAGTAATGACTTCGGTCTTAAATAGATCTGACAATAATACTTGCCATCAGTGGAGCTTAAAGAGCTTTCCATGGGAAGCTGGGACAGCAGTCTGACTTTCCCAGCGCAGCAGAAGAACCAGGAGCAGAATTAACATCCTCTGAATTACAGCGCATCTTTCTTTGGGCCATACTAGTGTGTCCCTCTCTACAGTTTCACACTCCTTCACCTTGATCTATGAGTGAACATACCACTAAAACAAAGAAAAGCCAAGTGACAAAGGTTTGTGGGAAGACCCTGTTCAAATGCTGCCAGCACATCCTGGCATGGTTGATTACCATATGTATACTGCTTGTTATACAGCAAAGAAGTTCTTTCTTTCAGTTAAGGTATGTGACACAGATAAAGTCAGATTAAAATTGCACCTCTGCTCCCAATCTCCTTTCTGATGCTGGGCATGGCTGTTAATTTATCAGACTGTACAACAGGGAAAACATCTTGCAGCCTTGGTAAAAAGAGCTGTTTAAAACAGCAGATACAAAAAAAATGCAGATTACAAATGAATTTTGCTTATATGGAACAATGTGATCATTTCAGAAGTGCAAATATCGGAACTTTCTCTTTTCTTTTGCTAGTCAAGCAATTTAATATTTTCCAAAATTTCCTGTCTCAAATCAAACTGCAAATACAGACAAAGGTTTTGTTGGACTAGGGGTGAAGATGGTGTTTAAATTTATGGGAAGAAAAGGAACAGTTTTGCGTACTGTACAAAAACTGGACAGGTATCTTCACTGTTTCCTTTTGCAATCTGCTGAAATGTGGCAGCTCTGAACAAGCTCAGCAGCAAGCACAGACATGGACAAACTCAGTTAAAAGCTACTTCAGACAGGCTGTTTAAAGGTATAGCAAGTTCATAGAGGCTGCCAACCTGAAATACCTCGTAACTTCAATGCTTGAGTTCCCTGAACCACATACTTACAAGAAGTTGTAGACATCATGTTAAAATTTTTTAGCCGTGACAAACTGGCTGCTTTTCTGGCAGAGAAGACAAAAGGAGGAACAGAGTTACAGGGAATTAAAACTAATTTGGGACACAAAAAAATTTCCTTGTCTGTGATGCTTCTCTGCATCCTTTATGTCTGGTGGGATTAAATGTGTGGAGCTCTTTCACATGAGTAAGACAAGACTGTGCTCTCAGTGCATACCCCACAGGGATCATGCAGCAGTGAGCCATAGCACGCCCTCTCCCTGGCCTCATGGCCGCATGGTGTAATGACCAACCATCCTAATATGTGTGTTCTGGTACTGGACTGATCTGTGCTGCCTTTTAATGCAGAAAGTGGTCAGATCTATACAATGTGAGCTCTAAATATTTATGTTGCTGTTGTTAGCTTGCCATCAATGTATGTGTCCAATGAGCCACACATCTGTCTGTATTGCTGTGATGTTTGTGAGTGTGAGTATTTCTGTGAATCTGGCATTGTGTGCACATCTTTCTCTACTAGTGTGGATGTTTCTGTACACGTGCATCTGACGAAGGAGTGCTTCTGGACCCCTATGAAGAGACGAAGAACTTATAAATGTTACGGAATATTTGTGCTAAATAACGGCCAGAGGATGTCTGCTCATCTCTATGTAAAAGTGTTTCTTTGACTCTTTCTGTGTAGAAAGGAGGGAGCTGGGTACTTGTCAGCACTTCTGTCTGTGTCTATATGTCCCTCTCACTGATAATGCAGGGCCTTCAAAAAGCTACAATAAGCTCGTCTATACTCATTCTTCAGTTTTACATTCCCCTGACTTTTCCAGGTGTTCTTCAGAAACTTGCATTAAGGATTTTATAATATTTAGAGCTGTCAGGATTCCCCTACCCAGTCCTCTCTGAGGCCAGGCAATTGTATCTCAAGCATGAAAGTAAGGTGAGAAGGTCACTGTTTCCTTCCATGTTCTCTGGCAAATATTTTCTTCTCCCTGTCCTCTTTATTTTCCCCTCCCTTACATTGCTCCTTCTACTCTGGATCTTCTTCGTAGTATCAAATACACCTAGATTCAAGGTTTTCCTTAGGTGTCAACTCTAGTAGAACCTTAGAAATCATGTTTTAGAAAGGATATTTTCTGTAAATACATAATCACTGGAGTTGTAACTCAGAGCTTGTTAATAGAGTCACGTTGTCTATATCTAGGTTCACTTTATCAATAGGTTAAGGATCCAAACCACTCCCTTGTTCTCAGATCTTGTTCATTCATAAAATAAACCCGGGTGTGCACACTGGATAGCAGATCTGATGTCTTTCAACAAGATTTTGATCTGGACAAGTAGAAGACCAGGATCCTGAGGGACTTCAGCAGTACACCCCAAGAGGTATGTCTGGACACAGCAACAGAAATCACACCTAAAATATTAACAATGCAGCTGATGATAGTTTTTCCATGTTTTGCCATAAAGCCCATAAGTGCCTAGAAAAAAGTGCTTCTACTTGTAGCTAGGGCTTCCAACAAACACAAACCATCTTGCTACCTGCTTAGCACAGCAGACTGCAGGGAGGGATGGGATGAGGTGAAGAGAAAAGCAGCTGAGTCCACACTGATATCATCATGCCAAACCTGCAGAAAACAGATGTGTGGCACTCACAGGCAGTGGTGGTTGTCACCCTCAACAGCCTCATCTGCTGTTTCAGCTCCTCTTCTCTCCCCATGGACAACCAGAGAAGCAGCAGGGCTGCCCACCACCTCCTTGCCCCATGCTCACTCTCCTGACCTCCCTCTCCTTTCCCTGCTGCAGGAGTGGTTGGAAACTGGATGCTTCTCCAGGACTTGCTGCAAAGCCTTCAGCCTGAGTGAAATAGTGTTTTAATACCTAAAACTTTACCTGAACACCAAATTCAGGCTACTTCCAGAAGAAGCTGTGGCTAAAGACAATGATTAATTATTTGGACAACAAAATACGGGAACTAGGGAAAATTTAGCATCCAGCTGTTGATACCCTGCAAGTGAAACTGTAATCATTCACATACTATGAACTCTGAGTCCTACGGGAAGAATGACGCTATCTAGATGAAATTAAGAGAAACTAAGATCAAAATATTACACTACAGACTGAGAAAACAGGAAAATGAAGGTGACCTCCAAGTCCTGCTGAAGAAATTATACAATCAGATGGCATTTTCCCTCCCTTCATCAACTATTCAAAACTGTTTACCAAATATATGTATTTTCTCCGATAAAACCATGGTGTGAATTTAGCTTGTGAACAGATGGTTGTAAGCACATAAAATTTAAAATCTGAAATTCAAGATGGTGTGAGCAGACACATAAATCATATGATATGTTTTTCTGATTGGATGAGCAAAACACAACTCTTAAAACCAGACTTCCATTGCAAATAGCAGCATTTTGTGAAATTCACCTTCTGTTAGTATTTTTTAATAGTTGCCTAAAATTAGCTGTTCCCAGGAACATCCCAGCCAGCAGTCTCATTAACTAAAATAACTGCAGAAAACAAACACGGAATGAGGGCTAACCTAGTCACTGAGAACCTGTTTTAAAAATTCAAATAAATATTCGTAGAGCATTTAAAAGCACAGTTTGTGCAGATCTGTTGAAGTTCATATGTGTTACAATTGTTCAGGGAAAATACAAGAAATCAGAAAAACCCCACACAAATCTTCTTAGTGTATGAAAACAGAATTGATAAAAGCATAACCTCATGAATAACATTGACAAGTCAAATAACAAAACGTACATTCTTCTCACACAAAACCATGCTCACAAAAACTTCTTCAGCTTTGTGCAAATAACATTGAAATTTTGACGAGTCTGGAGAGCTAACTGGGTTATTATCTTGAACTTCAGACACTTGCCTGACACCTTGTACCAAATGTTATCTGACTGGAGAAACAAGACCGAAACTGAATTTCTGCTCTCCTGTGTCCCCCTCTCTCCCCGCAAAGCCCTGTACTACTTTGTCACTCTTTTCCAGAGGCTCATGAAGCCCTTCTCCCATTAAAACACTGCAAACTTTGCGTATAACTATTGTAGATGCCTGGGACATTTTCATGTGTATAGGTTGGATCAGAAAATACATACTCACTAAATATATCTTCTTGCACTAAGCTATAGCAGTCTGAATAGAGCTTCCATGAGGAAATTTTATTTTAACATAAAGACTTGTGGTTAAGGTAGGGACTTTGATGCAAGAGATCTGAGTTCAGAATCTGGATTTTGATATTTTAGCAATTATTTGTAGACTAATGTGTTGACAGAATTTTGTTGTTTAGGTGATGTGATATCATATGGATTATATTTACCTCTGAGGTTAAAGAAACAAATCACATTTAATGTTTTCTAAGGTGTTGTGGTGAAGTAGGAGAATTCAAGACACTACTGTTTATGGGGACATTTCTTATATCACTCCTCTGCTTTTAGAAGAATTAACTCTGTCTGGGGCAAAACACACTAATACTTTCCGTAAGGGACGTTTCTGTCTCTCTAAAAGTGAACTGAGAAAACCTTTAGCAGACATACGAGTCCTTTCAGCAGGTCTCAGTCTTTCTTCAAGAACTGGTTCTACTCATATAACAAGCAAATAAAGCAGCTTCTCTCCAGGTTAAAGAAGAGACAAGAGTTCTCAGGAACAAGCTTGAAAAAGTGTACCAGATAGACCTACAATTAGAGCCTCTTATCTTCAAAGACACCCCTATCTGTGTGAGGATTTAGACACCCAGATAAGTAAAAATGGAAACTCATGAGCAATTTTACAGGAATTTCAATTTATGTTAAGGTCTAATAATGTTATTTAATTTTATTTTGTGCATTTTTTTTTTTTTTAAATTGAACCACTCTTTCACTCTCTTCTGTGACCTTATGTCAGCCTGACAAGAGCAAAAGTCCTTGTTATTTTGTGACCCCAGACAAGACATTTGATTTCCTTCTTAAGTCCTGCTTTGCAACAGGAGTTCAACTGGACATAACAATTGTCCTGCTTCTAGCTGAAGAGAGGCCTTGTAAACAAGCTTTGCAGTGATGAGAGATTGTTATAAAAACATTCTTGTTAATGCTTTTTATAATGGCTCTCTTTCTATAAAGATCGTCATCTCAGTCTTTTCCTGAGAAATAATCCAAGAAGGGAAGTCTGTAAAAGTCCATGGGAAGACAGAGGCAGTAACTTGAAGAGCATCATTGGTCAGTTATGTTCCTGGGTTAAAGCTACAAGACCACATTCTTTCCCTAGGCCCATCTCCCGCTGGGTCTGTTGTTTATTATGGGAAAGTGGTTGTTTTACCATTCAAATATTCATTGGATGAACAGAGACCTGCTGCACCCATGAAAGCAGAAGCACACTGAACAGATTTTAATATTAGTTTGTTTTGAAACCAAACATAAACACACTAATATAGCATAACTGTATAAGCATTTTTGTACCTAATGGCCCATAAAAATAATATAACTACTGCTAGTAACAGAACATAAGCCTTCTGCTAACAGTGCCGAGCCCCTGTCCTGGCCTCTTGGGCTTGTTATCAGCTTGCTACGAGGACTTGCTGTGTGAACCTGAGAGTGATACTAGATTTTCCCTGTTATCATGTCAGTTTAAATGTGGGATAGCAGCAAAGGCCTTGAAGATATGGGCATTGGTCAACAACCAAAGACCCAGAACTGCAAAGAACTCACTGATGGGCAATTACTGATCATTGAAGCAGCACAACCTCAAGAGCTGTGAAAAGACTGCGTTCACTGAAGGAAAAGAAGCAGTAGCTCAGTGTGGGACAAAAAAAAATCCCAGCCAAACAACAGCAGAAGGTGTCTGCTTCAGCCTGGGAATGTAGCACCCTCCTCCCATCTTTGGGCAGCAAGAAGTCAATAGCTGGAGGCTGAGAGCTAGGCACTGTCTAGAAATCCAAACACTTTATAACAGGAGGAGATCTCAGATGTAGTGAGGGGAATCCCTCGTAAGAAAGCCTGATTGCTTTGACGTCATCTATTGAGATCACCAAGGACTATAGTCATCAGCATTAACTGCATGGCATGAGCTCCATGGCACTGTGTACTCATGCTTAATTTAGGATTGATTGTTAAGCAGTAACTACGCTGAATATGCAGTGATAATAGTTGTCAACAAGTAGGAAAAAAACATTAAAATAATATGTATTGTTAATGAACATCAATGTAGTAGAATTCTGTTCTAAAGTTTAAACTGACTTCATTGGTCAGTCTTCTAAATACTCCCATCACAGCAATTTCCAATTCCCTCATGTATATATGAATATATGTGTATATATCATATGATATATATACTGACATGTATATATTTACGTATATGTATACTCAGTTGCAACATGTAAATGTCAAGAAAAGTAGTGTTAAACGCTGCTTACAGAAACATAAGTGAGAATGATAAACATTCCAAATTACTGCAGATCTGAGATTGAACTGCTGGGAATATGAAAGCATGGACTTTATTTGAGACAAATTTCTTGAACAGGAGATGGACAACGTAAGAATCTGGTCATCAGCAAAGTCATGACTTAACACAACAGGACAGGATACAGAAAAACACTGTGTACTTACATTTAAACATTCCAGGTTGTGTCAAGGTAGACTAAGTGTTAGCCACATTGCTACTGAGTAATCTTTGTTCAGCAGCCTCAATAAATAATAATTGCCTTTATATTAAAAGCAGCCAATTTGTCTGACTTCTCTTCCGTGACAAGCCCAACACTCAAGAAGGCACAGGACTTAATTACTCTAAAAAATAGTCAGAATAGAGCAAAGCATGGTAATTTTAGTCTGCCAGATTCATTGAAACACATTTGGTTTTTGGTCGTGTGATCTCGTACCTATAGCTTTTGTTGGTATGTCTATAATGTTCTCTAGAAATGAGATATGCTGGAGTTAAGTCTTGGACCTCAGCAAAAATGGTGCTGACTGTCTTATGTCCACACTATTTGGACCTTAAGAAATGAATAAAGTTTTTAGAATGACAGCATAATGACAAGAGGTAGCATTTGTTCCATCTAAGTTTAGATAATACACCTACTTAGCACAATTTGTTGAGCTAACCATCTAGATTTTGGTATAGATTTGCTTTACAAAGATATTTCCTGAATGTATTTCACCTGGCTCATTTTATGAAGAGATGATCTCTTCCTCTGAAGTCCCAGAAGCTCCCTAGAAAAATATCCCTGAAAGTTCTGGCTCTGTCCGCTCATAGTAAAACACATCCAGGTCATTTCCTACCAAGCAAATGTGAAGATCATAACCTTTGGTGTGAAATGGATCTCACCAGTGAGTGCTATCCCTGGCCAGTATTCTAACTGATCAATCAACAACCTTGTCTTTGTAAAATACTCGTTTCTTCAAAGGTAAACACAAATAAGTGAGCTTCAAAACTAAAATGGACTAAGGCATTTCTCGATGTTTGTTTACTTCCTGCTTGCTTTCAGAAATCTGAGGAAGGAGACTTGATTTTTGGATCTCAGTTCACCGAACTATCATTGGTATGAGGGTCAAGGCAGATGATATATTGGTTGAGAAACCTCCAGCTTCTCAGCTGAGAGTCAACTGCAAAGATAGATTTACTAGAGCTGAAACTATAGGACTTTAACGTTTTCCTCTTCTCTCCTTCTACTATAATGATTTAGTATGAGTTGTACACCATATTGCACGCACTCAGTTGATATCTTCCTTAGCACACATGGACAGGAGTTCAAAGAATTAGTCTTCCATGCTGTAGGTACCTTTAGATTCATGGGAGAGGGGCTGGTGTTGCAAAACATCAAGTCCAGTGTAAAGCTAGAGACTATATGGGGTTATATTCTACCACTGCTGATGGGTACATTGTGGCTGAGATAAAGCGTTCTGCCCTGAAGTGAATCAGTGCAGTGAATGGCCCAGTTTTCCTTTTGCGTAATAAATGATCCAACCAAAACATTCAGATCTGTGAGTTGATCTCCACCCACGCTTTAAAACTGATGTACCAAACCGTAAGTAAAATCAGAACATACCAGACACCTGTGTTCATGTTTTACAGGCTGTATGTATGCTTGGAGACCAGCTCCCCAGGATATATTGTAGGTCCAGATTTTAGCCTCGTTGGCATAAATGTTTCTTTCTTCAGCACTGGGAGTCTGATAATGAAAAGCTTGCAGAAAAAATTAGACAACTGTGAACTGGGTAAGTGGAGTTTTCATCTGTGTTTGTGATAAGGAATGCAATAATAAAATTTGTCTGAATGCACTGAGTAGACTGCTGCAGTTTATGCCTAATCATATATTTAGCAACATTTGCAAACACGATCAGCAATTACACAGCTAAATGAAACCAGCGCATGTGTCCGGCTATGCTATAGAGGTTACAAGTAAAGAAGAACAAGCTAAAATTTTTAGATTCATCTGAAGTGCAGTAAGAAAGAGGGTGCAAGAGAGGAGTGCTCTGATCATCCCACCAAAACAGCAAGACCTTCCAGCTTGTTGATTGATATAATCATTTGTTGTATAAGTTTTATATTAGCCACACAGATGTTTTGTTTAAACTTTAACCTTGACAGGTGCACAATAGTCTGATTTTCCTGGAAGTTGAAATGGTCAAACAAAAATTCACAGCTGAAGCAAACACCTCTTATTTTTCAGAATCCAGGAGATGATTCTTTAATGCAGTAGTCACCAGCCCCAAAAGATAAATAGAAGACTGACAAGTGTAGATCATTTGTATGAAAACATTGGAAATTATGGAGGAAAAAAAAAAAAGTGGAAGCTTCTCCCAGCTCTGAGACCCTCTAGGTCAACTTTACCAGAACACATGCAGGTCTACTTTGAATATAAACAGATATGCATTCACTGAAAACTTTCATTAAACTTAAATTGAAAAAGATTGGCTCCAATGGGAAAGCGATTTTTTTTTTCAAGGCTCAAAACCTGTTTCAAGCAAACATTCAGTTTGTTTTGTCCCTCCCTGTTGTACTTCTCTTCTAGTAGAATGATCATTTGTGTTACCAAAAAAATAAAAAAGAAAGAAAATCCTCCAGCCACATTTTTACTTTGAACTAATGTTCACCTATGCGAAACAGAGCACTTTTTCTTTTCCTGCATCAGAGAACGACCAAGAACTGATTGACATCCTTAGCAGAATGGCAGCCTTTCAGCTCCAGACTCTGCAGACATTCCTCTACTCCTCAGAGCCCCTGCCCTGGAGGCACTTGGCTGTCTTGTTTATTTGATTGTGGTCAGACAAGAAAACTGAGCTTTGATAGACAGCTGTTCTCCAGCTAGATATTAATAGGTTTGATCTGGCTTGTTTGCCTGTTGTTTTTCATTATTGTTATTATCATTATGTATTCTATATTATATTATTTTTAAAAATTTTATTTTATTTTGGTTTATTTTGGTTTATTTTAGAATGTTTATTGTTTATTATAAAGGATTTTTAGGTGCTTGGGAAATTCTGCTACTCATGAGACAGGAAAGAGCACTTCAATATTTCAGTGAATTTCAGAAGTTAAAAGGTGAAAATTTGGAATTCTGTTGAGGGATACACAACTTCCAGTGATATCAGTAAGCAGAACTTCATGCCAAATATAAAGACAATATTTGTTTTCTTGAAAATTTTTATCACTTGTGAGGATCTAAGCTCCCACTGTTGTTTTTTTTTTTTTTTTTAGCACAGGAATTGCTCTGAGTGATATTGAGGATGTTTATCTCGATCTGAAGATGGCTTCCACCATTATCTACTGTTCTCAGTGCCTTGTTTGAGACCAGAACTTTGTGTGAGCCTTGGTGGTGTTTTCATGGAAAGGTGCAGAAAGGTGGATGCTGCTCTCTTTTACTCCAATTCTGAAAAGAGGTGGCTTAGTGGAAGCCACTGGAGGCTCCAGTAGAGAACTAATGTGAACAATGGCATCTTTAGTTTCTTTGTATTAAGAATCAACTTGTGCTTTCTTTACAGTAAGGGAATTTTTCTGTGGATAGTATGAAATTTTCAATATAGTAATGAAAAGTTAATTCTGCAAATTCAGTAAGTTAAGTTTCTCTCCAGCTCCCCTGGACCTTGATTTTCACTGTGAATGCTGCTGTGCGATAACACAGCTGCATCAGAGGAGACTCTGATAGTACCAGGGGCTGAGGTAAGGAGTAACCCTCTATTTTTCTCTGTGCCGCTTCATCAGCACAGAGATTTCTCAGCTCTGAAACGCTTTTATTTTTAAAAAAAATAATTTATTAATAATCAGCACCAGTAAGGGAATATGCATAATCTAAAGTGACATTGCGATCAAGTACCATTATTTTCAAAATGTGGGTCTAATTGTCCTCTTAGGCTTGAATATATCAATTGTAACCTTTCTGCAAATTTGAGAGTGCTACAGGTGTGACAGTGTAAGAAGGGCACAGAACAGTGCTTATGCCAGGATGATACCTTATCCTCCACAGACCTACTCTTGATGTCTTTGCACGCCAGCTGTTGAACTTGCTAACCAAAGCAAAATGTGCTTATTAAATCCTATTTGATTTTTCACTGCCAGTACCAACATAAGCAGAGCAAAAATGTTTTTGTGTTTCCTTGCTGACTATCAGCAACATTACAGTGCCTTTCCCTTGGGTTTGCAAAGGTGTAGGCTGAGTGTGCATTAAAGGATGACCCTAAGAAAGAAATGATACTGGAACGCACCCTCTCAAGATCAGCCCTACAGACTTGACCATCCTTTCTTACTTTTTTCACTCTCCTGGTCAAATGCTAAAACCTCAGCCACAGTAAATGCATAATAAAGTGAAGGAAGGAGTCCAGGTTTCATCTTCTTCCTCCTCCTTGCAGCCCTTTTACAGTCTTTTTCCTGCCCACCTGACTTTTGGGGGTCAGAGTAGCAAAAGCCCATTTATTTCTGCATGGGCAAGGAATGTTATTTACACTCTGTCTCAGGGGAGTTGTTCAAGTCACTGCATAAGCCATAGCGTGCATAGATGAATCCTGAATTGCCCATCATTCTCAAATACTATGAGGATGATCTATAAAAGTGCAGATAAATCAAAGGATCGAAATTCCCCAGGGCTCCATACTCTGTGGGCCAGTCCTTGTAGTACAACAAAATTCCTCTCTCAAATATATCCGTCTCTGAGGTACAGTTGAAACTTTAAAACATTAACATTCTCATGGAATATGGATATGAGGAGACAGACATGAGTACAGATAGATAACCCTTTGGAATAAGAAGATTTTTTTTCTGAAATAAAATGGCACAGAGATAATATATGGAGCAGGGGAAACCCAAGTCACTTCTTCAGAAAACATTTTTCTTCTTTTGTGTGCTGAAATGTATTTATTTACACAAAAAATCATCCTTTAATGGGACTGAGAAAAACCTCTTGGCACACCAAGACCCATATCTTTTTTATTAATTTTACAGCAAAAAGTCAAAACTATATCTATTAAGTATATTTATACAGGAAAGTGCTGGGCACACTCGGTTATATAATGAGATTGACATCCGTGTCTTGTAAGATAATGATCTTGAGACACAGTCCCGGTGTAGCTCTGATCAAGTTAATAGAATTGACTTTGGGCCCTTTTGTTTCCTCCCAGCTCTGAACCCAAAATGAATTAGGTTAATCTTTCAAGAAAATTGTCTTAATTTTGGATGTTTTATTCAAGATTATGGGCTATGATGTCTGAGTTTCCTTTTGTCTGGCAACAGGGGCTGATTAGATTTGTACTTTGCTGAAACCCAGCTGCAAAATCTGTATTTTTTTTTGTAGAGGGCAGTTTTCTGTGACTTGAGAAGATTCCAGGCAAGAAAAACAACTTAACTGGAAGAAAGCAGAGGTCTTTCTTCAGGTCTGAAATCAAACAAAAAAAAATCCGAAGGAAGGCTTACTCACCTGAAGGTTCCCTTGTACTGTCTAACCTTACTACTTAGCATGATAGAAGATAACACTTCTATCTGCAACCATGTGTAAACTCAGCGGTATCTGAACTATTACCTGACTGACAAGCAAAAACTCCACCTATTATTCTGAAGTCCATCAAAACTGGTACCTCACATCCCAGTTTAACAAATGGTACCAACCCTCGTTTAAACTCTGCCATGAGTCGGCATTTTGGAGTTTGTGCCTACCTCTCACCAGCAATGAGACATTTTGCACTGTTGGAGGCAGTCAAATGATTTGTAATTTCACCACCCTTAGGTCATCTGGGTGGATGTGTGACTTTTTAGGGCCATTGAATGCAGTGCATTTTCGCTATTTATCGCAATTAGAGAAACATCTGTGCTTAAAAAACTGTTAATCTGCTGGAAATTCAGTCCTTAACTGGCTTCAAAATGTCTTTATACACAGAAAAAAAAAACAATCAAAAAACACAACAGTGTTTCATTGATTAAATACGCAATTTCCCTTTTAAGCTGAAGGTTTGTGAGTTTCCATGCTAATGTTAAAGAACTAATCTGAATTTAGCAAGAATGGATTGGAGCTTTCATCTCACTTAAATTTATCCATATAAAAGTTGCAAGTTTAGTCTTATTTAGTCAGTAATCTAAGGTTTCTCTGTAGACAAAGGAGAAAATATACCATCTTCACAGAGTGATATACGTTTTGCTAAAGTAGGATAGGACTGTGGAGGTGCTGATTTCTCTCCACTGAATGAACACAGAGGGAGTGTCCCTGGTTACTTAAGATGAGGCAAAAAAAGTTTTAGAAGGCCAAAGTTAAATGCCATGAACCCCAATCCAAGATAAAGAGCTTAACAAGTAGAAGTAAGATACTTAAACACCCTAAGATTTAAAGGTTGCAACAGACAAGCTTTCTCAAGGATTTGTGTTTCTAAATCCCCATTCCCTTTAAAGAAGTCCCATGACACATATTCAGTTGGACATCCAAGTTTATACATACAGATGTTGAAGTTCATTTCTAAGCGTTTAAGAGCTCACTTTCCCTGGGAGTTAAGTACATATCCCTTGTATGACCTCCCCAGATTTTGCTTTCTAGGTATAGTGAATGATTCAGAGAAAAAAACACAATCAAGTGCCAGATTTTGGATGCCAGTTCCTAACTTTGGCCCTGTGGGATGACCTACCCAATGCTGAAGAAGCACAGCTGGGACACAGGATTTGGCTTAATTAGGTCCTTGGTTAATCTTGTGTGGATGCAACTGTACTCTGGATTCACCCAGAGATGAAGGTTCCTGGAAGATGCCTGAGAAATACTGTGCTATGAAAAGTTCCATGTTGGTTTTAGTTGCCAAAGGAAAGAAACAATGCAGAGCATCTGAGCGTTCGCATCTAAGTCACTAACTTGCAAGTAAAAAGAAAGATGCTAAAAGTCTGTTTTCATAAAACAAAGCAAGCGAGCTAAATGTTTTCTGCATGTAATTGAAAAATTGTCTCAGCAATATAAGATACAAAACAGGGAGCAATGGCATGTAAATAACCAATCAGCTTCAGAACCAGTATATCTTTGTCCAACA
The DNA here is from genome assembly GCF_013368605.1 of Nyctibius grandis. Lineage (NCBI taxonomy): Eukaryota > Metazoa > Chordata > Aves > Nyctibiiformes > Nyctibiidae > Nyctibius > Nyctibius grandis. The sequence goes on along the minus strand of NC_090695.1, from coordinate 4,631,120 downwards.
ATAATAGCTGGACTGTTAAATCTCTGTCACAGGTGCTTTATGTTCCTTTACAGCACTGCACCGCATTTTGCTTTCTATATCTTGCACTGAAAACACATGCTTTGCTGATTCTTTGTTTTCCTTCCAGTAAAATAATGAGGTTTACTGGATTTCATACTAATATAAAAATAAGAAATAAACCAGGAATAATATCATGTAAGTGGGAAGGATTTCACGGTGCCTGGCATTCATCTGGATCTGCAAATATCAGTTATAAATACTCCAGTATGAAATGAGATACATAACCAATACCAGAATGCTTTTTGTATGAACGAACAAATAAATAAATAAAGAGATAGATAAATAGATAAATAAATAAATAAATGCATGATCCCAGTCACTGCTAAGATTCACTGATTAGGTGCTGAGGGTCACACTGGGATACCTGAGCTTCCACTCATTTCTGGTTTAGCCTGAAAACAGTTGAATATTGATGACACAAAGTGCTATTACCTATGTGTAGGGCTAACTCCAGCTGACTTGAGAAACTTCAGCTCCTGTTGGATAGCTGATGGCATAATTTTCAAACATTACTAACAATTTTCAGTGTGGTTCATAAACTTTTAAACTGATTTTGAAGTCAGTCATCTCTTCAGTTGTTCATACCCCATTTGGGTCCCCAGAGATGAAGATGCAGAACCTCTCACTGGAAAAAAAGTTGCTCTTGAGTTCTCATCATACCCATCTGGACTTTCAGGTACAAAATAATCTCCTAGTTAGTCGCATGGTCAAAATTCCAGTTATTAATTCTGTTTGTAAGACTTCTGGTCAAGTTTCCCAAAAAACCACAATGCCTTATCATCCCAGTTAACTTTGTAATGACAGCCTAGCAGACATAAGAGCAGAGCTTCTCTATGCTTTCACTACTGACAGTGGAGGGAAAAAGATGTTAACAGTGTGATTGATATAGATCATTCTAGAAATAATCCCATCTTGTGATTCTTCTGTCCCTTTACAATAATTTTCAAGCTTAATAGAAATTATAATAGTGTATCTTACATGGTTTACTCAGGAACCTAGGCTAAACAGAAAGATGCAAGACTTAGAGCACAGAAAACATACAGAACACTTTTGCATATTGGGATGCTTGGGATGGGTACTAGAAGGACTCAGTCCTCTTCCCACTGAAATCAGAAAGTGTCAGTCACCACCTTCTAGCATAATTATTAATAGAGATATACTTTATCCTGTTAAAGGTCAAATACAGAGGATTAATAAAATTTGGGAACTCTCAGAATTCCTTTTATTTTAAAACAAAGTACTTGCATATTTTAAAATGACAGCTTATTTGGAAACACAAACACTGACATTTTTCAATTATAATTTTGAAAATTTCTTTGAACAATTAGAAATTTTTTTTCATTAAATCAGGTTTGTTCTCTGAAAGTATTTATTTTTTTCATATGAACTTTTTTGTATAAAGAAAAAATATCAGAAAATTCGCAAGCAATAGTTTTCTGTTCCTTTTTCAAGTTTTGTCTTGTGTTTGTAATCAATGATCTGAGATCTAAAATGACTGTTATTTTTCCTTCAAATTATTCTCTTGTTTAACTGTAACCTGCTAGGCACACACTGCTAAATCTCCTCTTCAGATCCCTGATCTTATCCTGGGTCTGTATTGCTTTCTTTCTTTCTCCCACCTTGCACCTTTAAATGCATCTTTAAAGCCCACTCTCTATCATTTGTTCTAAAAACTAACCTCTGTAACTGTTTGCACACTTGTTTTCCAGATGCTGCTGCCAACAAATTATTCCCCAGTGATTTAAGCTTGAATTTCACCCATTACTGAACTCAGAAGACTTTTATCTTCGTTTTCCTCCCCTAAGGAAAACTCAAAGCAAAATAGTAATTTTCACCCCAAAGCACCCAACAGACCATAGGAAAGGTCAAAATACAACAAGCAGTTTCTAAATAAACAATTATATAAAATAACCCACTCTGCCATTTGGTCTTACTATCTAAAATGTTGTGATGCTTAATAAAAGACAGATCTCCCCCAAAAGATCAAGCTTACTATAAAAGCACCACCATGATAATTACGCTGGATTTGATACTAAAATAAAACATTCCTAAAGCGTTTCACTATATGAAATGGCAAGTTTTTTACACATCTCACTTTTCTACTGATATGCCTTATTTCCACTATAAGAAAGGTAGTTAGTGAAACTCTAGACTGAGAATCTCATTTATTCCTGCCTGAGTAATCAAATCGGTACAAAAGGCTCCCTCCTTCCATTTTCAGGTGATGACGTGGGATGGAATAGTAGGATTCTCTCTATTAACGCCTGGCTATGAGACTGGTGCTACAGGCAGGGCTTTGGGTTCTTTGATAATGGCTGGTTTTATAAGACACCAGGCGTGACAGTGATACATGGGAAAGGTTTATGTCGTAGGGGCAAAAGGGTTCTGGGACAGGAATTAGCAGGGCTCATTTGGAGAGCTTTAAACTAGATTCGAAGGGGGATGGGGTAGTAGCTGGGCTTGCACCACTGGGGCAACGCTCTAGTGTTGAGGTAGACCAGGAGGCCTCCCATCCCCCTGGGGTGAAATCGGTGTGCCCAGCTCGCTCCCTGAAATGCCTGTACACCAATGCACGCAGCATGGGGAATAAGCAGGAGGAGTTAGAAATCCATGTTTGGTCAGGGGGCTATGATCTAGTGGCAATTACAGAGACTTGGTGGGATGCCTCGCATGACTGGAATGTGGTCATGGATGGCTATGTCCTGTTCAGGAAAGACAGGCCGCTAAGGAGAGGTGGTGGAGTTGCTCTTTATGTGAGTGAGCAGCTAGAATGTATTGAGTTCTGTCCAGGGGCGGATCAGGAGCGAGTTGAGAGTTTGTGGGTGCGAATTAAGGGGCAGGCTGGCAGGGGTGATACTGTTGTGGGTGTCTATTACAGGCCACCGGATCAGCATGAGGAGGGTGATGAGGTCTTCTACAGGCAGCTGAGAGCAGTCTCGCAATTACAGGGCCTGGTTGTTGTGGGGGATTTCAACTACCCTGATATTTGCTGGGAGGCCTACTCAGCCAGCCATCCTCAGTCCAGGAGGTTCCTCCAGTGCGTTGATGATAACTTTCTGATGCAAATGGTGGATGAGCCAACTAGGAGAGGAGCGCTGCTGGATCTTATCCTTACTAACAAGGAGGGTCTGGTTGAAGAGGTGAAGGTTGAGGGCAGCCTTGGTTGTAGTAACCATGAGATGGTAGAATTCAGGATCTCATGTGGCAGGAACAGAATAGCTAGCAGAATCACAACCCTGGACTTCAGGAGGGCCAACTTTGGCCTTTTCAAGTAATTGCTAGGGGAAATCCCATGGGACAGGGTACTAGAAAGTAAGGGGGCCCAAGATAGTTGGTTAGCATTCAAGGACTGTTTCTTCCGAGCTCAAGATCAGAGCATCCCAACAGGTAGGAAGTCAAGGAAGGGTAGCAGGAGACCTGCATGGTTGAACAGGGAACTGCTGGGCAAACTCAAGTGGAAGAAGAGAGTGTACAGATCGTGGAAGGAGGGGCTGACCACTTGGAAGGAATCTAAGTCTGTTGTCAGAGGATGTAGGGAGGCAACTAGGAAAGCTAAGGCCTCCTTGGAATTAAACCTTGCAAGAGAGGACAAGGACAACAGAAAGGGCTTCTTCAAATACATTGCAGGTAAAGCCAACACTAGAGGCAATGTAGGCCCACTGATGAATGAGGTGGGGGTCCTGGAGACAGAGGATAAAAAGAAGGCGGAGTTACTGAATGCCTTCTTTGCCTCTGTCTATACTGTTGGAGGCTGTCCTGAGGAGCCCCGGACCCCTGAGGCCTCAGAAGAAGTCAGGATAGAGGAGGAATCTGTCTTGGTTGATGAGGGCTGGGTCAGGGACCAATTAAGCAACCTGGACGTCCATAAATCCATGGGCCCTGATGGGATGCACCCGCGGGTGTTGAGGGAGCTGGCGGAAGTCATTGCTAGGCCACTCTCCATCATCTTTGCTAAGTCGTGGGCAACAGGAGAGGTGCCTGAGGACTGGAGGAAAGCAAATGTCACTCCAGTCTTCAAAAAGGGCAAGAAGGAGGACCCGGGTAACTATAGACCTGTCAGCCTCACCTCCATCCCCGGAAAGGTGATGGAACAACTTGTCCTTGGTGCTGTCTGTAGGCACATCAAGGATAGGGGGATCATTAGGGGCACTCAGCATGGCTTCACCAAGGGGAAGTCATGCTCAACCAACTTGATAGCCTTTTATGAGGATGTTACCCGGTGGATAGATGATGGTAAAGCTGTGGATGTGGTCTATCTCGATTTCAGTAAAGCGTTTGACACGGTCTCCCACAGCATCCTCGCAGCTAAACTGAGGAAGTGTGGTCTGGATGATCGGGTAGTGAGGTGGATTGTGAACTGGCTGAAGGAAAGAAGCCAGAGAGTGGTGGTCAATGGGACAGAGTCCAATTGGAGGTCTGTGTCTAGCGGAGTCCCGCAAGGGTCGGTTCTGGGACCAATTCTATTCAATATATTCATTAATGACTTGGATGAGGGATTAGAGTGCGCTGTCAGCAAGTTCGCTGATGACACAAAACTGGGAGGACTGGCTGATGCGCCGGAAGGCTGCGCAGCCATTCAGAGGGACCTGGACAGGCTGGAGAGTTGGGCGGGGAGAAATTTAATGAAATATAACAAGGGCAAGTGTAGAGTCCTGCATCTGGGCAAGAACAACCCCATGTACCAGTACAAGTTGGGGGCAGACCTGTTGGAGACCAGCGTAGGGGAAAGGGACCTGGGGGTCCTAGTGGACAACAGGATGACCATGAGCCAGCAGTGTGCCCTTGTGGCCAAGAAGGCCAATGGCATCCTGGGGTGGATTAGAAGGAGTGTGGTCAGCAGGTCGAGAGAGGTTCTCCTCCCCCTCTACTCTGCCCTGGTGAGGCCACATCTGGAATATTGTGTCCAGTTCTGGGCCCCTCAGTTCAAGAAGGACAGGGAACTGCTACAGAGAGTCCAGCGCAGAGACACGAAGATGATTAAGGGAATGGAACATCTCCCTTCTGAGGAGAGGCTGAGGGAGCTGGGTCTCTTTAGCTTGGAGAAGAGGAGACTGAGGGGTGACCTCATTAATGTTTATAAATATGTAAAGGGCAAGTGTCAAGAAGATGGAGCCAGGCTCTTCTCAGTGACATCCCTTGACAGGACAAGGGGCAATGGGTGCAAGCTGGAACACAGGAGGTTTCACTTAAATAAGAGGAAAAACTTCTTTACGGTGAGGGTGACTGAACACTGGAACAGGCTGCCCAGAGAGGTTGTGGAGTCTCCTTCTCTGGAGACATTCAAAACCCGCCTGGACGCGTTCCTGTGTGATATGGTCTAGGCAATCCTGCTCCAGCAGGGGGATTGGGCTAGATGATCTTTCGAGGTCCCTTCCAATCCCTAACATTCTGTGATTCTGTGATTCTGTGATTCTGTGAAAAGTGTGAGCATATCAGAGCTCATGAAACTTCTACCCCAGTCTGAAATGAGAATGTTGAAAAGCTTTTTCCAGCCGCTGCCCAGTCATTTAAGATACCAGTTCCCAAAAGTTCATGGCTGTGTTTGAGTTGGCTTAATTTCATCAGATCAGTTGTTAGAATCACAGTTGGCTTCCCCATTGTTTGCCCCAGTTCTCCAGGGCAGGATTTCTCCCTCCTCGCCCCCACGGTCTTACTGCCCCCTGATGAATTTGGTAGATGGGTAGATATGCCCAGTGCTTCTAGTGTAAAGGAAAGAAGAGGAGGAGGCTCACCAGTACTTGATCCAGTCTTACCTCTTGGCAAAATTTTTGCTCCTTTTCTTCTGTCATGCTCTAGCTCTTACATGGAAGTTACCTGAACTGAGACAGGGAGAGGCAGAAGGAGCAGTTTGAACTGCATGTCCACTTCTGTTTTTCTCTTTCTCTTATTTCTGTGTTGCTTTTGTATCTTTCAGAAGTTGTTTTGGGGTTGGGGTTGGGTTTTTTGGTTGTTTTTCTGTTGTGTTTTTTTGGGTTTGTTTTTGTTTTGTTTTTTAAATCAACCGTATCTTAATGACTACTACTGTGCATTATGTGAGGCAAACTTAGGACAGAAGTGCAGTGCACAAATAGTTAATATTATATCAGGGATCTATGTGTAAAAAATCAATTTTAGTTATTCACAACCTCTTTTCTTCTTTCCTCACTCAGTTACCTTATTGACCAGTAAATTAATGCACTTATTTATAAACTAAAAAAGACACATATCCTCACTGTCTGTTTCATAGAGGAAACAAAAAGTGGCCTTCTGTAACCCTGATGTCGGTGAAATTCTACCGAGGGAAAATTAGGCTCAAATGCTCCTGCAGAAAGTCATTGTAAGAAAATAGATTTTACTTTCGCTTAGTTATCCGTTTCACCTCATTTTATTTTTCAAATATATATTTACTCATAATCTCAGCAGATGCAGAAGTCTGTTAAAATTCAAGTAAATTATTATTTCATATTGCCCAATATTTATTATTAATAGTAATACTTAACATGGATACATAATTTTATCTCCTCATTTCTTAGGAGAAGCAGGGATGGGGAAAGTACATATTTAACTAAAATACTTGGAAATGAAATAAATAGGTAAAGCAAACATTTTGAAAAGTTGATCCTGGGAAATAAAAGTGGGTAGGTTTCATAACAGCTAAACACCATTACCCACTATTGAATTCCACTGCAGAGAGTGGATTAACAGCTGTTGTCAGAAATTGTTGGTGTAATGGCATTATTTATGGTGTCATCTGTTTAATTCTTATGGGAAATGTTCAGACAGTCTGTCAATGAAGTGCATGAATACAGCTAAAACATGGTTTATTGTCTATTCCGGATTATTTCATTTTATATATGGTAAAACACGCACGTTTGAAAGCGTTAACCTCAACTGGCTTCTCTGAGTTTACCTAGTCAATGTTGGAGCTGATTTGAAACATGATTCTCCCTTGTTCTACCTCCGTCCAGACTTCATTGGTACCACTGCCTGGTTTGTCCAGAAGTTCACATTTAATAAATACAATAACACTTTTGTTACAAAAAATGCTACCTTGTAAAGGTTGATGGAGATTAGTTCTAGTCCACTTATTCTAATCTGGTACTTCAAAAAACATTTTGGATAAAACTGTATGTCTGTGTGTGTTCTTATTTTTCATTTCTCTGCACTTCTGCCATTGTCTCTCTTGGCTGGGGCTAGCAGCAGAACTGAAGAAATGCCACCAGAAAGGCTGTGCTACTGGGGAATAGATGAGGCATGTTGTTTCAGATTTAATTAGAAAAGTTTTGTACAGATTTGCTCTGTAGGCCACATTTCAACATTAAAGTTGAGGGCAGCTGATGCCATCTGCTCCATTTAATGCAAATTCAATGCAGCCCTTCGGCTCTTGGCAACTTACCAATACAGTCCTCAAAGTATTTGGGCAAGGTACAACCACCCCTGCTGTACTGAGTGCCCTTGTTTTCTCTCCCCCCTTTTGTACGTCACCCCTTTTGAAAATCAAAAGTAGTCCTTTCTGCTTATGCCTCAGTGCCTAAGCAGTGGTGGATTTTTTGTGCTTCTGTGTCTGGTCATGTATGATTTCAAGAACAAGGCTAGTTTCTATCAATCAAACAACAACACTCATCATTAGTCTTCTGGGACACATGCTGCAAACCCTTAGGACCAGTTTTTCAAAGAAGGAGAATATTGTTTCTGATGTGAAGTTGATGGATGTTTCATGTACTTCTTGTGACAAAGATACAAGATTTTCCAGGACCAGAGGATCCTCCCAAACCTGTTTTAGCTGCTTGATGCGATCCAAGCTTTAAAGAACATCTATGCCTCACTTCATAATGGGTACCATTACTGAAAAATATAAAGAGATGACCAGGAGAAAAAGTTGTTGTTAGAAAGTAATTATTTGTTATGTTATCTGTCCAGTTCAGAAGGGAACAGCCAAAGAGTAGGTGTCTGACTTTCTTGTATCTCAGCAAAGCACTACATACAGCTATGGAAGAGTGAAAATTAGCAATGAAGTAAAAAAGGATAATTAATCATTGTTATCTTTTTCTATTTTTAGGTACTAGCTAACTCTATGAAATGTCATAAAAATATGTTTGATCGGAAGTGATATCTAAAGTTCTTTTTAATGAATCCGCCTATCAAATGAAAATCAACCAAACAAAATTTTACTTAAGCAGACCTATAGTTATCGATGAGTTTAACTTTATAATGGCTTTAGTGAGTCAAACTGATTATTCATATTTCACAGAGGGAGATGGGAGAAAAAGGGAGTTCAGCTGATTTTCCTAAGGTCACCTGGGAAATCTGTTACAGACCAAGAAAACTCCATGTCTCGCGCTGCCTAGCTAGTGTCAAAGCTACTGACTAGTGTATGTTTTTCATGGAAATAGTATATAAAAAAATAAGACATTTGATATGCCGTAGTTGTAAGACTGCTCAAGCATAACTACACACTTGATACTTAAGAGAGGAGGAATCAAATGTATTAAAAAAAAGAAAATGGTGGGAGAAGGGGGGGCAGGGAAAGAGAGAATAGAGTGCAATAATTCTGCATTAACAATGTGCTGTCATGCCTTGAGATCAGTATTTCTGCGTATTGTTAGAAATCCACTCTCCAGCACTCTGTCAGGGGCAAAAATGTAGCAGCTACAGCTGCTGAAGGTGTATTACAAAGAGGACAATGCCAAACTCTATGTTATGACAAAAATTAAATAAGGAACAACAATCACAAGAGTCAAATATATCTATCTATTTGTTTATTTATTTATTTTCTTGCTTGTTTGTTTGTTTGCTGGAGATGGAGGGCAAGCTGGACATTTGGAAAAGCTACTTTATTGAAGGGTAGAAAACCACTGGGTCAGGTTATACAGAGAGGTTTCTTATGCTCCATCCTTGAAGATTTTCATCATTCACACAGAAAATGCCATGTATGATCTCACCTAGCGATGGCAACAATCCTACTATGAGTTAAAGATTCAGTAGAGGACCTCCAGAGATACCTCACAGCTTACATTTCTATGGTTTTATAATTCCCTAATACCTTCTTCTTGGGACCTCGGCCTCCACTGGGAATTCCCAGACATTAGGTTGGAACATCTGGGGTTGGAAAATCATTGAACTTAGCAACTTTGAAGGATTTCATGCAATTGAAGTAGAAGTCTCCAGTTTAGCTGCCTCTGAGAAAGTCAGTTATGGTTCTATTTATAATCTATGAACATTAATAGATACTTTTGAGGCATAATTCAGATATTTTTGAGACATAATTTAGATGGCCACTTTAAGATGAGATGAATCATGCAATAGAAGAACCCCTTTCTCTTCTTTGACCAGAAAGAAATCATAGGATAAGTCCAATAGAGACTTCTACACAGGTGCAACCTACATTTAGTTAGAAGAAAAGGTGTCTTCACTGAAACTTACATCTTTTTTTAGTCATATGGATGTTTCCTTTTGGCAGAACAAATGCATTCATTTCTAGTTTTGAGTAATTAATTTTTAATGTGCATTAAAAATCTATTTTGATGTAGACAATTTTAGTAGACATTTAATATTTTATAAATATATCACAGAATCACAGAACTGTTTTGGTTGGAAAGGACCTTTAAGATCATCAAGTCCAACCATTAACCCTGCACTGACAAGCCCACCACTAAACCATGTCCCTAAGCATCACTGCTACTCGTCTTTTAAATACCTCCAGGGATGGTGACTCAACTACTTCTCCCGACAGCCTGTTCAAATGTTTGATAACCCTTTTGGTGAAGTAATTTTTGCTGATATCCAATCTAAACCTCCCCTGGCATGACTTGAGGCCATTTCCTCTCATCCTATCATTTGTTACTTGGGAGAAGAGACTAACACCCTCCTCGCTACAACCTCCTTTCAGGTAGCTGTAGACAGCAATAAGGTTTCCCCTGAGCTTCCTTTTCTCCAGACCAAACAACCGCAGGTCCCTCAGAGGCTCCTCAGAAGACTTGTGCTCTACACCCTTCACCAGCTTCGTTGCCCTTCTCTGGACTCGCTCCAGCACCTCAATGTCTTTCTTGTAGTGAGGGATCCAAAACTGCACACAGTATTTGAGGTGTGGCCTCACCAGTGCTGAGTATAGGGGAATGATCCTTGCCCTAGTCCTGCTGGCCACACTATTTCTGATGATACAAGCCAGGATGCTGTTGGCCTTCTAGGCCACCTGGACACACTGCTGGCTCATATTCAGCTGGCCATCGACCAACACCCCCTGGTCCTTTTCTGCCGAGCAGATTTCCAGCCACTCTTCCCCAAGCCTGTAACATTGCATGGGGTTGTTGTGACCCAAGTGCAGGACCCGACACTTGGCCTTGTTGAACCTCATACAGATGGCCTCGACCTATGGATCCAGCCTGTTGAGATCTCTCTGAAGAGCCTTCCTACCCTCAAGCAGATCAACACTCCCACCCAACTCGATGTCATCTGCAAACTTAGTGAGGGTGAACTGGATCCCCTTGTCCAGATCATTGATAAAGATATTGAACAGAACTGGCCCCAATACCAGGTGAGCCCTGGGGAACACCACTTGTGACTGGTCGCCAACTGGATTTAACTCCATTCACAACAACACTTTGGGCCTGGCCATCCAGCCAGTTTTTTACCCAGAGAAGCATACACCCATCCAAGCTTCAATATTATTAATATGAAATTATTTCAATTAAATCTGTAAATAGTATTACTTCTTTTATTTCACATGGAGAAAAAAGAACAGTACTTCAACTGTCTTTAGCTCATTTTTTTCCCACCTGTGAAACTCATGAGAGTGCCTGACTTTTTCTTTGTTATACTTAAACCGATTTTACTTTTGGACTTGGTCGTTGCTAGAGATTGCTAGTGTATTTGTGTTTGAGTTTGTTTCATACAATGAAACTTGCTATGGGAAAGACTCTTAATGTCATCCATTTCAAATTCAGATCAAGTTAATTACAAGGCTTAGGGCTTGCTTTCCCATCTACCAAGATGTAAATATGTGTGTTTATATTTATATGCAAACATAAGATGTCTTTCAACCTTGTTTAAAAAGTTGTAGACTACCTAGAACAATGACTTGTCAAGAATGTATCATCAGCTTCATTAATTATCAATTTAAAATCGTTGGAATCAGTAGGAAAACTTTATTTCTAAATCAGATTTTTAACTGTCCTGGTTGCTTGTGAGTCCATCATTAGAATATCACACATTTCTCACAATACCCTTGAGAGGTAGAGATGTATTTCTTTCCCTGTTTTACAGGAAGGCAGAGGTACAGAAAAGAGGAGATCTAGAAATGCTGGATCTGTCTCCATTCGGCTACAGATAGCGCTAGACTCAGACCTAAGTATCTGTTCTTAAGTGACTTATCACATCATTTCAGACTGATGATGTGCTGAAATATCAATAAACCACACAGTGAGTGTATTAGGAACAGAACTTAAGGATAACAACCATCAACCGGAAAACACCAGTGAATACATGTAGGTGGTCTCTCCGTAGATCCACATTTTCACAAAGGATCTAGAGGACCTTGGACAGATGACTGGAGAGCATGTACGAAGGTTCAGCTGACCAGCTGTAGAAAAGAGAAACTCTCAGCTTAAACCAGAGGTGACAGATCTTTCTCTGAGCTGGTAAGCTCTCCAAGAAGTAGATTTCTAAAATCACGACAGGACGAAAAGGGTCAAGTTGAAGAACTGTTGTTCTACCAGCCTTCAAATTGAAGACTGTAGATAGAATATTTTGATATCTCACAGATTTTCATAGATTACTATGTAAACATGAGAGAAAATGAGGCACACAAGGTTATGTGAAACACACAAAATTTGTGTCTAATTAAATAGTGAGTCCTTTAGTATAAGAAGAGATAAAGTTTATGAATATAGATCATGCATAAAAAAAAAAGATATTTCCAGGAAAACAGTGGTAGTCATTACAAAAAATAGACACAACATGAGCTCTTTTCACAGGGTGGTGGATACACTAACAGGAGAAAGGGTAGGAATAAGGTGATTTCTCTGTATATGTATTAGTCTTAGGTTAATTTACTGGTGCTAGTTTTCTTGATTACGTTGGGCTTTGGACGAGGGCCTAATTCAAAATGCTTCTCTTTGGAAATATTGCTGAAGAAACAAGCATTATTAGGGATGATACACTAGGTAAGGGAGATGGGGAATTTAGTTGATTGTTTCAGCTGTGTGGTTACCTAGAAATATAGTACGTTATGGAGCTGCTCTTTCTGCTTTGATATATTGCGTTTGTCAGTGGTGCCTGCCACACTCAGATAGGCACCTCTTCCTGTTTTGCAAATGTAACTGTCTCAATAAGGATAATTAAATAAAACCCCTGAGGTCCCACGTACCACAGTTTCCATTTCTTTCTTTCTGTTCTAGCCCAGGAAGCAAGTGGGAGTATCATATCTGCTCACCACTTCTCAGTTTCTGTTTGGGAGGGCTGTTACTGTGTTCATGCAATGCACTATACTTCCAAGGTTCAAATCCAAAACCCTCCAAGATTGTGGTCATCTTATGAACTCATTAATTTGTCTAGGATACATAGGGTGAGTGAAAGGCCTTTGCTTTCGAGAAATCTCTGGAAGGCATTTAAACTGCCATTACACCAACTTCCAATAATTGAATCATTCATATTTCTCAAGACTGAATACACACCCATAGAACTGCATATCAGGAGGCACAGTATGAATGAAACTAAACAAACCAAAGACTGTAATAAAAGAAGATAAAATTTAGTTTCTGGAAAGACTTTCCTAAAACAATGTTTCACAATTCCTACTCCTGAAACACCAAAGAAAGCAATCAAAGATGCACTATTCACATTACTAGCTTCTATGTGTTAATTGCTTGTTTCACCACGGAAGTCTTAAATGACTGCACTGAAAAGTGAAAAAAAAAAAAAGAAAAATAAAATTATGTCCTGATTGGATGTAAGTCACCTGGGATAATCAGTGTGGCAAATTTTTAATAAGAAGATGAAACATTGAGTGATTTACTGCTAATCCCATTGCATGAGCTAGAGGAGGTTAAAGAACAAAGGTTTACTGTCCCTTTGGAGATTTGTTTCATCTGCACATCAGCCTACAATTAATGGCCATTTAACTGTTGTTCTCCTGCTGGACACTGGTGGATTGATTCAGTAAATAAAAGTGACAGAGCAGTGTCCCATGGCAGTATAATAGAAACCGGCTGCACCTGTTATTTGCGAATCATTGCTTGCCAGGGCATTGACCTTTTCTAGTCTAGCTAAAACTAATAGGAGAAATTATGGGACTGATTACTTAAATTTCATTATAAGAACTTATAAGACAGAATCTCAATTTCTTGAAATTCACTGCAAACCACAGTAACGTGTCAACATTACCAACTCCTCCCCTTTTCCTAACTGGTCATGACCTGGTGGTAATGACCAGTTGGTTAGTTAACACTCATCAAAGAAAAAAGCAATGATTACTTACTGTAAGGGCTTGTTGGGAGGAAAATAATACTGTGTAATGAGCAGTATGTAACATCAAAGTCTTCTCCCTTTTTCTCTTTCCTAGTGAATAAAAGAGGAAGGGAGGATTACGTTGAGAGAAAGAAAGAAAGAAAAAAAGAAACAAACCAAAACCCAAAAAACTGGTGTAGCTCCTCCAAGCATCTGCGCTCTGCATCCCAGTCCAGTTAGAAAACAGCTGCCATCAGATAACCGAGCATTTACAAATATTTAATGACAGATTTGTCCTCTGTTTCAGCTGTCAGGGATATGAGAGGAGGGCTGGATATGGAGAGGGGAGGGGAAGGCAGGACAGAGTGATTTCATTTCTTTATCCCTGCTGCTGTTACTGAAGTTAGTAGAGAAAGGAGACAGTGATCTGAGTTTTACAGTTGGCCTAATACTCTCACTTGTTCTGTTTCTCCCTTGGGGCTGCAGCTACTCTCTTGAAACAAACTGGCTACAGGGATGGATCCAAAGTTGGTCAGGAGTCCAAAGGAGTGGCACGTGCCAATAGGGAATTCAACAGGGTTTGCACAGCATGTGCAAGATGGGGATCAGGACTATAGGAACTGGATAGAACTTGCACAGTTGAATATTTCAGTGGTGCCTGAAGATGTTTTCAGAGTGCATATCCAAGCTTATTCAATAATATCTTGATGAAAACAAAAGGAGAAACCAGCAAGCCTTCTTTCCTTATTCAAGTTTAAAAAGTGTGAAAGGAAGGAATAGTAATGAGGAAAAGCTGCTTTGGAAGGGGTATCCTTAAATGTGCAAAACATACCCTTAGGAAGTGTGTAGGGAATTAGAGGGCGGTGATGGATTGAACCTAACCCCAAAAACACACGTATGGGATTATTTTATAGCTCATTTCTCCCTCTGTGTTCACTCCACACAGCTGGAATATTGTGTCTGTCTTCAGAGCATCTTCTTCACTCCAATTTATCCTGGAGGGGAAGAGGGAAAAACATGACCCACTTAGATGGCAGGGTATCCAAAGAAGTACAGGCACTGTGTGAGCTGCTTCCCTGCAGAGCTAAGCTGAAGGAGCAAGGCAAAGACAGAAAAGCAGGCTTATTAAAGCTTCACTGATTAAGACTAACAAAATCGTGACCTCCTAGGTGCCAGCATTTGGCTGACTACACTCACACTGTTCTCCAAAACCAGGAAAACACAGGTGCAGACAGGCTGACACAGGAGGCCAGCTGAAATGGGCACAGAGTTGGGCTGCAGTGGGAAGCACAGCATGAATCTGCAGCCCCCCTGAGCCTCCTGGCAGGATGCAGGGAGAGAAATGAATAAAAATGTGGCTGGACTCATTTGCTCCACAGCTCAAGCCCTCTGCAGAAAGCCAGACACGTAAACATGTGGCTAACAATCCTAAAATTAACGTGCTGTGTTCAAACGGACTTTGAACAATTTGATTCCATTCTGCTAACGTTTGCTTCTCTGAAAATAGAGGGGGAAAGCAAGAGGAAGAAGGTGGAGAAAATGAGGATGAAAATAAAGGAATAATAAAATCCAAACACAGCAGAGTGTGTCAGGCATCTTGAGAGGTCTCTGAGAGTCTGCCAGACTGTGCATGTCAAATAGTCTGTGGTGTCACTGGTGATGGAAACCATCACAGTGAGGACTCACAGTCAGAAGTGGCCTGAGTGATGCAAAAACATTTCCTGAGAAACATGAGTAAGCTGGGACTATTAGAAGAAAAGGAGATGCCACGTTGCTACCCTTGTGTCCTTGAAAATGCCATCATTTTTTTGGGGAGCTTAGCCACCTTAACTTGCTCGCTGACAGGTCTATTGTTGTTTGGATGCAGAGCAGAAGATACAGCTCTCATCTTATCTTCCTCTTAGCATCATTTGTGCTGCCGTGAACCAAATGATACTGTGCATATAATCCCGGAAAAAGGAAAAGTCTAGGAATCATGAAGCAATAACTCGCTATACTCCTCAAGCAAGAGAAGGGCACCCTAGTGTTACATGGTGATTTGCACAGAGGTCATAAGGGAGAATCTGAGTAAAGGAGGAGATAACTGGTGAAAAGAAAAAGCATAGAAAGGAAAAAACACTTAACCAATGTCATGCAGCAAGACAGTAGCAGTGCCAGGAATAAATCACAGATTTTCTGATTTACTTCAAGGTGCATCCAGTAAATTAATATTTCACAGAATCACAGAATCACAGAATGTTAGGGATTGGAAGGGACCTCGAAAGATCATCTAGTCCAATCCCCCTGCCGGGGCAGGATTGCCTAGACCATATCACACAGGAACGCGTCCAGGCGGGTTTTGAATGTCTCCAGAGAAGGAGACTCCACAACCTCTCTGGGCAGCCTGTTCCAGTGTTCGGTCACCCCCACTGTAAAGAAGTTTTTCCTCATATTTAAGTGAAACCTCCTGTGTTCCAGCTTGCACCCATTGCCCCTTGTCCTGTCAAGGGATGTCACTGAGAAGAGCCTGGCTCCATCCTCATGACACTTGCCCTTTACATATTTATAAACATTAATGAGGTCACCCCTCAGTCTCCTCTTCTCTAAGCTAAAGAGACCCAGCTCCCTCAGCCTCTCCTCAGAAGGGAGATGTTCCACTCCCTTAATCATCTTCGTGGCTCTGCGCTGGACTCTCTCTAGCAGTTCCCTGTCCTTCTTGAACTGAGGGGCCCAGAACTGGACACAATATTCCAGATGCGGCCTCACCAGGGCAGAGTAGAGGGGGAGGAGAACCTCTCTCGACCTGCTGACCACACCCCTTCTAATCCACCCCAGGATGCCATTGGCCTTCTTGGTCACAAGGGCACACTGCTGGCTCATGGTCATCCTGCTCTCCACTAGGACCCCCAGGTCCCTTTCCCCTACGCTGGTCTCCAACAGGTCTGTCCCCATCTTGTACTCATACATGGGGTTGTTCTGTTTCTAGGAAATCTAGGGATTTCCTAGAAAGGCTTCTCCACTGTGAAATGGAGCAGACACGCATGTGAACAGAACATCAAATTCTGGCCAGTGTCTGAACCTATGGAAAAAGCTAGGATTTAATATGTTGAATTTTTACTGGATGTGTAGCAATTAACAATGACTTTTTGACTACTGAACCAGACATTTCTTGCTAACTTTTTTTATTTTCCACCTTCTGTGTTTGTCTGTAATTGCACATCTGCTCAACTACAGGACACTTGGGTTCCACAGCAGATTATTCAAAACCACCTCCAAAACACAGGAAAATTACTCTGCATTTTGTGTTCATCAGCTGTTCTTATTACTTCTTAAAAAAACTTTTATTCCTCATGTTAGACATGGTGCCTCTTGGGTGAGTCAAGGCTGGCAATCTTTAATTAAATTAATCAAAACCAGGGACAAAATCTGTGGGGAATATCGGGAAAGCCTCTAGGTTAATTAATCAGACACAGACAGGTAGTTTAGGCCAAAAACAGAGTTGTTGCTCTTTCTTAAAAGATGAACTGATATGAACAGAAATATTTTCACTTGCTGTTTTTAAAGGGCAGTGAAAAAAAGGTATCATTCATTCCTTCAGCTCATACAAGGTCATAGATAATTTATCCTAGTATAGGCAAAATACTTTTAAATTTAGCCCTATCGTCTCTCCACATTGTTCCTCAAACCCAATTCAATTTCCTATTCTTGCTCTTTTTTCTTCTTCTTTGTGGTAAGTACAAATTTACTGCTCAAGAAAACAAGTAACTAATTACCCTCAGATGAAACCAGGCAAAGTGGTAAAAATTGCATCTTCTTCTTTTGCTCCTGTGCAGTGACAGAAATCACACACTTCTGTCATTGTAAATAATCTGCTATGTGCTCCAGGACCCCAAATCAGCTAAGGGCAAAACGTAATGGGCAGCTCTACAACAGAAACATTGGTGGTCTCTCTTGACCATACAAAGGCAATATGGCCAGTGAAACTATGAAGCCTGTATACAAAAAGCTTCAGATGGGATGTCAGCCAGACTTTTACTGAACCAGTGAAGGGAATTGACATAGTTTGCTAGTAGCTCCTTTTTAGATGGGTTGTGTCTCAACATTGTGTCTCAGCATTGTGTCTCAACAATCTTTCTCATTACTTTCCTTGCATCAATCACCCTTTCACCTCATAATTAATGACAAAGTCTAGGAGGCCATTATTTCCAACTTAATATTTTAGACAAATGTCCACACAAGAATCTTGGGTAAAAACCTAATTTTATTTTTGACATGACCATGTCCAGGTCTTGGAGGTCCTGTAAGAATGGGGCAGATCTAGCAACACAGTTTAGCACCAAGACACAGAAAGATGGTCCCCACATTTTCACAAAGTTCCTATTTTCTTTACATTAATTTTCTATTGTAATCTTTTCAGTCCTGTCTTATCTATCTGATGTTTTATACTTTGCATATGCCTCTTTCTTGCCCTTGATTGCTTTCTGCCCACTCATATTCATTCAAATTAGCCTTTTTTATTTCCAGCATATTTATTGCTAGTTGGCATGAATAACCCTTGGGTATAAATTAATTTATATTTGAATACTTCCAATTTCCACTCTAATTCATATGTTTCAG
Organism: Nyctibius grandis; assembly: GCF_013368605.1. NCBI lineage: Eukaryota > Metazoa > Chordata > Aves > Nyctibiiformes > Nyctibiidae > Nyctibius > Nyctibius grandis. Next base: position 4,613,042 of record NC_090695.1, on the reverse strand, counting down.
TTAAGCCCCTGATGTCAAAAAGCCTCTCTAGGGAAGAGTGGATGGCTCAGGGGATAGGTAATAAGCTCCCTTGTCTTTTCCTTGTAGATCACTGGTTCAACTGGGCCTACAGAGAACTGGTAATAGCTGACAGTCCTTATTCTTCACTGGTTTTATAGACTGTTGAGTCACACAGGCCCCAGTGTCTTCATAACCTCATTAAAACTGGACAAAGAAAGAAAATGTTTTTCCTTCAAATGTATTTGGTCAAATATAATTTTAAACAAGAGTTCATTCAGATTATACTTACATACTTCCTCCTAGTAGTTCCCAGAATATATCAAATTTTGGTTATTTTTTATATATATATCTTACATATAAATCTTGCATACATACAACATTTTGGTTTATTTGTGTTTACTTAAGAACTAGGAGGAGCTTTTGTTTATGAATCAGAGCGTATTGGTGAGAGGCAAACAAGCACAACTGCAGAGGAACAAGCCTATCTGTTGTTCTTATTTTTAGTTTGTCACTAAAACAGCTAGAAATTTCAGCTAAGGTCAGGATCCTCTTATGCAAGATGGGGTACATGTGCACAGTAAGGGGGAAGACAGGTCCCAAAAGAGCTTACTGTCTGCATAATGAGTGGGAATAAAATGTCTCCCAACAGGACTGCCTATACATGTGATGGCTCTGGAGGAATGTGACAGGTAAAAATTGGATGCAAAGCATGCTAAAGTGCTGTCAATCTCATTCTGTCGTGTGGGGAAGGAACAGAAGTCTTTTTATGGCTCAAATTTATGTATCTAGGCAAATATACTGATTTTTTTTTTTTTTTTTTTTTGTGCAAATAGGCATTTTAAAGTGTTCTAAAATCCCTACATCAATTTGTTTCCTGCTATTTCATCCCCCTTTTCCCCACAGATGCAAAGCCTCTGTGATTTGTTCAGTTTTCCCTGCTGTTTATAAGACCAGGGTCAACGAATTAGGCAACAAGCAGGGGAAGGAAAAAAAAAAATAAAAAAAGGTGACAGAGGTGACCAATCATATGGCATAAACAGTAAATCAGGATTAGTGGACATTCATAGCCAGTAGCTTGCAAGAAATCCATAGGCTCAAAATTGTTCACACAAACTGCTCAATGAGCAAGTGCAAAGACACTAATCCATAAAGGTCACATTCTACCCTTGCAGATTCCTCAAGCAGAAAAAGAAAGGGAGAGGGGCCAAATTAGTTGCATAAATTATTTGCAATGAATATCCTGAGAAGCTCTAGTTGTGTTTGTTTGTCACTTCCTACCCTAATGTCAATTACTCGGGGCCAGATGTTAACACACATTGATGACAACACTCCCTCCAGGTCCTGTGGCAGCAAGTAATGAGTGAAGGCAGCAGATCTATGCTAAAAGAGTCTTTAATAGACTAAGGTTCAGGTTTTCACATGGATTTAGGTATCTCCCTTTGGAGAACTCGACTGTGGAATTCTGTACACAATTCAGTGATGTATCAAGGAGTTCTGGCAGTTACTTGTTTTCCTTCAGTTTTGCTTCTGGCAGTTTGTCTGTTTGACAGAGAAAGACAGGGTCAAAGAGATCCTAAAAATTTGAAATAAGCTAAAAAAAAAATTACTGATCTGCACTTATGCCAGGAAGAGAACTGGTTCAGTGCCACCACCAACACCTAAAACTGCCTACAGTTTTCGAAAATAGCTTATTTACTTATGTTTTGCCATAAAAAATGATTTTTAAACTTAGGCCTGCTTTTTTGTAGTTTCTGTAAAAAGAAATACTGAAGTAACTTTTGCTATTGAGTTTGGGCTTTTTCTGTCATTTTTCATGTATTGTTTCTACCTTAGAATTGTAGACATTCTCATAAAAAGACTGGTTGGCTGAACCATATCACAGAGGCTCTATGATCTTGGCTTAGGCTTATAGTATATTATGTGAAACTTGTTACTGTCAGGCAACATGGAGGAGATAGTCCAGTAAGGAAGCATGCTTTATATGGAAGATTGAGGGCATTTGGAACTCCCGTTCTGGTTCCCATAAGGCACCACAGTACCGTAACCAGATGCAGTTTACTATTGAACTGACTCCACATGAAATATTCACATTTAATTAAATATACCAAAATTAAATATTTTGATCTGGGAATCTGGAAGCATTTTGTTTTGACTGAAAATGTCAAAACAAAACATTCCAGCCTTTCTGAGTAGGATTTTTTCTTTCCCAAAACTTTTCATGTACAGAAAGAAGATATTTTGACTTTATTGTCCATGTTCAAGATAACAACATAGAAACATAGGAGTGGAAGGGATCTAAAGAGGACATGTAAGCTATTGTTTTGCTTGAGGAAGACCAGGTATTCTAATATTCCCAACCAGGGCGTATCCAGTGTGTTCTCCAAATCTTCCACAGATATTTCCTAACTATTCACCACAATCCTGGTATTACACCATCCTCACAATTAGCTTTTCTTAGTGATTAACCTAAATCCTCCTCCTGCAGTTTCACTTCTACTACCTGTCACGCTGCTCCTTTATTTTTACAGAAGTCATCTGTTTATTTAATGAAGACTGTCAGTGTGAGTTTCAGTTTGTAGATTAAGATACACAAACTCAAACACAGTGTCTTTCTGTAGGCTGTGTGTCTAAGCTCTGTGATAACCATAGGGGTTCAACTCGGTTTGCTTAAAAATAGATTCTGTTACCACTCAGGGTGCTGCAGAGTGTCTGCAGTGTCCACATGGGACAGGTAGGTATGGCACAGAGCCTTTGGGAGACCTCTTCTCTGTGGAGAAGTAGATAAAAGCTAAGCCATGTACACTAGGGCTTAGGAATGGCACTAGATACCTGCCATTAGGCAACTGAGCTGGGCTTTGGAGACCAGCAAAATACAACCGCTATAGTCTAAAAAAAACCCGAAAGTGCAGAGAAGTATATTGGTTGTCTGTATACTTAGCTTGCATGAAAACATCAGTGCGTACATACTTACATATAGGTGTTTTCATCTGCAAACTGAATCTGACCTTCAGTGTCAACTCCCTTCACTGCTATTCTGTTTTATTTTCTTTAGGGGAAAAATTATTGATTCCTTCAATAATTGTGGCAATTTTTTTAGATTTTGGTTATTCTCATTGTATTTCTTCATCTCTATAATTAGTCTTATTACTCTTATAATTAACTCTTTTCGGAAGACCTGTTCTCCTGAATCCTTTTCCTTTTTATAATGGTTTTCTATATTATCTTCTCCACTAAATTTCAGAGTTGTTGGAGTCTGTCTTAAGTTCATTGTTTCATTTTTACCTTTTATTGTTCTTTCTTCTTTCTCAAGGGTTACACATTCATTCATTTCATGGTTGCTTTATCCTAAGTTCACTACTTATTTCACATTCCTGGATATCTCGTTTCCATTGGTTAGAAGGATTCTCAGAAGAATTTTCTTCTTGATTTTTCTGCCATTTCTTAAAAAAAAAAAATCAATGCGCTTTTTAAAGTCATGTTAGAACATAAAATCTCTCCAGTATGTGTTTCCAACAGAATATGATGCCAAAATAAGTGTTTCAGAAAAGGAAATTATTCCTCTCTTACATTTATTGCAAAATGTTTTGATATGTAAACCAAAGATAATAGTAAGGATGAAGTACACTTCAGTCCTTATTCAGCAATGTGTTTAAGCTTGCCTAATTTGCAGTCCATTGGTTTTAGCTGGATTATTCATATTCTTAAATCATGTGATTAAGAACCTTGCTAAGTGTTTGATGAACTTTTCAATATGTATGTGCATCATGGCTTGCTACGGGATCAAGTCAGATACATACAACTTTGCATTGTAAATTCTGTAGTTTCATCAGAACTAGTTCTTTCTCTCTTGCAAAGCAGGCTACATTTTTGCTGTTGTTAGAATAGTCTTTGATATCTTGCAACTGTGAGGTTCTGCTTGCAGTGGCTTGCAAAAGAACAGTCAACTCAATATATATATTACTAATATTCTTCTGAGTCAGAAATGTCAGGAACTTGGATTCAATTTCTTATTTTGACATTATGCAATTCCTATTCTTTCTTTAAGACGTATAAATGACCCTTAGCCATTCTTTCCCCTGCTCTTTTCTGGAATCAAAGGCAAATCTTTAAAAAACTCCAAAGGATAAAAACTGCATCACTGAATACTGCCTAAAATCATCTATGTATCACTGCATTATTTAGGGCCAGTAATCTGGCAACATGTGCAACCAGAGGATGCTCCTCCCTCCAAGATTTTCTGATTTTAACTCTCAAAATAAGGACACTGACAAGTATTTTTACACATTTCTACTGATATTGCGTAAATCCAGAAGCATTTATATGCTAATCAAATCAAAATAGACATGATTAGTGAGTGGAGAGTGTCAAGATGGCTGTCCTTTAGCCATCAACTCATGATAACAGCACTGACGTTGCATTAAAGTGCTGAATATTGTATAAGCCAAGAAAGGTTATAGGACATGACAGACTTAGATAATAGTAAACCCTGAGAAATCATAACCTGCCTATTACATATTTATTATGCATTACAAATTGTAAATATTTAAAAAAATAAAAAAAAACAAAGATACAGTGTGGGTAAATTCTTAATGCTTAATGAAATTATTCATGATATACAAAAAGCAGCCTAACTCAACAAATAAGATGAAGGTTAATGCATGCGGATGAATATAAAAGAGAACCCAGCCCTGATGACTAATATGCTGTGTCCTTCCCCTGGTTGATCCCAGAGTGAAATTAATGCAACCTCATTTTCATGGTTAAGAACTATCCCTAGAGCTGCGATGCAGAAGACCAGAAAGGATGCAAAGAGCAAAATCCAGACACTTTCTTTCCTTCCATTTCTCAGAAGCTTTCACAGCTGAGTAGTTTTGGAGATATTTAGTTATATACATATATTACAAAAAAAAAAAAAAATCCATTCTGTATTTATCCCCCCGAATCTACATATTTCATTCATAGTTTTTCAGCGGTTTGCTTTACACACTAACTCAAAAGGTCAGTCGCAGGTTGAAGAGGCCTGTGATATGTAATGATAGCTGAAAATAATAGGAAATTGAAGAAGAGGTAAACAAAATGAGGAGGCATAATAGGCCCATAGGGGATTTCTTTCTCCTTCAAGGATTTCTGATGTTCTTACAATGATCATTGATCACAGTGCATCATCTCTACAATTTCACTTCCCCTTCATTTGTAGCTGCAACAGTCTGCTGGTTGTAGAGTGAAGATGAGTCAGGAGCCATTTGTGGTTATTAGAGATTCTCCAGCACTTTTGTCAGTCTATAGACGTCAGCCTGCATCCTGGCCAGATAGTAAATGACATATTTACCTTCTGTCCTTTCCTAAATGATTTCAGCTTTTTGCCTGGTCATTTTACACACTCCCATTCCCTGAGTTAAGTGATGGGGTAGTGCTGCTGAGCAGCGTTAAACATGCTGCCCCCCAAAACTCAGTGCAAAAGACCACCCGTGTACTGCAAAAGAGGAGAAGGGAATATTGCAACTCCCTTCTCAGTCTCACAATCTTGAAAGAAAAGGCACTGCGCTGTGAACTACAGCTCTCCACCGTTAATTTCTCCTACTTAATGACTACTTGCAGCAACTTTCTTCCTCAGTAATGCTTCACAAAGGCTATTTAGTTCTGCCTCATCACACCTCTGTTTCCTAAATCCCATTATTTGCAATTGGAATCCTGGACTATAAAGAGACAGGTATGATCTATGAACTCCCCTATCTCTTGAGACAGGCTATTTGGAGTCGATGACGTTGCTCACTTGCAGAGTAGTCTGCCGGGAAGCTTTTCTCCCACCCTGGGTTCACAGCCCTAGCTGCCATGGGCTGGCTGTCCAGGGCTGCATATCTGAACTTCTGTGCTATAAGGCTAATATTGGTCCTGTCTGACTTTTGGTGTTTAACTGAGGTACCTCCAGAAGGCTTTCCACCTTGAGGCCCCTTGTCAAGTCACTCAGTGATGAAGGTGTCTCCAGAAGGTAATTATTTTCCAGAATTGCTGCCTCTCTTCCTTCACCAACTTTAAAGGAAGGCAAAAGCCATTGGTCCTTAACTGAGATATCTCAGTCCCTCAAGCTACATAAGGGGTAAGAAGATGAGTCAGAGCACTTTGAGCAGGAGTTCCTGAAAGAGCATCACTCGCCACCTCTACATTATACAGAAGTTGAGGAAAGACGAAGCCGTGGAGACTGATTCGTGACCTGCATTTTTTTCACACGTATTCCCACACACCCATCTACACAGGGTTGTAGATGGGTGTGTGTGAATCTTCACAGTGTGTAATCCATGGTTCTGTCTGTCTGTTCTGCAAGCTTAGCCTCGTAACATAAATGAAAGGATTGTCCTTGCTTTTGTTTCTGGAAATCTTCCTCAATAGCCTTCTAATAAAGAAAGAGAAATGGCAGATTTTCTAGTATATCTGGAAAATTAAGACATTTGAGCTCTGGCATATCCATGAGAGGTTGAATGCTACAGGTGAGGATAACTCACAAGGGTTGTTTTTCTCTGTGAATACTTGTGCATACTTTAACTTGTGGCCTCTGCTGATCCCACCTAACCAAATTAAAGGGAGAGACCTAACTCAGCTGATTGTGTCCTAAACACAGGAGACCACTGAGCAAATCAGGACAAGAACAGCAGAGACAGCAAAATTAAGATGATGCGCTTTTTTTCTTTCTGTTTTTGTTGTAACCAGCTGTCTACAAATCCCTGGTGCAATAAAAGTCTTCTCTCCCCTCCTTGAAGGAGTCTTCCTCTTCCCCAGGCATGTCATACGTCACCAGAACAGAAGACGACTACAGTACCTCTGTGCCCCAAGCAATACACTGGGACTTCTCTCAGCTCAGACCTGTAATAAAAGCCCCGACAGAAACCCCTTGATGCCTACCTGCCTTTTGGTCCTGTGGGTACTGTCTTGGTAACTCGTGTATAGTTAAAAAATTGCACAAGGGATTTAGAAGCTGAAAATGCATCACTATAGATGAGGGGGGAAAAAAAAAGTCTTATTTATTATATCTGTTCTCTCTTCTCAGATCAGAAACTTAGTCTTATTTAATTAAGTTGTGAAGGTTTTCCTTGTAAATAATCACTTTATCATAATTTTCTGAAACTATCTAATGGGAGTTGGATGTAAATCAGAGCATTTATCATACTTCCTACTGTCGGTGTCATCATATCTTGAACCTCTGGATCTTTCTGAGTAATTGATACATCCTTGCCTTCCCTCCCTCCCTGCCTATCCTTCTCTTCTTCCTCTCTCCCTCCCTACTGCCTCGGGTGGGGAAAAACAGTGCCAACATTCTGAAAAACAGTCTCAGCAGTAGAAAGTCATTAAAATTAAAAAATACTAATGAAGGAATGAACTGAAATAAACAATGGGTAATTTAGGAACTAAAAACAGTGACATAAGGTGCAGAATAATGGAATATGGAAAAAAAATATGATGATGCCTTGTTGACAGATTGTTGTCATTCAGCTCTCAGGGGCTTTGTCACAACCTTCCAGTAGGGATGCAGTTTTGAACATCTGTCCGGCAACTGGTGCAGAACCTCCAGGCCGTGCTACTGCAGGGAGGAAGCACGAGGCTCAGGGAGGGAGGCAGGGACCCCTGCTCTGCCTCCAGTCTCCACCATCATGTACTTTCTTTCTGTGATTTCTTTGGAGTAGTGTGGCTGTTGGGACAGGCTAACCCTCTCAGCAAAAAATTGAATTACATTAAACCAGCCTTAAAAATGTGCTGCCAGTGTTTTAGACTTCAGAGGTGGTTTTGGCTTCTTTTCACCATGGCACTTGAAGATTGCATGTAAATCTCAAAGGAAGAAATGGAGACTTGGATGGACGTGTCTGCAGGAGGGTCGTACCTCGCCACTTTGTTGCTTAAGCCATCCTGTCATCACGCAACTTAAAATACGTTTCCTTCCTGACCGTATGCAGCCCTTCACAGGGATAGCAAGGTTCACCTAGAGCAGGAGCAGGACATTAAATTGAACACAACAGAAAAAAGACCTGTAAGGCCAAGTATATTTTCATTTGTAAAAAAGAAATTGCAGGGAATCAGTGCAGCTACCCTAGGTAAAAAACGTGAGATGATCATTTGAGTTAGCATTTCAAAAGTGAGTAATTACTGAGCTAGCCAAACCCCGAGATTCTGTGGTGCAAAAAGTGCAGCAGCTTTTATTTGTTTGCTTTTTTTCTCACGAAATTTCAAAGTGAATTTTCTTAGATGGAACATGAAGCTTTCTGGAACTTTTATGATACAAACCACAGGACAAAAGACTTCATCTTAGAACAGCGAACAGTTTGGGAGTTTAGAAAACACCACTGTAGAAAACCAGGCATCACAGAGAGATTAATATGGATATTCCTGTTGAATGTCTAAGTCATTAGGTTTTATAAAAGTCTAGAGGGATTTCTGTTTTCTCACAAATGCCCCAGGGTCAATTTGGTATGAAATATTTTCAAAATTCTCTCTGTCTTGAAATTTCATCTTGGATTCAAGACACCTTTCACATAATAATTTAATGAAAACTTTTATTTGTGTTCCTGCGGGTATGTGTATATTGTGTGAGCTCTCAGGCCTCTTGCGTGACTTTCTACTCAGGACAGTGCTTCAGCTCTCATTCCCTGGGAGAAGAGGTTGCCCTGTCTTCATAAACTGGGACCTGCAAAATTGCAGTGGCTGTTTTAAATCAAAAGATACTGAGATGGGTGTTGGAATTGCTAGGTGAATTTTACGGTTTTTGTTCAAGAGAAGGAGTATGAGATAAAACCATAATTGTTCTTTCCAGCCTTGCAAACCTATAAATATTTCTATTGAATTAATAATGGTGATGGGCTGATTTCTGCTGGTCTTACCTCTGCTGGTTTTATGTTCTTAACTGAATAATGTGAGCAGATCTAGGCTCAATAGCTTAACATTATGACAGTAATCACTAAACTATATAAACGTCTGTCATGGGTTTTAAAATTGTTGCATCAGGTAATTATTAGTTGCCTTGATCTTAACAGCGATGGGAAAATGTTTAATTGCACTACATTACGTTTTATTTATTTAAACAGTGCTTTTGTTTGATCCAAAGCATCAGGGAAGGATGAGAGAATATCATAAATTAATACTATCTGACAGGCCAGAAGTGTGGTCTGATCTATTCTGAAGCACATCCATCTAAAGGGAACCAAAAAAAGTAGTTAGAAATATGACACAATTCAGTATTACAGGTAGAAAATGTTGTGAGACTTATTATTAAATCTATTACATGATAAATTGCTTTGGAAACAACCATATGAAGAGATGGATGGATGGATGAATTTATCTATTCATCCACTAGTCTTTGACAGTTGACAGTATGTAAGTCCTAGATTCATAGTGGGTATGAGGTGATACCTTGCTGAGAGTGCAATTGCTGTTAGTTAGGTCTTTTCTTGGAAGCAGGATTTTCAGTTACAAGTGAAGTACCTAAATCCCACCTTCAGCCAGGTTGAGATAATCAAATCCCTTTGGAAATCTGAGTCAAAGTATCTAGCCTGGTAATTTGCTGAACAACAAAAGTTTTTGGTTTTGTTTTTTCCTGGACTCCTTCAAAGATTAGCTTTTTGGTTTAAGGAAAATCAGAAGTAACAATGCCAGCAGGGACTTAACTAGCAGTCAGAAGACTGGATCTTCCTGGATATCTACCAACCTTTTGTGTGAAACTAATCAAGCAACTTTACTAGTGTATACTAACATTTCTTCTCTTACCTTTTATGCCTCCCACTGAGTTTAGGCTAATTAAGTTTTTATACATAGCTCTGTAACAACATGGGATTCTGACTGTGAACAGAAGATTAGTTTATGATTAATTTAGCCACAAACGAAACTTCAAGATAAGTTCAAGATATTGTGGGTATAAAGACCTAGTTATAATACACATTTATATATATTCAGTGCTTCCAAAGACTGAAATCTATGATCAGTTGGCCTTTATGAGTCTCTCTTCTCTGATGACCATTACAGTCAGTGTGATGTTGTCCCTGATATTCACACCTTTCATCTTTAAAAATTATGTGTAACTAGGGCTTGTGAAAAATTCATAAAAAACAATTGCAACTGTCTTCTCAAAATTTCTCCAAGTAGTACCTATTGTTCTTATTTTAGGAAATTTTTCTTGACTAAGCTCATCACACAAGGAAAAAAAATCGTTTTCAAAACCCTTTTTGTATTTTAATTTTACTTTTATAAATCTCACTTGGTTCCTCACTTAGGTACCTCAGTTGTTCTTTTTTTAATTAGAAGGAATAAATCCAGGTGTTAAAGTCAACTTTGACAATGCAGAAAAAGGATAAGAGAAAGAACAGGTATTATATCCCAGTTCTCAGGTAATACCCAGTTCTCGGTCGGTCTTATGATCCATTTCAGAACCAGAAATCTTATTTTCACTTTCCCCTAATACAACTCATTCAATTCTGCATTGATTTATTATGCTCCTGTGCTGTAAATCTTATTAGCTGTGTGTGCATGTTTCTTTTACAAATATAGCAGTGCCAGAATTTTGTTCTCATCATGGTCAGACACTGTGTAAGCTTAATGGAAAAAGATAGCATGAAAATGAAGCAGGTTGAACAGAAAGAAGTGGAACTCAAAAATACTAGATGTTGTAAGAACAGAGGTCTAAACTGAAATGTAGTTACACCTATTTAAAAGGTATTTCCATCCTTTTTTTTTTTTTTTCCCAAAGCCTCTGGAAACTTCAGTGAAGAGGTGTCATGTACTCATTCTTTTCTTTATTTATGTCCCAGATTCATCTGGAATTGATGTGGATCAGCTAAACTTTCGCCTTTTACTTGATCTACAACACCTTTGAGATTTGCTTGCTGTGATGGGACTGTCTGAAGTCACAAAGAAGTAGTGGAGTGACAAAGAGAGACTAACTCAAACCATACAAAAACTAGACATGTAAACATCTTTCATGCATTTATGAATTCCTCTCTGGCTTTATTTCAGGGCAGATGCAGCTGTAAGTGTTAAACAAAGAAACTGAATTTTTACCAAGGTACTTCTAGGAGTAAAACCTTTGCAAATAAAACCTGTGTTATTTCTTTTGCCTTTTCCTAGAATATTTGCACACTGTATACTAAAGAGCAGCACCTGAAAACCAAGAGCTGATTTTCCTTATTGCCTGCACAGAGGAAATTTGAGTATCCTGGATGCTTAGAAGACGATAGTCTGTCTTAGAACAATTCTAGTTGACGACCAGAATCTGAGCCTTTTTCTCCCAGCTTAGTGTCTGTCATTTTCCTTTACACTTCAAGAACAGAAGACTCACAGCTCTCTTTTGCACATTTATTCTGAGACATGGTCTATTCCTTGATTATTTAGACATTTAGATATGGCTTTTGAGTCAGGTGACTTAGAGACCAGCTTGTATTCTGAGGCTGTTCCGGGAAAGCTGCAGGGCTGTGCTGTTCGGAAAGTTACTAAGTTTACCAAATCCCTGGCTGGGGAAAGAAGTTGACTTATTAAGGCTGACCTCACCAGGGAACACCTCCTAGGTCCTACCTACAAGGATGTTCTAGGACTTTTGTGCAATTGTCATCCTCGTCTTAAATCTCGTATGGATCATCCCTGGAGCAACCCTTGCCCTCCATTCTTCAAGTCCATGATATGTGCTTTATAGTCCTTGACCATATGACAGTTCTGTCAGGCACTTTGTAAGGAAAATTCATTTCACACGCCCTAAATGACACTTCAAACTACCTGGGTTATCTTTCCAACCCTGTTTCAGAAACCTTCTCTCACCTTGAATTGACCATGCATTTTCCTGCTTCCCACTTCTGAAAAATGGTTTATAACACCTCTCAACTTCAGGAGTTTTGTCCACATAAGCATTAGAAATTGTACAATGCTGGGTCAAAGAAACTATAGAAACACCAAAACAAAATTTAACTTAGAGGTGCTTGAATAGAAAGCTTCTTAAAATCATAAGGTTTTACTATTATAACTCTTTTTGCTTCCTCTGATGCATTCAGTATTGGCCTCTGTCACAAGCAATTGGTACAACACAGGAGGGGATGGACTATTGGTCAGTATTGTTATGCCAGTTCTTAATTGTTTAATGTTCTGGTACAGATTTTTCAATAGCATTGGTGCTTAATCTAATTTTTGGAAGGAGAAGATGTCAGGCTGCCTTTTCCATTAGCTCACACTGTCTATTTAGTTTTCCTAGGTTGTTTGGAAGCTTGATGGGGTTTAATTGAAAATGTCAGAAGGGAACATTTTAATTTGACTGCATTTGATATTGTGGCTAATGCATTCGGCAATTCATTGTAATTCAAAGCACTCTTCACATTCCACAACTGGCATCGCTATTATTTTAAAAGGTGAGATCTCTCATTGTTAATCAACATGGGGTACTTAGAGTAGTTTATATTGTGTGTTAATTTTTTTTATATTCATGTGCTATACCTTTACAAGGGCAACAACAAATGCGTATTTTATGGTCTAATAAAGTCCCTCCCTCAATATTCAAGTTCCAAAAGATCACAAAATATCTGAGTTCTCTGAACTGGCTTCATTTTTAATTGTTGGACCAGAAAGAGAGAAAAAAAAAAGAGTGTATACTAGGGACAGCAAGTATTACTTTTTGTTAGAACATTCACATAGGATATGAGAAGGTAAGGGTCAAGTCCCATGTTTCCAGTTCTCATTTAACCAGTTGTATAAAAATGTGTCATGAAAGACCGAAATAACTGCAACACAGACTCCATAATTCCTGTATGTTTAGAAAGTGGTCCTGAAGTATAGGTTCATGCTCCAAGTATGGTTTTCAACAATGTTTCCCATCTTCAGATGAACATCAGGAGCCCTAGTTGTCGGGTATAACAGAGAACAATGAGCCTGCCTAAAAGCTTACACTTGCCTGTCTTAAAGGACTTGATCCAGGAGACATAACCTAAAAACGCATATTTGAACAATCTGGGGCAAGATTTTGCTCCAGTTCAAGTTTTTCCATACTTCAATTTTTGATTTATTGCTCACAGACTAGGGGCCTGGAGCTGCCGTAACTCTGTTCCTCATAGTGACAATCAGCTGTTTTCTGGCCTCTCCTGTGGTATAGCAATCAGCTCCTTTTTTACATATATCTGGCAAAGATACAACACAGAATCAAGTCAGGGTCATTTTCTTCGCCTGGAAGTCTTCTGCCCTAGACAATTTTGCGTACTGATATGATATTGCAGGAAAATGTCTTTTTTGAGAGTCCTGAAGAATTGTCAGAATTAGTATCTTGGGATTTCCAGTATAGATGATTATGTGCCTACCTATTTGTGGGCAGCTTAAACCATGCAAGACTTTTTCCTAGAAAAAATACATAATAGTAGGGAGATTAGGCAAATATGAGGTTCACTGAAAGCCGAGATATTTCAGGGCCTCAGTTCTTTGTTGATTCAGCTCTAAGTGTTTTAATAGTGAGCTGAAGTGTACCTTAATGTGAAGTCACTCTCATTTAGCAACATTTGCAACACATTAGAATTAACTAGAAAGTCTGCAGTAAAAAAAAAGAAAAAAAACACCATGACTGATCTTTTGAAAAATTTGACCTATTTTCTGATCTCATAGCAGTGTTTAGATTAGTGTTGAAATACGAAGTCTGTATGATCAAGTTGTGGCTACGCTGTAATTTAGTTTCCTTGAACAACAACTCGCTATCTACACAAAACTTTAAAAAAAATAATGAAAAAGGAGAGACTCCAAAGAGTCTCATTCAGTAGCTGGGATCATGGTCAATCTTCCTCTGTCCTCCATGGAGAATAAGACCTATTTCATTGGTATTTCAGTCACTGAAGTTCTTGTATTTCCTTATTCTCTACACTAGTGCACTGTTGGGTGCCATTACTTTCTTTCTAATGTGTTTTTGGTCAGTATTAAATTGTTCATAAGTCCTGAAGTCAAAACAAGATTTACAAAACCTGGTCAGTAAATACAACTGACAAAGAATGGGAATTCCTTTGCCAGCCCCTACTGAAGACATACACATCCTTTACAGATATTGACAAAAAATTTTCTTTTCCCCCTCATGATCCAAGTCCAAGTATTCCATATATTTCAATGCAGCTATGCCAGCAAAGAACAGAGGTCCCAAAACATCAGTTATATGATGTTCATCTTGATAACTTTATCAGTAAGAACAAGTGTACAAGATTTGTATCTGTATCTGCAGTGTGATTCCCCTAAACTTTGGAGGAGGGAGGGTCAAGATATAGGAAATGAAGGGGTTTTTAGATAACATTTCTAAAGAAGAAAAAAATTAATTATTCCAATTTATTTAACCAATTGGGATATTTCAAGATACATACTTATTGTTGCACATTTTCAGCGAATTTAAATGAAAATCCAGACTTAAGGAAAATATTTTGTTCAATCCAGCACAGAATATAAAAATTTATTTTATCCTTACTGTTACTTGTGGAAGTGATAGCAAGGGAGTTTTAATGAAATAACAGGAGATTTTAAAAATATTTTTGTAATTAACATGTTTAAAAACTTTATTTTTCTTATATTTTTAAAAATCAAAAAGCTTGCAAAATCTACACAAACACATAAAATGTTTCTGTTGGCCTAACTCTATTAATCAACAAAACCAAACAAAAATAAACCATGAAACCACATAAAATCTATACAATTCTTGCTGTAAATTAAATACTTTTCTTTATTAAATTTTGCAATATAAACTGATTTTCATTGATGGATACATGTTATGATGTGAAAATATCAAGTTAATTTGTATACAGTCTTTCTATTGTGACACAAAATTTCCAGCAAATATTTGACACAGGTATACTCTAACATTCTTAATAATAAATATAGTCAGTAAAATGATCACAAAAGTATTAAGAAGGTAAAAAAATAGATACAACCTTGCAAAAAGTATTGCTGTTCTATTTTTTTTTTAGCATACCTGTCAATTACTATGCTTGTTAAAGAATCTTTCTAAAAGAGAGACAGGTCCAATTTAGGATAACTTCAATTTTTGAGATTTTTTTTTTTTCTGGGCGGAGAAATTAAAATACTCCTCATTCCTCTCTGCTCCCTGCCACACACACACACCTGAATCAACAAGTCCAATATCAGCATTTCAGAAACCTGAAATGTTGCATTGTACCTTTGTTCGAGATCACCTTATGTCTCTTCAGGTTGTTCTGTCTGATGGGAATTAGATGTTGAGTTTGTCACCATTCCTTTTCTCTTCTAAACTAGCATGATTCAACTAAGAAGTCTGCAGCAACTAAATCACAACTTCCCCTAGTCAGTACTAGCTCAGGATACTGTAGATTACTGCTGATCTGACCGAAAACCTCATGTTTCATTTAGATCAGGGCTCTCCACTTGCTTGAGCATCAATAGAGATTATACCGCAGTGGTTTGCTCAGGAGCTGAGTAACAGATCAATCAGCCTTATAATGGTATATTGAGGTGGAAAAATAATGCAAGGGATAGAGGGAAATGTTCTGTTGTTTGGAGGCTGCCACTTGAACAACCCTCCTTTACATTTTCCATTTAACAAATGGAAAAAAAAAAATAATAAAATTTTCCCTGATGGGAAAAAAAATCTCTCAGTGCTCAGTTCACAAAGATTGAATTCCTCTGTACTCCTGAGGAACTGGCACTTTCATTCACACAGTAAAGGGTCTGACGACCAATTTGTCCACTTGATATCATGACTAAGACAATGATCATCACACCAGCTTTCACATTCGCTTGCAGGATGTTTAGTGCCAGACAGGGAATGTGAGTACCCCTCAGAGAGTATCTGTCACCGCGTGCATTACCAGCCAAGCTCAGAGCAGAAGCCTGGCTCCATGTACACATGAGAATAATATCCCTAACAGGATATTACAAAGTATTTCTCATTCATGGTCAGGATTCATTTTCTGCTATGAAATACTTCAAGGTCCTTGAAGTGATTGTGTCTGCCACCCTCCATTGTTACTGGGAAGGTGTGTATTTCTGTGTGTGTCTTGGGGAGTGAGGGACGTGCCAGCAGAGAACGTAATCAGAGGAACACAGGGACTCACCAAAGTCTGAAGTGATTGGACAAACCCTGGGTTTAACGTTTTCATCCTCTCCTGCATATCTTTCAGAGATTGGTTCCAGTATCAGACAGAACAGCAATGCATTTATCTCAATCCCCAGTGCTACATGCTATTGCCAACATTATCGCTACATCCTTTGATAATTCGTCATCTACTGTCCCTGGGAAATCTGATCCCAGATTTTAGGGAAACCTCGGTTCCCTTCACTTGTAAATACAAGCCTCAGCCTAAGAAGAAATCTCCTGCTTTGCAGTTCATGTGTCTCTAATTCATGGCTAACATTATGAAGATTATAATAATTTTTCTTTTATCTCTTCTCAGCTAATACACTAGTGATTGGGGGAAAACAGAATAGTTTAGTTGACATCCTCTGTGTTGTTTTACACACTGTGGTTGTTTCTATTTTTCACTCAGCTTCAGATTCTTGGGGAGAACTAAACCCAGTGCAGCCTTTGATCTTTTTGACTGGTTTCCTCAGTGGATGAAGCAGCCTTATAAAAAGGGCACAAGCCCTCTTTAGATGATAACATGGTGTACATTTTCTATCTCATTCAGCACCAGGGTGTTTGTAAAAAGCTCACCATCATTATTCCAGCCTGTTTTTATGTGGGTCTCTATTATCTATAAAAAACATTTCCTGATCTGCTTTCTCAGAAGGTCCATATTAATTTGCCATGATATTTCATTTTCTATGCTTTCTTTCACCTTGTATTAGTTTCTGCTGAGGCAGGCAGACTGCATATTCTATTTTTCTCAGCAAGAAAAAGAGGTCTTTTTGTCCCTTACTGTGACACATGTGGTTTTTTTTTTTCCTTTTCTTTTTTGTTGTACTTTTAAATTTTATGCCTTAGTATTTTAATATTCTTATCTGCTTCTTTAGTTTAAAAAAGTTCTGGTTATCCCATGCAGATTGCCTGGCTTAAAAAGTCTTTTCACTCCTTCTGCATATTGCAATTTTTCTTTCCTCATTACTTTCCTTTGGTTTAGGCAATACAGTTTCATGCTATTCCTATTAATTTATGAGGAAAATATTTATTAGAAGAGGTATTTCTGCTCTCCCAGGTCCATTCCTCATCTTAAGACACCATGGTTTTTCACATCCTATTTCTGCTTATGACACCTTTTTTGGTACCGCCTTCCCCAGAAAAGTGTTTGAAAAGTTCATTGAAACATTCAGGTTTCAGTAGCTCAAAGAAACAAAAATTAAACAGGTGATTATTCTACTTTCATTGCATGGCAAATCAGTAGATGTATATTATGTGAAATACTTTAATCTTGGCATTTCATTGGATGAGCAGCATACTCAGACATGATTTTTTCTCTATATTAAAGTTCACATTGTTTATCAAGATTATATTTATGTCAATGATGAGGTTTTTTTGGGGAGATAATCAGAAATAACAACCTAAAGCCATGCTTATGCTGTAAAAGATGGGTACAGTATTGATGAAGATTCTCTAATAATTGATTTCACTAGTCATTGATAAAAGAAAATTGAAATCTTTTTGAGCACTTTATTATCCTGTCTACGTGTATGGGAACCTGTTTCGTCATTCTGTCAAAAATATCTTGGTTTTACCTGAAATAGTATAAAGATCTTCAGAAACAAGGTATAAACTGAAAATATGAGAAAAAAAGTCATTTTCCTTAAAAATAAATTAAAATATTTCATTTTGATTATTAAATTATCTGTGGTAGGGTAATCTTGCATTAACATTTGCTCAAACACTTTTTGAAATGGAAAATGTTATTTGCTTCAAATGCAAAGAAAAATATTTCAGTAAGTCTGCAACTTTTTCTTTTGCTATCAAAAAAATCAATGAATCCAGCCCTTTCCTGTGAAAGGTTTCAGTTTCGATGAATCACCTTTTTCTGATGAAAAAGTGTTTTGTTGAAAAATTCTCACCCTGTTCTGTTTACTGTAGTGGCTTAGTTCTGGATGAATGCTTCTAGCAATCAGGATGGCAGAGGAGAATATAATCTGCAGGGCTATTGACTACTTGTTGAAGGCCAAAGAGAAGTTAACAATAAAACCTGCTGCAATGTACATTTAAGCTAGTTTGAGCAGAGAGAGGCTTATCAGAGGTCTCAAGTGGATGGAGGCTTCTCTTTAGCTCACCTGGCAAATCTGTTGCGTACCCTTTTTTGGAAGCACTGCATGCACCTAGGGCCTGAAAGATCCATCCCATTTCATGCAAGTTGATTAGTCTCATCATTCATATAAGCCCATGGGAATTGAGGCCGTCGCAGCCACTGCTCCAGACGTGCACATACCACTGGAGAGTCCAGCCCACCTCACACTGATACACCTGAATGACTACTTTGTTCTAAGATTTGATAGTAGATGCAGAACCAAAATCTAGCTGTGCAGTACAGGCTTGTAAAAGTTTTGTGTTCTTCATTTTTTTCATTCATCATAGCTATCTGGAAATGTAAGATTTAATAAATAAATAAATGAACTTACTTTCAAAAACTAACAAGTTTAAAACCAAACATAACTACTCTGAGGGATGCAAAAGCAATAGAAATCATTCGGACATTGGAACTGAACTTTTAGCATGGGAGAAGAAGGATATTTTATGCTTTCTTTAAAAACATAACAAAACAAAACAACCCAGGGAAACAAAAGAAACCCCATAGTGCTACAAGTAGATTGACCACCCTACAACCAGTCATTGTAGTATCAGGCTTGGACTGTGCAAAAATTCCATTTAGTGCTCACTTAACACTGCCATTTAACCCCACCCATGAAAGACCTTTTTGGGAGAATGAACACAGTTGGTCATAAAAAAAAAAAAAAGAAAGAAGAAAGTCAGTTGTAGTTATTATTTATCATTACATTTGCCTAATCTGCTAAGCATCTCTTCTACTAAGCTAATTTTAAGATAATTTTTACTGGAAATACCTCAAAGAAACAAATAAATGAGAGAAAAGATCGAAAAGAAAAGTAGAACAATTACATGATTCAACCAAAATTACTAGAATAGCCAAAAATAGAAATGAGGACTTCAAAGCATCCCATTTTAACTAGTGAGGCAGGCAATTGTACTAATCTGAATCACTGTGGATGTCCTTTGTAAAGAAAGTACATTTGGCATGCAAAAGCACTTGCTTGTTTTGTTTCAGCATTCCTGTCTAAGGAAAGTTCTGCTGAGGGTATCTGCCCATGATTCATCATATTTTTAGCTGCCTATCGTTTACCTCTGAAAGAAACCAAAATTAAAGTCTGGCCTCTGTAGAGAGGATTAGCAGCAGCCAAGGTGGCAACAGGGCTTCCTTGTTTAGGAGGTGAAAACAAAGTCACTTTCAGACATGTAAATTAAATAATTTAGAAAGATAATGAAGAGAAATGTTGGTGTGATTGCCTGCAGTGGCCACAAAGAGCCCCAGAGGCAGGGAGGATCTGTAGGTATCAGACCCACAATAACACAGGTTACTCAACATATTCATTTTTGTACAGATGTTATCATATAAAGTATTCTTTTTCCTATGGCATGAGCTGCCTTTTGTTTAGCTCCTGATGGAACTGTCATCACTGATAATGAAGTATCAGAATCTCCCTTCATTTCTGTTGCAAAGGAGTTTCTCACCTGTAAATAAACATTATCTCCAAGTCAGAAACAGCTCATCAGGTGCTTATTTAAAAAGTTATTTGCATGCTCCTTGTCTAAGGAATAAGCCTTCTAGCAGTCACCTAGGACACAGATCATCTCAAACTCCCACAGTGACATTTTTTAAGGAACACAGAGGTATCACATGCAGCAGGTCCAACAATCAAACACTTGGGGCCATCTCACCAACCTTTCTTTTTACAGTTTTACTGCTGCTTTTCAATATGAATACATAAAAAGGGATGGAGTATTTGAATCACTAGAGTCGTTCACTAAGCAGCAAATACCTGTCAGGACTAGTAACTTGGAGGTTTTAGTGAAATAACTATGCTTTATTTCATTTGGCACCTGAATTTGTATGCGTGATAATAGAGTTACAAATTGGAACTATAAATATAGTTAAGAATTTCTGCAAAAATTTCTGCTCTTACAAAGCTCAGTTCAACCACTTGCCCAGCCACTGAGAAAAACTGGTGAAAATATGTGCTTGAGGCCGAAAGGATGTTTCTGTGAGCTCGAAATTTCCGGTCCTCCACAATGACATCACAAAAAAGTCCATGGCCACGTTGTTCATTCAAAGACTGAAGGAGCACATTAGAATACTGCGTGTCTGTTGCAGAAATCAGTTTTTTCCCCTCCATTCCTGGCACCGCCGCTGCCCGCACGTCCATGCTGCCGGGAGAATAATCTAAGAAACAAGTGTACAGAAGGCCCTTACTACTTAGCCTAGAATTTAAAGTATACAGTTACGGGCACTGATATTGCCAACCTGAAAAGTTAAGAGTGTCTTGAAAATTGAATATCTGAAAGGAATTGCCCCTCCATACTTAAATACCTTCTTGTTTGTGAGACTAACAGTTACTTTTTATTTTTAATTATTGTTGCATTTTTTTATTTACCACATGAATACATGACATGCACACTCTGGCCTCAAACCATAAACGTTGTTCATTGAATGATAGACACTGGAAACCTAAATAGCATTGAAGATTTGATATTTAATCCCTTTTAAAAAAAGTGCAGGGAAGAGACATTTTCATGTACCCACGTAACACTGGAATCTGGGACATTTAATGCCCCTGTGATTTATTTGATAATACTACTTTCTTTCTCACAGAAGTCTCAGAGTGATTTTCTCAATCCCTTTTTGAACTGCTAAGTACTACTATAATGTAAATAATAGTAAATAGATTTATTTTTCTTCTCCTGTCAAGCCAATCTAATTTGGACTCTTCCATCACACTTATCACTGGGACACCTGACAAGTTGTCCATTCAGTTTTGAAATTCTTGACAAAGAATCCTAATTTAACCCAGGAGAAAACTAGCCTGACTCCCATTAACGTCAATGAAAGGTGGGGCTGCTTACACCAAAACTGAATTAGGTCTAACATGCCCAGAAGTCATATACTTTATTTCAAGAGTGAGATTTTTTACACTTGATAAAAGGCACAAACTACTAGAAATGCATTCCCCTTCTATTTAACAGCTTGAAGATCCTTTGTAAGCATGGAAAAAGAGTGGACATGGATTTTCTTGAGTAGAAGAAATTCAGATTTGTATTTTAATGGCCTTAAAGTTCCATTTTAATTACGGGAAAATAATTTGAGGGAGATTGGTAATAGGCAAAACTTTGAGACCTTTTGTTCTTTAGCGCGATGAAGGAAACCTCATTAGAGAGGATTTTCTTAGTTAGCAGGGCTTCAGGGTTAATGAGCTGTGAGTGATAATATATAGTAGTAATCCCTCATGGCTGTAACAAGTTGTATTTTATAAACTCCTTAATCTCAATAGTGAGAGACATGTGGGGTACGGGAAAGAGAAGAAACTAATTTGCAGGGCTTAAGGAAATTCCAGAGATTTTGCTCCCTGTCTGGAAGTTATTTGGGAAAAAAATACAGATACTACATGGGCAAAGGAAAAGAATGTTATCTTTATAGTTACCTAAACAGTGTCCCCAGAATGACAGGTCTGAGCACTTCCTAAACTCCCCTTCTAGGTAGATAAGAGCTATTTACATGTGGAAAAGAGAAACCCAAGAGAATATCTTTGTGAAGAGTCAGTGGAAATTAGTCATCTTAAAAATAATTTTGAGGATCAAGGTCAGAGACACTAAAAGCCAAATCTGTTCTATTTTTTTAAAAAAAAAGTAAAAAAAGAAAAGAGAATAGACATGCAGTTGTTAATGTAAACTCACCTGCTAGGAGCCTGGTACTTGGGAATGGAGCCCAGCACCCTGTTAACACACAGTGACAGCAAGGAACATCAAATTGGGGTTTAGAAGGGGTGTTATCCTGCTAAACCACCTCAAAACAGCACACAAAGAATACCTTCAGCCAGCAAGAAACAAAACTGTGCTTTCCACATCTGCCTTGAAGGTTCTTCCTTCTGTTGAGAGTGTCAATGAATTTTCCTGTACTGGGTTTGCTTTCTTTTCTTTTAACATCCTTCTATCTGAAAGTATTACAGATATTTTCCAGGAGAAGTAATGTAAAATTTCAGTACTTCCATAAGAAATTAAAAACCAGGTCTCTTGTTACCTGTTATTATATTTTGCAAACAAATCTGTCAGCTTGCTTCAGTTAAGGGACCAGAGCCCCAGTTAAATTAAGGAAATTAGGATCACACTCAAGAGCTGGTCACCAGCAGAAAGCTTGGGAAACACTATAGTAAATTTTTCTGGGGCTTGAGACAGGAGAACATACTTCAGTCTACCTGTAGAAGATTTCTTTTGCCCAAGAGAAAAATCTAGATCAATTGGAAGGCTAAATCATTTAATGAAAAACAGAAAAAGTAATTTATTTTTTTCCCCCAGAGATTATTTAGATTTTAAACTAAAGTAATATTATGTACAAATGTTTACATTTTTTTACACCTGCTTATTAGTAAGACCCCTCTGGAAAACTTTATAATTATCAACAGTGATATTTGAGACCCTTCAGAAATCTTTTCAACTTAAGATAATATGCAACACATGAATTATCTCAGATATCACTGTTCAACATTTGTGGGAGATAATTATGTGATCATTTTAGCTTTCCAGTGAAATGTTACAAACATTAATCCTTTTAATGCCCATGTGAGTGTGATAATAAGTATTAATCTTCAACTGGGGTAAGTCACATTGACTAGAACTGGCTGAATTTTTTTCCCTCCAAAACTGCTTTTCAACAGAAAATTAGTTTTTCTACTATTTACATGTTAAAGTGATCTGCTTCCTGAGGAAAAAGTAGTTTTGAAGGAAATGTAATTCGAGGAACATAACAAGTGGACTTCAAAATCAGTATTTTATTTCTGATAATTCACTATGATTTCTAGGGGAATTGCTCATCAGGTGCTGCATCTTCCCTCAAGAGGCAAGTTCTTCAGCTGTATTTCATCTTTCAGAATGTGCTCTTGAAAAAAATAATAGATATTTCAGATTTCAGTCAAGGTATTTTGATTTTTTGTTTTAAAAAAAAAAAAGAAAAACTTTACAGGATGTTTCTAATGAAGTATCTGGTCAAAGTTATCTAAAGGCAGCTTGTGATTATCTGTGGCTGGCCACTGATTTGCAACAGGCCTCTTACTTTTCTTTTCAGTACTGTTTGAGGACTTTACCAAGGCTATAAAGACAAGACTTTTCATGGAAGTGGTTTGTCTTTTATTTGTATGGGAACAAGGAATCTGGTGAGTTTTGTCTTATCCTGATATTTAATTTGAAAACATTTCATTCTGTCTAGAAGAAGATGAAAAGGAGACAACTATTTTGCTTGGTGTAGTTTTGAGGGAAACAAAACATCTCCCCTAAACTAAAGTAAAAATAACAATGCAGTAACACTGAATAGAATGCTTGGTGTATATAGATATAAATATATATAAGTATATATATAAAAAAGTAACTTGCTTGTACTTTGAAATAAAAGCCTAGAA